>NC_139986.1:1845200-1867700 GCF_963993115.1 Abramis brama | reverse complement strand
AGCACGTTTGAGCTTCAGCAAGAACCAGTGAGGTTCATTCTCGTGTTACGCAGCACGTTTGAGCTTCAACAAGAACCAATGAGGTTCATTCTCGTGTTACGCAGCACGTTTGAGCTTCAGCAAGAACAAATGAGGTTCATTTTCGTGTTACGCAGCACGTTTGAGCTTCATCAAGAACCAATGAGGTTCATTCTCGTGTTACGCAGCACGTTTGAGCTTCTCAAGAACCAATGAGGTTCATTCTTGTGTTACGCAGCACGTTTGAGCTTCTCAAGAACCAATGAGGTTCATTCTTGTGTTACGCAGCACGTTTGAGCTTCAGCAAGAACCAGTGAGGTTCATTCTCGTGTTACGCAGCACGTTTGAGCTTCAGCAAGAACCAATGAGGTTCATTCTTGTGTTACGCAGCACGTTTGAGCTTCTCAAGAACCAATGAGGTTCATTCTCGTGTTACGCAGCACGTTTGAGCTTCATCAAGAACCAATGAGGTTCATTCTCGTGTTACGCAGCACGTTTGAGCTTCAGCAAGAACCAATGAGGTTCATTCTCGTGTTACGCAGCACGTTTGAGCTTCAGCAAGAACCAATGAGGTTCATTCTCGTGTTACGCAGCACGTTTGAGCTTCAGCAAGAACCAATGAGGTTCATTCTCGTGTTACGCAGCACATTTGAGCTTCAGCAAGAACCAATGAGGTTCAGTCTCGTGTTACGCAGCACGTTTGAGCTTCAGCAAGAACCAGTGAGGTTCATTCTCGTGTTACGCAGCACGTTTGAGCTTCAGCAAGAACCAATGAGGTTCATTCTCGTGTTACGCAGCACGTTTGAGCTTCAGCAAGAACCAATGAGGTTCATTCTCGTGTTACGCAGCACGTTTGAGCTTCAGCAAGAACCAATGAGGTTCAGTCTCGTGTTACGCAGCACGTTTGAGCTTCTCAAGAACCAATGAGGTTCATTCTTGTGTTACGCAGCACGTTTGAGCTTCAGCAAGAACCAGTGAGGTTCATTCTCGTGTTACGCAGCACGTTTGAGCTTCAGCAAGAACCAATGAGGTTCATTCTCGTGTTACGCAGCACGTTTGAGCTTCAGCAAGAACAAATGAGGTTCATTTTCGTGTTACGCAGCACGTTTGAGCTTCATCAAGAACCAATGAGGTTCATTCTCGTGTTACGCAGCACGTTTGAGCTTCTCAAGAACCAATGAGGTTCATTCTTGTGTTACGCAGCACGTTTGAGCTTCTCAAGAACCAATGAGGTTCATTCTTGTGTTACGCAGCACGTTTGAGCTTCAGCAAGAACCAGTGAGGTTCATTCTCGTGTTACGCAGCACGTTTGAGCTTCATCAAGAACCAATGAGGTTCATTCTCGTGTTACGCAGCACGTTTGAGCTTCTCAAGAACCAATGAGGTTCATTCTCGTGTTACGCAGCACGTTTGAGCTTCTCAAGAACCAATGAGGTTCATTCTTGTGTTACGCAGCACGTTTGAGCTTCTCAAGAACCAATGAGGTTCATTCTTGTGTTACGCAGCACGTTTGAGCTTCAGCAAGAACCAGTGAGGTTCATTCTCGTGTTACGCAGCACGTTTGAGCTTCAGCAAGAACCAATGAGGTTCAGTCTCATGTTACGCAGCACGTTTGAGCTTCAGCAAGAACCAGTGAGGTTCATTCTCGTGTTACGCAGCACGTTTGAGCTTCAGCAAGAACCAATGAGGTTCATTCTTGTGTTACGCAGCACGTTTGAGCTTCAGCAAGAACCAATGAGGTTCATTCTCGTGTTACGCAGCACGTTTGAGCTTCAGCAAGAACCAGTGAGGTTCATTCTCGTGTTACGCAGCACGTTTGAGCTTCAGCAAGAACCAATGAGGTTCATTCTAGTGTTACGCAGCACGTTTGAACTTCATCAAGAACCAATGAGGTTCATTCTTGTGTTACGCAGCACGTTTGAGCTTCAGCAAGAACCAATGAGGTTCATTCTTGTGTTACGCAGCACGTTTGAGCTTCAGCAAGAACCAATGAGGTTCATTCTAGTGTTACGCAGCACGTTTGAACTTCATCAAGAACCAATGAGGTTCATTCTAGTGTTACGCAGCACGTTTGTGCTTCAGCAAGAACCAATGAGGTTCATTCTTGTGTTACGCAGCACGTTTGAGCTTCAGCAAGAACCAATGAGGTTCATTCTCGTGTTACGCAGCACGTTTGAGCTTCTCAAGAACCAATGAGGTTCATTCTTGTGTTACGCAGCACGTTTGAGCTTCATCAAGAACCAATGAGGTTCATTCTCGTGTTACGCAGCACGTTTGAGCTTCTCAAGAACCAATGAGGTTCAGTCTCGTGTTACGCAGCACGTTTGAGCTTCTCAAGAACCAATGAGGTTCAGTCTCGTGTTACGCAGCACGTTTGAGCTTCAGCAAGAACCAATGAGGTTCATTCTCGTGTTACGCAGCACGTTTGAGCTTCTCAAGAACCAATGAGGTTCAGTCTCGTGTTACGCAGCACGTTTGAGCTTCTCAAGAACCAATGAGGTTCAGTCTCGTGTTACGCAGCACGTTTGAGCTTCAGCAAGAACCAATGAGGTTCATTCTCGTGTTACGCAGCACGTTTGAGCTTCTCAAGAACCAATGAGGTTCAGTCTCGTGTTACGCAGCACGTTTGAGCTTCTCAAGAACCAATGAGGTTCAGTCTCGTGTTACGCAGCACGTTTGAGCTTCAGCAAGAACCAATGAGGTTCATTCTTGTGTTACGCAGCACGTTTGAGCTTCATCAAGAACCAATGAGGTTCATTCTTGTGTTACGCAGCACGTTTGAGCTTCATCAAGAACCAATGAGGTTCATTCTCGTGTTACGCAGCACGTTTGAGCTTCTCAAGAACCAATGAGGTTCATTCTCGTGTTACGCAGCACGTTTGAGCTTCAGCAAGAACCAATGAGGTTCATTCTCGTGTTACGCAGCACGTTTGAGCTTCTCAAGAACCAATGAGGTTCATTCTCGTGTTACGCAGCACGTTTGAGCTTCAGCAAGAACCAATGAGGTTCAGTCTCGTGTTACGCAGCACGTTTGAGCTTCTCAAGAACCAATGAGGTTCAGTCTCGTGTTACGCAGCACGTTTGAGCTTCAGCAAGAACCAGTGAGGTTCATTCTCGTGTTACGCAGCACGTTTGAGCTTCAGCAAGAACCAATGAGGTTCAGTCTCGTGTTACGCAGCACGTTTGAGCTTCTCAAGAACCAATGAGGTTCATTCTTGTGTTACGCAGCACGTTTGAGCTTCAGCAAGAACCAATGAGGTTCATTCTCGTGTTACGCAGCACGTTTGAGCTTCTCAAGAACCAATGAGGTTCATTCTTGTGTTACGCAGCACGTTTGAGCTTCAGCAAGAACCAATGAGGTTCAGTCTCGTGTTACGCAGCACGTTTGAGCTTCAGCAAGAACCAATGAGGTTCATTCTCGTGTTACGCAGCACGTTTGAGCTTCAGCAAGAACCAATGAGGTTCAGTCTCGTGTTACGCAGCACGTTTGAGCTTCTCAAGAACTAATGAGGTTCATTCTTGTGTTACGCAGCACGTTTGAGCTTCAGCAAGAACCAGTGAGGTTCATTCTCGTGTTACGCAGCACGTTTGAGCTTCAGCAAAAACCAATGAGGTTCATTCTCGTGTTACGCAGCACGTTTGAGCTTCAGCAAGAACCAATGAGGTTCATTCTCGTGTTACGCAGCACGTTTGAGCTTCAGCAAGAACCAATGAGGTTCATTCTCGTGTTACGCAGCACGTTTGAGCTTCAGCAAGAACCAATGAGGTTCAGTCTCGTGTTACGCAGCACGTTTGAGCTTCAGCAAGAACCAATGAGGTTCATTCTCGTGTTACACAGCACGTTTGAGCTTCAGCAAGAACCAATGAGGTTCAGTCTCGTTACGCAGCACGTTTGAGCTTCTCAAGAACCAATGAGGTTCATTCTTGTGTTACGCAGCACGTTTGAGCTTCAGCAAGAACCAGTGAGGTTCATTCTCGTGTTACGCAGCACGTTTGAGCTTCAGCAAGAACCAATGAGGTTCATTCTCGTGTTACGCAGCACGTTTGAGCTTCAGCAAGAACAAATGAGGTTCATTTTCGTGTTACGCAGCACGTTTGAGCTTCATCAAGAACCAATGAGGTTCATTCTCGTGTTACGCAGCACGTTTGAGCTTCTCAAGAACCAATGAGGTTCATTCTTGTGTTACGCAGCACGTTTGAGCTTCTCAAGAACCAATGAGGTTCATTCTTGTGTTACGCAGCACGTTTGAGCTTCAGCAAGAACCAGTGAGGTTCATTCTCGTGTTACGCAGCACGTTTGAGCTTCAGCAAGAACCAATGAGGTTCATTCTTGTGTTACGCAGCACGTTTGAGCTTCAGCAAGAACCAATGAGGTTCATTCTCGTGTTACGCAGCACGTTTGAGCTTCAGCAAGAACCAGTGAGGTTCATTCTCGTGTTACGCAGCACGTTTGAGCTTCAGCAAGAACCAATGAGGTTCATTCTAGTGTTACGCAGCACGTTTGAACTTCATCAAGAACCAATGAGGTTCATTCTTGTGTTACACAGCACGTTTGAGCTTCAGCAAGAACCAATGAGGTTCATTCTTGTGTTACGCAGCACGTTTGAGCTTCAGCAAGAACCAATGAGGTTCATTCTAGTGTTACGCAGCACGTTTGAACTTCATCAAGAACCAATGAGGTTCATTCTAGTGTTACACAGCACGTTTGTGCTTCAGCAAGAACCAATGAGGTTCATTCTTGTGTTACGCAGCACGTTTGAGCTTCAGCAAGAACCAATGAGGTTCATTCTCGTGTTACGCAGCACGTTTGAGCTTCTCAAGAACCAATGAGGTTCATTCTTGTGTTACGCAGCACGTTTGAGCTTCATCAAGAACCAATGAGGTTCATTCTCGTGTTACGCAGCACGTTTGAGCTTCTCAAGAACCAATGAGGTTCAGTCTCGTGTTACGCAGCACGTTTGAGCTTCTCAAGAACCAATGAGGTTCAGTCTCGTGTTACGCAGCACGTTTGAGCTTCTCAAGAACCAATGAGGTTCAGTCTCGTGTTACGCAGCACGTTTGAGCTTCTCAAGAACCAATGAGGTTCAGTCTCGTGTTACGCAGCACGTTTGAGCTTCATCAAGAACCAATGAGGTTCATTCTCGTGTTACGCAGCACGTTTGAGCTTCTCAAGAACCAA
Source organism: Abramis brama (assembly GCF_963993115.1). NCBI lineage: Eukaryota > Metazoa > Chordata > Actinopteri > Cypriniformes > Leuciscidae > Abramis > Abramis brama. The sequence goes on along the minus strand of NC_139986.1, from coordinate 1,862,503 downwards.
TGAGGTTCATTCTCGTGTTACGCAGCACGTTTGAGCTTCAGCAAGAACCAATGAGGTTCATTCTCGTGTTACGCAGCACGTTTGAGCTTCTCAAGAACCAATGAGGTTCATTCTCGTGTTACGCAGCACGTTTGAGCTTCAGCAAGAACCAATGAGGTTCAGTCTCGTGTTACGCAGCACGTTTGAGCTTCATCAAGAACCAATGAGGTTCATTCTCGTGTTACGCAGCACGTTTGAGCTTCTCAAGAACCAATGAGGTTCATTCTTGTGTTACGCAGCACGTTTGAGCTTCAGCAAGAACCAATGAGGTTCATTCTCGTGTTACGCAGCACGTTTGAGCTTCTCAAGAACCAATGAGGTTCATTCTCGTGTTACGCAGCACGTTTGAGCTTCAGCAAGAACCAATGAGGTTCATTCTCGTGTTACGCAGCACGTTTGAGCTTCAGCAAGAACCAATGAGGTTCATTCTCGTGTTACGCAGCACGTTTGAGCTTCTCAAGAACCAATGAGGTTCATTCTCGTGTTACGCAGCACGTTTGAGCTTCAGCAAGAACCAATGAGGTTCAGTCTCGTGTTACGCAGCACGTTTGAGCTTCTCAAGAACCAATGAGGTTCATTCTTGTGTTACGCAGCACGTTTGAGCTTCAGCAAGAACCAATGAGGTTCATTCTCGTGTTACGCAGCACGTTTGAGCTTCAGCAAGAACCAATGAGGTTCATTCTCGTGTTACGCAGCACGTTTGAGCTTCAGCAAGAACCAATGAGGTTCAGTCTCGTTACGCAGCACGTTTGAGCTTCAGCAAGAACCAATGAGGTTCAGTCTCGTTACGCAGCACGTTTGAGCTTCAGCAAGAACCAATGAGGTTCATTCTCGTGTTACGCAGAACATTTGAGCTTCAGCAAGAACCAATGAGGTTCATTCTCGTGTTACGCAGAACATTTGAGCTTCAGCAAGAACCAATGATGTTCATTCTCGTGTTACGCAGCACGTTTGAACTTCATCAAGAACCAATGAGGTTCAGTCTCGTGTTATGCAGAACATTTGAGCTTCATCAAGAACCAATGATGTTCATTCTCGTGTTACGCAGAACATTTGAGCTTCATCAAGAACCAATGAGGTTCAGTCTCGTGTTACGCAGCATGTTTGAGCTTCTCAAGAACCAATGAGGTTCAGTCTCGTGTTACGCAGCATGTTTGAGCTTCTCAAGAACCAATGAAGTTCAGTCTCGTGTTACGCAGCACGTTTGAGCTTCAGCAAGAACAAATGAGGTTCATTTTCGTGTTACGCAGCATGTTTGAGCTTCTCAAGAACCAATGAGGTTCAGTCTCGTGTTACGCAGCATGTTTGAGCTTCTCAAGAACCAATGAGGTTCAGTCTCGTGTTACGCAGCACGTTTGAACTTCATCAAGAACCAATGATGTTCATTCTCGTGTTACGCAGAACATTTGAGCTTCATCAAGAACCAATGAGGTTCAGTCTCGTGTTACGCAGCATGTTTGAGCTTCTCAAGAACCAATGAAGTTCAGTCTCGTGTTACGCAGCACGTTTGAGCTTCAGCAAGAACCAATGAGGTTCAGTCTCGTGTTACGCAGCACGTTTGAGCTTCAGCAAGAACCAATGAGGTTAATTCTCGTGTTACGCAGCACGTTTGAGCTTCAGCAAGAACCAATGAGGTTCAGTCTCGTGTTACGCAGCACGTTTGAGCTTCATCAAGAACCAATGATTTTCATTCTCGTGTTACGCAGAACATTTGAGCTTCAGCAAGAACCAATGAGGTTCAGTCTCGTGTTACGCAGCACGTTTGAGCTTCATCAAGAACCAATGATTTTCATTCTCGTGTTACGCAGAACGTTTGAGCTTCATCAAGAACCAATGAGGTTCATTCTCGTGTTACGCAGCACGTTTGAGCTTCTGAAGAACCAATGAAGTTCAGTCTCATGTTACGCAGAACAAGACTGAAACGTGCTGTGTAACACGAGAATGAACTTCTTTAAAAAGTGAGAATAACTTACTCATTTGGATTTCACTTCTAAATTGAAAAAAAGAAACATAAATATTTCTACCTCTCTAAAGTTGTAGTTTGTTTTTGAGACTGTTTGTACGTTTCAGTGTGTAATATGTACACTTTATGTAGGAATAACTACAACTCTGAATAAGATTAGCCTTGTAAAGTTTTGTGCATTGCGTCTGTATAATATGTATTTAATGTCTATATTTTCACAAAAGGTCAAATTAAAGTTCTTTAACCTCTATATATTGGTGTTTTCGTGAGAGAAAATGAACTAGACCTGTGTTTTAATGTCCATCATCGTGCGTTATGTTAAATCAACATAAATCTAATATGCTTATGTCTACAGCCTATTAAAACGTTTTATAAGCCTCATTTAATATTTAACCAGTACTGGGTCAAGTAACAGCGGCTCCATCTGTATTGATGGTTTTGATTGATCATGGTGTGCTGGATAACCTTCATCTGACTGCTTTCTGAAAAATAAAGTATACTCTCTTTACTGTGTTGCCACAAATAACATATCTGTCACCATGACTTCTTTCGTCAGTCGCTCGCTGGAAGGAAAGGAAGCAGAAAGAGGCCATTCAGGACCGATTTTGCTTTTAATATTTCGTTTCATAGTGTTTATGACCCAGAACGATGCAAAAAAAGCCTCACTGAATAACCTGAGTCATTGCATTTATAAGAAACCATAATGAGAGTGTGAGTAGATTAGAAACACTGGATGATAACAGATTCATTCACATTAAACAATGGACAAATTAAATCAAAGGAACTCAAAGGAATAGGCATAATGATGTTTTAAACTACTGTGGTTGTGCCAACAGCTAATTAAAATAAATCAATAATAATATTAAATGAATTCAACATACATTATCTGCCTCGAGCCTCAATATCTCATGCAAATTAATTGTTTGCATATTTTACTGGAAAACAAGAATGATTAAAAGGTCTTTGTGTTGTAAATCCCTGAATGTTCACACAAAGATCATGCAATTGTGCCGTAAAGCCACCAAAAGTGGTCATTTAGCAACCATTTTGTCTGAAGTGTCAATGCACACATGAACAGCGAAGGTTCTGGCGTGTTTGTTTTGTCTGCAGATGAACGCTCTGCAACTAAAGGTTTCACACTTCATTCAGAGCAGCGGTAACCTTCAGCGTCCGCTCGTCACTTCACACACACCCACAAACAAAGCAGGGACGCAGCTGTTTAACCTCCAACAGAGCTGACAGAAGCCAGAAGATGACGTGACGGTCAGAAACACTGGGCCACACCTGCATCTGATGCTTCTGAAGTATTACTGTTGGACAGATTACATGGGCATGAACTTTGTTTTTCAACACCAGGATTTTAGGTCAAAATTTATATGAATGTATGAGTGATGTCTGGATGATATTTAAATAATGTATATTTTGTGACAATACTTTCTCATATTTCAGTTTAATACGCAGAGACAACTAAGGGTACGTTTACACAACAACAATATGCTTAAAACTGAGACGTTTTTCCTTTGAGTTTTCCACGTACAGACGACACCATTGTCAGCACGATCCCCATTCACACAGATCTGCGAAAACGACTAAAAACGCTGTATTCTGCTGCCATGCCACTAGATGGCGATGAAACACTATAGACTGAACATGTAATACGCATGTGCATGCCGTAATCGTCTTTAGAGATTTGCATTTTTGTTGTTTACATGGAGATAGTTATTTTTTTTAAATTGCACTTTGAAACACGTTTTTAAAATTTTGCGTTTTCAGGCGCCCAAAAGCCGTTGTCATGTAAACGATTCGGCCAAAACGCATGAACATTTTTACGTTTTTAGTTGAAAACGGTGTCATGTAAACAGCCCCTAAACCATGTATGTTGATCACACTGTGGCACAATCAAAACATTGCTCTGTTTGCTAATCCGACCAGCCTGACACGGCAACAGCGACTCAGCCAATGGCATGAGTTTGGGGCGGGGCCATCTGAGTTTCTAACCAATGGCAGAGGGGGAAGAGGGATTTTGAAAAAAATATTTCAAAATACTCCATTAGTATAAATCACACACACAACCCAGGGCTCCAGACTAACTTTTTTTACTAGGAGCACTGTAGCCTTAAATCACCTTAAATCACCTTGCAATGCAATTATTCATATTTTCCCCCCACATAACTGTATTACTGACAAATGCTTTGATAATAAATAGATTTAACGTACAGAAATTACAATGTGCAGTTTTATTTTAAGTTCGCAGGGCTCCAGACTAACATTTGAGGGCAGAAGCACTAAGTTCTACAGAAAGTATTTGGTAGCACTGTCGGATGACAAAGCACTGAGCTTAATTTGAGGTGTATAGATAAAGTTAACTTTAATTATTATCATTCATAATGTCTTAATATTAATTCAAAAGCAAAATGAGTGACAAAATAGCTATTAGGGAGTGAAAATAGCCAATAAGCGTCCTCTATGTTTACAATGGTAATTTAATCTTTTTTTTAATTTTATTTTTTATTTAGTTTTATTTAGTTTTCCTACTTCTTGAAACTTTTAGTTTTATAAATAGGGACAATCTTTAAAGGATGAACAAAAAATGATTTGGTCAACACATTAAAAATAACATTTAAATATGATATTATAGTTTTCAAGTGCTGGAAAAAGATATGTGTAGGCTACTGTTATAACCATAGTTACAGTTAGTGTTACTACAGTAAATCCATGGTGAATGTTGCTGATCTGTGGACCTAAAGCCTTCGTTCATGGCACATGTTTCTCCTGGTTTCCACGTCAGCGCTGTTTGATCTGATATGGTTTATAACAGAATTCTGCGTCGAATCTGAATGTTTCTCACTGGATCTCGCAGCGATGTTATTAATTCTGTCGCGAACTCAATGGATTTCTTCACTGGATCTGAACGATGTAAAGGTGTTGTGATCGAGATCCGCCCGCGACTGGTGACTGACTGGCGAGAGAAGCTCTGCGCTGTCTATTATTGGTTCGAACTATTAAACGGTCTGTGAAGCAGAAATGAGTAGCGCAGTTTTTTCCGCTTTCATTTTGTTTTCATTTATTAACATGTCACTCTATGCTTGAGGCTGAGATTGTGTCTAACTAGCGTATTGTGTTTAAACTGCGAAGTGCCTGCACTGTCTGCAAACTTCGTGTTCCCCGCAGTTCTGGGGAAGCGACTGCAACATTCGCAGTTCATTAAGTTCGTCTCATTACAGTACCTCAACCAGTTGAATTCTCTCAGCCAGTCTTCCTGAAAATGGTGGGTTCGGGACTTTATCACCTCACAAACCTCTGACTCTGAATCATCATCCGACTGTGTCTGTGACATGGATATTTGTCTGCGTTAGTTTCCTTCCCACAGACGTTTACGCGCGATAGTGCGCTCGATTATCTCTAGGACCCTCCCCCTCCACACATTAGCCAGTAACAGTGGCCATTCCCTATTCTTCTCACACTCGTCATCATCATAGACAGTATATAAACTGGACACAGCGACCCCATAGGTTTCAACGGAGAAAAGTGAAGCAAATTAGAAGCACTCATTTCCTGATGGCCGAGCGAACTGCACAGACTCACACTGAGCTTGACGACGTAGATGTGACGTGAGCAGCCTGTCTGACAGTTGTAAGTCTTCTAGGAGCTGTGCCAGGAAAAATCTGAATCATTCCCTTCCGAATCTTGCAGAGACGGAGAGCGTGAGTAGGAGCTGTCCATGAGCTGGAGCAGGAGCAACTTTATGATTCTCTATGGGCTTCTCCCTTGACTTTATCGGACTTTATGCCTCCACGTCCCCCCGATTGACTGTGAGCTTCTCCTCCTGTCTCTACGGTAATTTCCAGAGAGTCGCATTGTTATGATGCAATCGTTAGCCTGTTTTTACAAAAACTGCTTCTACGGGGCCATAACGTAAGATACAAGGTAATGGAGCATTTTATACATTGTCGTGTTTCTTTAGAAATAAATAATGGACAAATGGAGTCTTTAAACGCCTCAGATGTAAAGTTATTCGCTGTCAAAGTGACGCCAAAATGAATGGGAGTCAATGGAACGCTAACAGCAGGTGAAGGCTTGATAGCCAATGGCGGCCGCCGGGGGTGGTACGGAAACCGAGAGCTCGATTACCCCCCTGGTCATCATTGGCCTGCTACACATTCCGGATTCATTGACGCGCCCCTTCCACGTTTAACGTAAAAAAAAATACTGGTCGCACATGTGTGACTGGATGTAAAATTCAGTCGCACACTCTCAAATTTTGGTCGCAGTCTGGAGCCCTGCAACCCTTCTAAGGGGCCATTTACATAACAGTTTTAAAATAAAAACTGAAAACTTTTTATGTATTTAGGCCATTCATTTACACAACAACGGCGTTTTGGGGGCCAAAACTTTTGAAAATGATATCGTTATTGTCTCTGTGTAAACTACAAAAACGTGAATTTGTGAAAACGGTGACATCATGCGCATGCGTATTATGTGTTCAGTCAATTATGTGTTCTTCAGAAAGTGATATCGCCATCTACTGGCCAGGCAGCAGAATATAGTGTTTTTAATCGTTTTCATGGATCATGGTTTTCATTTTTTATTAATTAGAAAAATGACAAATATTCAGTGTAGTGGTCTCTCAATTAATATGAGTTCTGCATGCATAAAACAATTTTAAAATGTTATTTAAAATAGCTTTATTGTCATAACATATACCAACAACTTCCCATCTTAACGTGCTATAATAACTTTGCAAATAAGATTGGTTGTTGAAATAAGTTTGGTGATGCCTAAGGAAAAGTAATATTGAAAATTCATGTAGGATTTAAAAATCATAAAAATTCAGATTTAAAAATTCAAATCAGGAACCATATTTGAGTGTAAATGGCTTTGGAAAATGTATGTTTTTCTTGTGCTGAGCGGCGATTAATCGCATCCAAAATAAAAGTTTGTGTTTACATAATATATGTGTGTGTGCTGTGTATAATTATTTTGTATATATTAATACACACACATGCATGTATATATTTAAGATTTTTTTATTTATATATAAAATATTTATATTTATATATAATATAAATTATGTATAAATATATATATACAGTATATACATGCAAATATTTCTTAAATATATATACATGCATATGTGTGTATTTATATATACAAAATAATTATACACAGCACACACACATATATTATGTAAACACAAACTTTTATTTTGGATCGCGATTAATCGTTGCCCAGCACTAGTTTTTACTTAAAAGTAATTTAAATTAAAATCTAGAAATTAGAAAAACGGAGAACTCAAGCAATGCTGTATTAGTATTGCGAAATCATATGATTTCAAAGACTTATTGCAAATGATTTGCTATAGCGATATATAAGAGCCTCAGATGCACAGCGCCAGAAAGGACTATTGCGTGAACTTGGCTTGAGTAACAATGGCCGCCTCTTTATTCTTTATGAACACCAGGACTTTGAGGTGTGATGTACAGCGGGACTGTTGCTGGCAGCGTCGCTTTAATTGCTGGGGTGAGAAAAAGTCTGAATTTAGTTTTTGCTTGGCCAATATTGCACAAAAGGTCCTTTCAGGTAGTCGAATGTATTTCAGAGGGTGAGCTGTCAGATTACAGACAGGAAACGTTTAAGATAAAACTGTATGAATAGTCCCACTATGAAGCATGAGAAGAAAAAGCAACACCCAGAAGGAACACATGGGTGATCAAAACGCATTTAATATAAAATTGGCTTTGGACCATTTCAAACCACCCTGTGTGTGACGACTCTCTCTGGAAATGAAATATGGCATCATATATGATGTAGCCTGATTAAACGCAGCCATGTGAGCGATCCAGTCCTGAATATGATATGGAAAGCTTTAAAACACAATTATTCTATGAGCTGCTTTGATATGCGATCTATATTGTGACAAATGGCCTTCTGGAAACATCAAAACTCAACATGAGAGGACGGTTCAGTGAAGGCTTTAAGTTGAAATCTCCACTGTCTCCTTCAAGACATCATTAGCGTTTAGAGATGTGCTGTCTGGACTAGCTCAAGCAGAACTAAAACTTCTTCTCAATGGGAGATAAAGTTGAGTGCCAACTGCATTACAAATGAACCTAATTTGTGGCAAACACCCGCTATCATTGATGTTTTGCAAATTGACTTCTTCCATTGGTTCCTCTAATCCTGAGAGCTTTTGTCTGCTGTAAAGGCGACTCCCTGCCTGGGATCAGACACAAAGAAGCACAAAGACACGAAGACACGAGACAAAGCGCCAGTGAAGCCGTGGAGTCTGAGTAAGCCGTGGCTAAATGGAGCATGACTCAAACCACGCTCTCTGCCATCGTCTGTAACTGTACATGACTGACAGATTGCAGAACGCTGTAGGAGAGGTGTTGAAGACGCTTACCATTGTTTTGACCAATTTTTGTGGGTGAAATCCAGTCTTTTTAAAGGCCCACTGAAGTGCATTGGAACGCACAGCTTTGCATGATGATTCGTTGACGTAATTTCCCATGAAACAGAAGCTAACAGCGTGTCCTAACTACACGTGACGCGATAAAAGGTTCTTCTCTATGTGAATCAGAGTGTTTGTCCTAGCCAGACGCGACACGCGATTATTCTGTTTTAGAAACGGTTTCTATTTTTCTGAGACGTCTCGCTGGAACAACAAACACAAAGTGTGGCGATGATAATCTCAGGTGCTGTTTATGTGCTTTATTTAATGTTAAAAGCGTGTAATGTGACTTTGAATATCATTTAGTGCTCCAGCTTTGTGGCTGTAAAAGCAACAATGGATAATTCACCTCAGATCTTGAAATTAAACAAATGGAAACAAGAACGTTCAAACTGTGAACAAACAAGTGTATTCTTTGACAAAGATTGTTTTAGTAACTCAGCCTATGTATTTTTAATAATGTTTAAATGGTGTAATATTTGTGAATCTGATTATGTAGCTACTTATCCATTTTCTTGCGAGTGCCGTCAAGATTACTCTCTGGTGCCGCGAGACTCCGCCCACACGCTGTTCTGATTGGCTGACTCCGCCCACACGCTGTTCTGATTGGCTGACTCCGCCCACACACTGTTCTGATTGACTGACTGGCTGACTCCGCCCACACGCTGTTCTGATTGGCTGACTCCGCCCACACGCTGTTCTGATTGACTGACTCCGCCCACACGCTGTTCTGATTGACTGACTCCGCCCACACGCTGTTCTGATTGGCTGACTCCGCCCACACGCTGTTCTGATTGACTGACTCCGCCCACACGCTGTTCTGATTGGCTGACTCCGCCCACACGCTGTTCTGATGGGCTGACTCCACTCCTCCAGCACACTGTTCTTATTGGCTGTGTGTTTTGATTGATTTTGACGCATCTCGCAGTCACGTCGCCTCTAGTGTGGACAGACACATTATTTGTCGCTGGAATCTTATCGGATTCTGGTTAGGACACGGTGTAAGGCGGGACATATTGAATGGATCCTTCCCCTTTTCAAATAGCCAATAGCGTTTAGTTTACCTCAAAGACTGACGGCACCATGGAAGCGAATCTGAGCGCTGATACGCTGGATTCAATAGTAGAGATGTGAATAAATTCTAGCCGTTTCATTCTTAACCAACGTACGGTTGCAAAAGGAATAAAACTCGAGCATTTGAGCAACCGAACACACATCTCCAACACATAATGCTCCGTGTCTGTCAACGCTCGCTTCGGCCAGGTGGTGTTTAAAGCATAGGGGGCGGAGCTTTAGATTCTAGAGAGCATTTGATTGGACAGAAGATGTGATGAGAAGTGGTGATGTCATAAAAATCCCTGATCCATTTTAGCAGAAGTGAGAGACTAATTTTTAAATGCTTATATCTCCTAAATGCGAATTTTGTCATTGTTTTGGAGCTTATTCATAACCGTAAGGCTAACATATTCATACTGAAAGCTAAAAAAAACTTACATTGTGATTTCAGGGGGCCTTTAATGGCGGATTCCTGCATGATTGGGAGTTTTGCTCAGGGCAGATTTCTCAACTGCCCCGCTAACAGAGAACACTCTCGGTTCTGTCAAAGAACGTTAACGTTCCAGTATACCGTTAACAGAACACTCACTCAAACCTGGTCTTTAATAATGTTCTCAAAACATCATTACATCATTCATGGAACCTTTTTTAAATGTTACCACTTGTTACAGAATGTTCAGAGAACATTCAAAAGTAAGAAAAAACGAACCAAGAAAAAACGTTTTAAAAACATTTTAAAAAACAGTTTTTTTTATTTAAAAACTGACGTTTTGAACATTCAGAAATGACATAATTATTGACAATAGACAATGAATCTTTTCCTACCTTTAATGTAAATTAGTCAGGAATTGCTGCTGGCGACCCATTTTACATTATTTCCATAAAGTCATATTTCCGAGTGAATCACCATTCACCTTACATTTAATTTTAAAAGTGAATAACATAATTTTGTCACCACAGGTATGTTTTTCCAATTATTCTGGATTGAATTTGATCAGAATACAGACTAGATTACGAGCTTTCTGAAATTGGTAGTTATTTGGCTAGCGGCTAACATTCTCTGTAAGGAAAAGTCAATAGTTCAAAGTCAATTTCGTCTTTAAATTTTGACTTTAACAACATTTTGTTTTATTTGAGCTAACAAATCTGGTCTGCTTTCAATCAGTCAAGGCTAGTCGAGCCAAAGTTAAAAGGCACTGGGTCAAATGTGTGCACTAGTCCTCTGTAACTTCACAGTGGGCCATTTAGAGGAATACAGAGCCGTAATGAGAGCGTGACTGTGTACAGTGTGTCAACAACGTCTTTAATGTTCCAAACTGTCTTTTTAATTCTGCAAAGCCACAAATGAAGCAGCTGTCTAACAAAACACTACGTGTGGTTTAAGATCAACCACCTCCAAACCCCAGTTCAAACAACACAAACAAAACAGAGAGACGTGGATCTTCATTCTGAAGGCCTGAGACATACAGGCAAACCACAAATGATTCAGACACCAGATATAATTTTTGATATGTGTTTACTAGTGTGTGCAGGACACTATAGTTCATTTCTGTAAGTGAGGAGAGCAAACTAAAGTAAACTGTGACATTATTATTATACCCAAATATTCTTCATCCAGCGACTACCAGTAACATTTTTTTTTTTTTTTACAAATGTGGGACCAAAAATGATTCGGACACTTTGAGCTGATCATGTTTTGCTGAAGTGTGTTTTCTTTAATTGCTAATGCTCTTTTTACACACAGACTGAACACAATGAAGCATTGCTTGGTGATTGGTTGAGCTAAACTGGTATTATCTAATTGTGTAGTTAAATTTAACAGCTGACAGATATTCAACATAATTCATGTGTGAGACAGTCTAACAGAAGGACGGACAAAACCAGAGAAATATCCACTGAGTTCTGCTCATATTTATTACCATTGTCTGAACTATAGCGAATAAACTGTGATAATGTGAGAAATGTTGAAGGAGTCTGAATAAGTTTTGGTTTGACTGTAAATGCAAGTGTGTGAACATAAACGCTTCTAACGCTTCGAATTAAAGCACTGTTATGGTCCAAATGTCAGATCGCAAGTAATAATTCAACATAATGCAAAGTTTGCATGTTGTTTCTGATGAAGAGAGCCGTATAAAAGGAAGCAGTCGCAAATATTTGCACAAACTGATGCTGTTCTTGGTAGGTTTGGTTGTACCTTTGTGTATCACGTCCTCTATAAAGGTAAATAACTGTTGTTTACTTTCTGTATACGAGCAAACAAAATATTTCCTCAGAAAGCAATAAAATATTTAGGTATACCTAAAGCCTACGTTCACCTTCGTCAGCGTCCCACCCACGAGAGGTCTAGTGTTTACAGCGATCACTTAAAGCTGTGTTTATGATGCTGAAGTGATTGACCTGATACGGATATAACATTTAGAAATCAGAGAGGAGTGCATGCTTTATTTGGACTATTAATGTGAAGGTCTTTTTAGAAGCCGGATGGTTTGTGCCTCACAGAAGAGCAGGATTTGACCTTTACAGGATCCTTGAGGATGAAATAAAGTCCACAAGTGAGCTGTCTATGTAGGGTCCTATCGTATAAGACAGCATCCTAATCATCATTAAACATCATAAATGAATGTATTGACGCACATTGCAACAACTTTTGTTTTGTTTTGTGCTAGTATATTGCTAAGCACAAAAAATACAATACTGGGTGAAATACATCTGGAAAGAATAATTTAATGCAACTTTTGTGAAATATTTATAACCAGCATGTCTCTTTACTTGCCTGAGGTTTTTGCACTGCATTCTGGAATTGCTATGAAGCTACAGATCCAGCAATTCTTATTTTTTATGGAATATTGCAGTGTTTATTCTGAATTATTTATCAGTGCACATCATTATTGTGATAAATTCATGTTAGGGATGCACCGATATGAACATTTTGGCCGATAGGATAACCGATAGTTCTTTATATTTGAAAGCCGATAACCGATATGTTGGCCGATAAATCTAAATCCACATTTGTATATAATTTTAACCTGATTACAAAAACAAAAGTCTCACCATTAATAGCCATGTCACAAGCACACAATTATGATGTTCTCATTATAATGTTATGTAGCCGATATGACAGACTTGCACGTTGCACTTTACTGTATTTTCCTTTTTTGAAGTGATTCCAATCATATCTCAAGCAATTCAAACCCTTAATGTTGAACAGTCGCATCTGAAGCGTCTCAGCTGAAGGAAATAAGCCATTATTTATCAGCTTTAATATATCGGCCAAATTTTCTTATCGGGCCGGTAACGATAACACTAAAAATGAACATATATTATCGGCCGATACCGATATGGTGGCTGATATATCGTGCATCCCTAATTGACTCAACCTGTCACTCACATGACATCAGCCAATAGCAAACCACAAACATCCAATCAATTCCATTGATTCCTACAATTCCTACATTTGTTCTTGTTCCAGAAGCACAACTGCAGTTTCATGCCGACTTTACTGGGATTCTTGTAGTTATTTTCCCTCATTAAAGACGTTAAGTGCACAGTCTTGTCCTTTTGAGTGATTTTTAAATACTTTTTTTTTTGCTTCAAATCAAAGTGTGCAATGATTCTCCTCATAGCTGGTTGGTTTGGTTCATGAACTCTTTAACAAAGACTTTACGTGGGAAAAATTACTGGAAAAAATGGAAAAGTGGACAGGAACACCTGCTTACTTTACTTTACTTTATACTTTATTCTCCCATTCCTGGGAAATTTGTCTTGTACGGCCAGCACACAACTTCTATCACACAACACCGTACATAGCAAACAATAATTAGAATATAACAACATTTCAATAATAAAAACTAGCAGAATCCTACATCAAATTTGAAAATCTCTATTTAAAATGTTGACACAAAAGAGTTTTTATAACGATTAAACTTACACATCAAGACCCTGAATCGTCTCCCTGATGGTAACAAATTAAAATTCATATGTAAAATGTGTGTATCATCAGAAACAACTCTTTTAGCTTGCTTTAAATGCCTCGTACAGCTCTTGCATGGTTCGCTTTTCCTCAAAACCTATGATTTTTAGTCGTGCCAGTTTTGATTTTGATTAAAACATGACCCAATGTTTAACATAATTTTGCGGGCTATTTTTTATCGTAGGGAACACACCATCGCCGCTGTCTAGACTGAGATGTGGAACAGCTCTGAGTTCAGTAACACAGGGAAGGTCGGCTGTTCGACTCTCTGATCTTGACTCCGTTGGGCGTTTTATCACAAATAAACAGTGTTGGGTGTTTCTGGCGTACCAGCGGGTCGTGGGAAGCACAGATCTCGATTGTTAGAGATCCGAGACAGGAGGCTTAAGAAGTTCAAGCCCTCACTATCTGTAAAAACAGAGTGTGTGTGAGTCAGATGAGGCAGATGTTCGACAGACACTATCAGGACACAGAGGCGTTTCACTCAAACCAGACAATTGAGAATGTAAATATCAAGGGTTCTGTATTGGATCTGGGGGAAAACCAGAGCTGAGAGCGGAAGAGATCACGCTTACTTCAGCAGACAGGCTGTTTTGACAGACGTCGAGTGCAGAATTACTCATCTTACACCAAAAGAGTCTCACAGGGAAAGACTGCTGAATTAAAAACAACGGTGGCCGTAATGAAGCGTACGATCGTGAGGAATATAATAAAATTATGTTTTAATAATAATAAATCCACTAGGGAAACAACTGGAGAATATCAGGGATATTATATACTGTTTTCTGAAGAGAAAAAGTAGATACTTTTAAGTGTGTAGCAGAAGAGAAGCTTTGGGACAAACTAACTACTCTGTCATAATCGCGTCTTTAACGAACCTTTATAGTTAAGTGCGTTTAAACTGCCCTGTCAATCATCTTTTCACAGTTAAAATCCTCCACATTTAATTCACTTTAATTTCCTTCTGTTGAGAGAAATGTAGAAGCACGCTGATCTGCAGTCGGAGACTCTCCTCGTGTGTTTCATAATGATGCGTTTAAAAGTTAATGACATATCTTCATAAAAGTTCACAATGCTAATATAATGTGGATAACATTGAATAAATATATTTTCAGCAGGTTAGATACTGTATAATAATCACTCAAACCCCTTTATCTAAACCTCTCTACTTAATCGGCAGACTCACAGATTTTGTAGTTTTTTTAACACTTTTTATTCGAGTTTGTAGTTCTAATTGAATCCTCGTCCAACACGCAATATTATCCATTTGCGTGTGCATGGATCTGCATTTCGAATTCTAACCGGAAAAAGTAGGACATCTGGGTATCTTTGGAATTCTCATTTCAACATATGATTTGAGAGCCACTAATTCTAATTTGAAATACTATTTAGGACGGATAGTGTGCGAATTGGGACGCAGCAAAGGAGTAATGACGTACATAAATGAACAACAGGTGAACATCATCAGTAACTAAGGGAACAAACTGGCACACACTAACTAGGGCAACTAACAGTGACAGGGAACAAGGCAAACAGAACCAAAACAGAGCGTAAACGTTACCATACGTTACTGCACGCAAATCAGTGCTTTTTCATAGTTAACTTTTCAATGCTCTGCATCAAACATTCCAGCAAAAATAGCAAGAGTAAAACAAATGCTCATGTAAGAGTAATAATGTGTTAATAATGTGGCCACATTTGACTAATTGTCATCCGGATTCAGGCCTCCTGGGTAAGAGAACTGTGTTTGCACTATAAATCAATAAATCCATCAATGAATCAATCATAATAGAATCATAATCGATGGCTTTTTATGTCCTGTGCTGTGCAGGGTCTTCTTAACCTCAAGAGCTCGTTACTTTGCTCATTTATCACTACATGAAGCATTAAAACATATGAACGTCTCATCCTTCATCATATTAAGCTCTCTCAACATGTATTGTGTTCTTCTTTAATGACTTATGAGAGGCTAATTTATTCAATTAATTACAGTCCAGAAAGTAGAAGACCATAATCAGTGAACTGGCAAGCTTTAATATCAGTATACATTTATAGTCGAGGTGTTTTTGACAGCGCCTGGTTTAAATAATGACTAAAATTACTGAACTCCGCAAAAAAAAAAAAAAAAAAAATTGTCTTGTTTTCCAGTAATACGTTTTGTTTGTTAACATTAGTTAATGTATTAACTTAATGAACGAACCATGAGCAATACATTTCTTACTGTATTTGTTCATCTTTGTTACGGTTAGTTAATAAAAATACAGCTGTGCATTGTGTGTTCATGTTAGTTCACAGTGCATTAACTAATGTTAACAAATACAACCTTTGATTTTAATAATGTGTTAGTAAATGTTGAAATTAACATTAACTAAGATTAATAAATGCTGTAGAAGTGCAGTTCATTATTAATTCATGTTAACTAATGCAACTTTATTGTAAAGTGTTACATTCGTAAATCAAGATACATTTACCAGAGAAGCAAAATTAAAAAAAGTCTGGGTTTGTTTTTTGTTTTTTTTAATCAAAGTTGAGCAAATTTATGCTTAAAAAGAACAAAATACAGAAACATAATCTTACGAGTATATTTGTCCAAGCCCATTGGCAGATATTTGTTCTTGTTTTATGCATAAACTCACAAGTTTGGTGATTTCCCCCGAGTAAACAACTCTCAATATCTTCAGTCATTTTGCTTCTCCAGTTAATGTATTTTAATATAATAAAGATAAGATATTAAGATATTTGTGCTGGAAAACAAGACAAAAAATATTGAGGAAGAACTTTTTTTTTTTTTAGTGTATTGATTGAACACCATAAAAAAAATGCCATAAAAATGGGAAATGCATATTAAACAAGACAAGACACGTCCAGTAAGCCATCTAGTAAACCAGTTACTGTTTATAATCATATTTACAATTTGTCTTATCAACAATCATTGATTGACATTGTATATGAGTATAGATAAGGTAGATTAATTGAAGATATAAAAAAAAAAAATAGTTTTCAATGATAAGAAGATTTACTAATATTTTAAAAGTTATACTGATTTTATTTTTCTAAACCTATAAGCAAACCCAAGTGTTGCTTGATTAGTGTTTAGTGTCTCTTACCTGCAGCGAGGCACACTGGGAGAATGAGTCTGAATATGAGTCCACACACCACCTCCGAGGCCATCATATCAGCACAATAATATAATAACCGAGATCAGAATTCACAAATCTCTCCAAGTCCAGTCTTTCTGTCGGCTTCGGCCGCAGGACATGATCCTGGATCCTGGATCAGTCTGTAGTCCGCATGGTAAACATAAGCGTGAAGAAGTTTAAAGTCCAGATAATCCCGAAGGTCTGCTTCACTTCTCCTCAGTTCTCCTCAGACATGTTTTCCTCTTCTCCAAATGTTTTCCTCTTCTCCAAACTGGGTTTTGCTCTTACCTGTTGACAGGAGAGATCATGGTGCTTCACGCGCACTGCGAAACATCAACAAGTTGCATGTTTACTCGCTCCAAGTTTGTTGGGTTTCCTCCGAAACTGCGTGGCGTGATATCTCACAGTCCTCGGCGATTGTGAAAGGCGTTCGCTCGCGTTTTTCTCAGTTCTGGAGCGTTTGACGCGCGTTTAGGCGGCACAGCTGTGCGCACACTGGCATCTGGACTCACTTTTTCTCCTCCTCAATGAACAGCCTGAAGGACCACCCTGCAAAACTGACGAATAACTCCAGCAGGACTCGAGCACTGATGAAGAGGTGTGTGTGTGTGTGTGTGTGTGTTAGTCCTGGAGACGCGAGAGAAACTGACGCGCACGACTTTATACAGGAATAACAACGAGTGG
>NC_139986.1:1817700-1840200 GCF_963993115.1 Abramis brama | reverse complement strand
CTGGGTTCTGGAGATGACGACTCGGCTCCGCTGCCTCCCTCTGGGAAACCAGCGCTGCCCGAGCCAGATCCAGAGATGGCATCTATGCTGAAAAGGGCCGCTGAGGCGGTAGGGCTCGTCTGGAATCCTCCACCGTGTCCCGAACCGTCTCGGTTGGATGATTGGTTTCTCGGGGCAGGCCGGGCTGGTTCTCAGCTCGCCGCCCCAGTACAGCCGCCCCAGCAGACCCACCCAGGCCTCAGCGTGGACCCGGCCGCAGACAGCCCGCTCCAGACGCTGCCAAGCCAGGTGGCAAGCGTCAGCACAAGTGTTCCTGAGCGGGCCACTCAGGGATGGAGGAAGGAGCTCTTGGAGATGGTCACAGATCCACTCCCTCCCCCCGGTGGAGGGCCAGGTAGAGTTCTTTGTTTGTGTGTGTCTGTTCCGCCACTGGCTCCCAAAAGAGCGGAGCCAGCGGTACCTACTAGAGCCGCAACGACGCGTCGACGTCATCGATTACGTCGACACGCATGAAATGCGTCGACGCGTCACATTAATTATATGATATTTTGAGTAATGGCGGCTTCTGCTCCCGCTGATGGTGAAAACGACAATCTGGCTTTATCACATAAATCAAGACCACGATCATCAAGTATGGGAATACTTCAAACTACGCCCAAACAGAAAGGTGCTTTGTTCACTATGTAAAGCTGAAATGGCATACCATGGCAGCACAACTGCTATGAACGAGCATCTTAAAAGGAAACATCCTGTGACTCTGCGAACTCAAAATGACGAGCCAGCTGGGTAAGTAGTAGGCCTAATTATTACAGTGATTGGAGTTGTTGTTGCGGTCATACCTGCTGTGTTTCGGTCAAAAACGGATCGACGTTAGAGCTGAAGCTGTCAGGGGAGCGGCGCGGGAATATAGTTCTGAGGGCCGAGTGCGGGCGCGGGCGGTAATGCACTCGTGTGTGTGCTGGTTGCGGGAGAATAAAACGATTCGCGGGACTCCCGCAAAATGTAAATATCTACTAACTGAACATCTAAGAACGAATAAATTGTCATTCATCTGTTGCACAAAAGCAACAAGAACAACTAAAACAAAATAGAAACGCTTTACAGGCCCGAGTCTCTATCTATTTATAACATTTTTGCAGCGTTGAACAATTTAGCCAATCACAGACATTTGTGTTGATTTCTTGAACGCAATGGCCAATCCGATGCATTTAAGATAGAATCCCCTCACCGCTCAAAATGGACGTTTTGTTCAGTGCTGAATTCTGCACACTGGCAAAACATCTGATTATAGCAAACAAAGTGTAGATATTATGAAAGATTCATTGTGCAGCCAGTTTCACTGATAATAACAGAGATTTGTGAGCTCGCGATGAACTGAGATGTCAGCTTTTTAGGAATTATTAAGGGAGAAATCCGTCCCGCGCAGGTCTCTAATGTAGACTTTAAAAACAAATGACTAACGTTATATTTACATTAACAGTAGCCTAGGCTGCAATCTATTGTATGTGAACCTTTTTGCAGATAAACACAAGTGCATTTTCGGACAAGTTACTGGACAAGTTAATTGAGTAAATCATGCTCCCACTACAGTAATAACAGACTATAGTAAACAACACATTTCCTAAATAGGCCTGTTACTGTATACATCTTACATTTTTATGAAATAGTACCATTTAGGGATGGGGCCGATCGGTGCATACCTAGTACCATTAGTTCAAAATAAAGTTTAAAATGCTTCCTGTTTGCATATTTCATAATAAAATGACATAATTACCCTTTCTGAAATACAAATTTTTTTGTCATCATTCATAGATTTTATGTTAAATTAATATACAGATACACATTCCCTCTTCAAAATACAGCTGATATATTGTTAGCATTCATAGACTTCATGTTTAAAAATGTTAATGATGTTATTGTTGTGCTTGTTTTATTTCTCAGGAAGAGGCAAAGCTGCGTGCAAGATTTCTTCCATAAAAAGAGCGCAACTGTTTGCACGCCCCACATGGCCGCCGGACTTACCGATAGCATTCTGAACATGATTGTAAAGGATATGAGACCTCTTTCTATTGTAGAGGGTCAGGGCTTTCGTGAGATGATCAACGCGTTCCACCCAGGATACACACTTCCCTCCAGGTTCCACTTCACTAAGTTGATGGAGAAGAAATATGAGGAGAATTTTGAGAGAGTGAAAGCTTCACTCAAAGAAGTAAAAACCAAAATCACTCTCACCACAGATGCATGGACCAGTATTGCCACAGAGGCATACTTGGGTGTCACCTGCCACTTCATTAATGAAGACTGGGAGCTTACTTCATTCAACTTGACCACCATGCCACTTGAAGATCGGCATACAGCTGAAAATATTGCTACCTGGGTGGAAAAAGCAGCTGAGAAGTTTGAGATATCCATGACCAATGTAATCGTGGTTGTACATGATAATGCTGCAAATGTGGTTGCTGCTTTACGCATTTTGGAAGAAAAGCATGGGATTGCTTCTCTCAGGTGTGCTGGTCATACATTACAGTTGGTTGTCAACCATGCTCTAAAGGATCCCCAGATCAGCAGGGCACTGAGGGCTGCGAAGAGCCTTGTGGAACATTTAAAAAAAAGTGAGCTGGCCAGCACAAGGCTGAAAGCAAAGCAGCAACAAATGGGTACCCCTGAGCATAGTTAATACAAGATGTATCCGTAAGATGGAACAGTACTTTGCACATGATCAGCCGCCTGCTTGAACAGAGGTGGCCTGTGACGGCAACGCTTTCGGATCCTGATGTCACACCACAAGGGAAGCGCTTCCTGGATTTAAAAAGTGATCAATGGAGCCTACTTGAGGAAGTAGAACAAGTCCTGAGGCCTTTTGAGTGTGCCACTGTCTTCCTGAGTGGAGAGTCCTATGTGACTGTTTCCGCTCTACCTCCGCTGGTGAAGGGCCTACAGAAGTCCATAAAGAGCACCTTATTTGAGAATGCAGCTGTCAAGGCTTTCCAATGCGTTGCTGCACAAGAGATGACATCAAGATGGGAGAGGGAAACTAAATTTAGAGATGATGTAGAAAATGTATGTATTATTGCACCCAGATTCCGCAAACTAAAATTCCTGCAAGCAGAGGACATTGTAAAAGTTCACCTCAAAGTTCAAGGTCTTGCACTGGAAGAGAAAAGAAGAGAGAGGGAGCAAACAACTGAACATCAAGGTGGGGAACAGGATGACTCAGTCAGTGCAGAGAGGAGGCCAGTTTCTCTGCTGGATACTTTGCTTGGTTCGGATTCAGATGAGCACAGTAACGGTGAAGAAGACACTGGTCACGTCCAAGATCAAGATTCTCACAGCGAAGCAGTGAGGAATGAGACACTTGTGTACTTTGGTGAGCAGGCCATCCCAAAGGATGAAAATCCATTAAAATGGTGGAAAGAAAATGAAGCAAGATTTCCTTTTCTCAGTTGCTGGCAACATTGTGACAACAAAAAGAGCAAGCCTGACTTCAGAGCATGTCAACATGCTAACATTCCTCCATTGCAATGCTATTTGAGATCTTGCTGACATATATTGATATGCAGAATTTTTGTTAGATTATCTGCCTTTTTTTTGCAATTTGTCTGCTCCGTTTATAAACCGTACTCACAAATTCTCAAACTGTTCCCTTGGTTTAGCAAATCGTGCCCACGAGTTTCTAATCCGCGCCCTCAGATTTGTAAACCATGCCTTCAGTTTTTGCAATCTGTACCCACAAATTCATAAACCGTGCCTACACTTTCGCAATCCGTTCCCACGGGTTTGTGGCTCGCCCTCATTTTAGAAGAACACCAGGAGCTACGTTGTTAACGAATCTAATTGTATATTGTTCTATTGTGTATTAAGTGTAATACATCAAATTGTCTTAACTGCATCTGCATGCTTAAAGTGTAGCGGGTATGGGGTGGAATATACGATTGATGCACGTCATTCATATTAAATCATATATTCCACCCCATACCCGCTATAATTGAGAATCACTTTCAGCATGCAGATGCAGTTAAGACAATTTGATGTATTACACTTAATACACAATAGAACAATATACAATTAGATTCGTTAACAACGTAGCTCCTGGTGTTCTTCTAAAATGAGGGCGAGCCACAAACCCGTGGGAACGGATTGCGAAAGTGTAGGCACGGTTTATGAATTTGTGGGTACAGATTGCAAAAACTGAAGGCATGGTTTACAAATCTGAGGGCGCGGATTAGAAACTCGTGGGCACGATTTGTTAACAAGGGAACAGTTTGATAATTCGTGAGTACGGTTTACAAACTGAGTGGACGGATTGTGAAACCATCGCCATGGATTGTTTTTTTTTCTCCCACAGGTGACTTCCCGGGCTCTGTGTTTTTTTTTTTAATCTGTTCTGTTACTTGAACTGAGTGAAGTGAAGTTATTCAAATTAGTAACACAGTCCCCCAACTTTTTTTGCACTGTTTAGGTTGTGCAGTGTTTGTGTTGGACTTTGCTCCTTTAAACTAAAGGAAACATTTCAGGTGTTCTTTGCACTGTATTAGGCAGTGTTTATGTTGGACTTTGCTCCTTTAAACTAAAGGAAACATTTCAGGTGTTCTTTGCACTGTATTAGGCAGTGTTTATGTTGGACTTTGCTCCTTTAAACTAAAGGAAACATTTCAGGTGTTCTTTGCACTGTTTTAGGCAGTGTTTATGTTGGACTTTGCTCCTTTAAACTACTCAATGCCTTCATATTAATGTATTTTTTGCACAGTGTTTGGCAGAATTTATGTGGCATTGTTACATGATGCACTAAAGTGTTGTTTGCATTTTAATTCTGGCACTTTATTTTTTATACTGGGAAATTTCAAAGTATTTTTCAGAAAATGAATTAATAAAAGTTTGAAATACTTATGGTAGAAGTTGTGCGTATTATTTATTGTAAAGTTTGCCAATGGATAAATCAGCTAATCCAAAAAATAATCATTAGATTAATCGGAAAAATAATCGTTAGATTAGTCGACTAATCGAAGAAATAATCGATAGATTAATCGACAACAAAAATAATCGTTAGATGCAGCCCTAGTACCTACATTTTCAAAGAAAGAGCAATTCCCTCTGTTCCTGGGTCCCAAGAGGGCCAGACTGGCGGTGTGCGACCCTGTAAAGCCTTGCACTCCTCAGCTACCTCTTGTGTCGCCAGCCGGCAGTTGGGTTCGAGGACCCGGTCACGCCTTCTCACACACTCTCTGCCGTTATGTAGAGACAGCTAAGTGTTGCACCACACACTCAGACCCCGCTTCGGGCCGCCTGAGCCGGGTCCCTGTCCTCGACCTCGCTGCCTCACCCCGGGTACGTCTGTGGTACCTTTGTCCCCCTGGGCCGGTTCGTAGAAGCATTAGGTGCTCCCAACCGATAAAATCCACATCAGTTTATTTGTGCCCATGCCCTCCCAGGAGTCTCATACCTACTTTCACTTTTAAAAATTCCTCATAACCGCGCGCGCGATCTGCAGTCGTCGAGATGCTGAGGAGTTGAAGAAAAGAATAGCTAGTGGAGATTGTAAAGTTGTCGACAATACGTCATCAAAAATCAAGTCCAGTGTGTGGGAGAAATTTGGAGTTATCTGAAGAAAACAATATTGTGAAAGGCTTTGCTGCATTTTCGTGTTGGATAGCGGCAAATGTGGAACTTCATCGCTGAGGAATCTCGCAGATAACTGTGGTTACAAACCTAGCAGTGCTGTCGAACAGTATTTATAAAACTTAACATTAGTGCTGTAGCGGTGCGTCAACGTCATATTTTTTGCGTCGACGCTTCTTTATTATTATTATTATTATTATTATTTTTTACCATTCCCGGAGGTACAGCTCGCCACACACACACCGCCCCGCGTGTTATTCTGTCATGTTTTCTCCCTTTCTTTCCAAACCGCGACAAACGCCAGTCTTCTTTCTCTGCAGAATGTGATAAATCCACTCAACCAATCACAGCGCACCATTCCACGCATTGTAAACAGTAACGGTGGCGCTTTGAATGAATACATTTGACGGCATTGATGAACCTGTGGTGGATTCTGCCGAAGGGAAGAAACGTAAGCCATCGAAATCTAATCATTTACGTGAGGAGATTAACAAGATGAGGCACGCGGGAGGAAGAGAAATGCCGACTGTTTAGTTGCTTGTTCCCACACGACAGCGTCAAACTTATGTCGTATGCTGACACGTGAACCCCAGGGGATCTTTTAAAAAACTTTCAATTCTTGTACTCAGTCAACGAAAACCGAGCAGGACCATTTTACAGCTGATCGGCGTCAAAAAATATCAGAAGGTATTTCTTAGCGATGGCTGATTGAATGTAGCATATGTTTAGTCCAGTACGTGCCTGTATATAAGATTAGTATTGACCAAGTTCAGAGGCTGTCATGTGGATCAACTTACTTTGTTGTGTATTTTCAACAGTTTCAATATGAAAAATAACTTTTATATTGATTCAATGGATTAATTGCATTTTTAAAAAAAAAACGTGTCATGAATTTATTGCATTTTTGGGAAAAAATAATCTTTTTATAATAAATCTTTGAAAATCAAAATCTGGATTTGAATTATTTATGTTATTATAACCTAAAGATGCTATGTGAAAGTTTGAAACAGAAAATAGTGGTTTTAATCTTGCCACTTTCTTGGTAAAGAAAATAAATTTTTTATTCAAATTAATCAAAATGGATTTATCACGTTTATACTATATTATTCAGAAGTAAACATTGTAGCTGACAGCGTTTATGTCAGAATGTTTATTTTTAAAAACCACAACGGTTCGAGAGATATGCGAATAACAGACAGGATAATTAATTCAAATTAGTCGTTAGATTAGTCGACTAATCGATAAAATAATCGCCCGACTAATCGTTTAATAAATAATCGTTTACCCGAGCCCTACTTAACACTGTTGAGTATGTGTGGTGTGCAGGGCGTGTTTGAACCAAAAATTGTCAGTTGCGTGGCAGATATAGTGTTGTATCCGCGTCTGTTCGACTGGTAAAATGTGATGAGGCTACTCAGTTTTGTGGTAACGTGAGCCGTGTTCTTCATGTACCGGCCTTTTGACAGCTTCGGCTGAAGTTGTCCTTGTGTTAATGGTCGTGTAATAACTTCTGTATGACCTGGCAATAAACATTTTTGTAAGTGTGTCTATAATGTGATAGTCTAAACTGAATTTATTTCAGTTGCGGGTCGGGTGTCGGTTCTATTTTAAGCGGGTCGAGTGCTAATTTTAACTAGTGCTGCTGTCGGAAAACGGGTCGGATGCGGCTTTAAGCACCGCGAGGTACGGGCGGGTGCGGATTTACAAAATCAGACCAGGGTCGGAGCGAGGGCTGTCTCCTCCGCCTTCAAAATGTATGTTGCCTTTATATTAACACACATCATGATGCAGTGGATCCAAATCCGTGGGGAAGCATGACTTGATCGTCGGGTTCCTGAGGGGAGCAAGGAGACTGAGTCCGTCTTGCCCCCCCTTTATACCTGCTTTGGACTTATCCCTGGTGCTACTGCACTCCCTGTTTTTAAAGAAACAGTTCTCCCAGCAGAACGCATGTTGAACTTACTGATCTAATCTGAATAATGATTTTTATGTACAGTAGATTTATCAAAGCTAACATCAAATAAAATGAATAAAACTTTAACCAAACAATACGTGAAATGAATCGCAGGTGCAGCTTTTATTATAGCACTTTTCATAGCACTATTAAAGTTCAGTATGCAAACACTGAGCTATATTAACATCCTACAGTTTAAACATCCTACTTTTAGTTACAGTTTATACACAAATATTACATTGTGTATGAGAACATGTAAATGTTTACATTTTCATCATGTGTGCCTCATTGTTTGATTAAGCAATGAAGTTTCTCACCTTCGAGTTTTCAGCGTTTTTACTGAAATATTAATAATAATGAATCAGGAATAAAAGCCCTTATTGTTTAAAATCCTACATTATTAATGAATTACACACTTGATAAGAACATAAAGGAAGATTTTCCACATGAGGTCGAGCGCGTTCCCTACAACACAAACACAGAGAGACATCAACACACAGCAGCACACTCACTTATACACACACACACACGAGGTCGAGTGTGTTCCCTATGACACATACACAGAGAGAAATCAACACACACACACACACACACACACACACAAGGTCGAGGGCGTTCCCTATGCCACAAACACAGAGACATCAACACACACCAACACACACTCACACACAAGGCTGAGTGTGTTCCCTACGACACAAACACACAGAGAGACATCAACACACACTCAAACATCATATATATATATATATATATATAACTAATATAATATATATAACAATATATAACAATATATAATACTAATATAATAATAACCTGTGGTGTCGATGACGACTCCTCCTGCCTCTCTGATGATGTAATAATAATAATAACAATAATAATAATAATACTAATATAATGATAACCTGTGGTGTCGATGACGACTCCTCCTGCCTCTCTGATGATGTAATAATAATAATAACAATAATAATAATAATACTAATATAATGATAACCTGTGGTGTCGATGACGACTCCTCCTGCCTCTCTGATGATGACGGCGGCCGCTGCGATGTCCCAGCAGTGAAGACCAAACTGGTAATACGCCTCCGCAGACCCACTGGCCACGAGACACAGGGAGAGAGTCGAGCTGCCGATGATCCTCACACTGCGGGTCAAAGGTCACATTTACATAACAGACTGTATGCAAGTAATGAGGTACTGGAGGCTGTGCTGTATGGTGAATCTGAGGGTGTTGTTAGGCTCGACGCCAAGCGGAGTCAGTCGTGACTTATTCACGTTACAGCACTAGCCTCGAGTACTTTATAGCTTTTATATAACGGTTACCACACAATACACATATTAAAGCCAAAAATATGTATTAGTGCAACTTAAAAATCTCTAAAAGCCTTCCTTCCGCTGGAAAAAATAGTCCCTGACCGAGAACAGCAACAGAAGTTACATACATTATTTCTCCATTAGATGGAGACAAAGACTGTCTTTATGAGTGAGTCAGTCAGTAGAGAAGACTTTTATATTGAAAGGACTGAAACTTGTGAACACGGAGAAGCAAGACTCAACTGATAAATGGCTAACTGTTAAAAGGACAAGATATCGCAGAGGACATTCAAACAGATTTTTTATTACGAATATATGACTGACCTGAAGGAAGATGCTATATCTACTGTAAATGCAGGTACACTCGCTTACGATCTCTCACAATACTCTATACGCTTCAATGAACAATATCAATGAGAACAAACATGTATTTCAGTTGCTAAGAGTGGTTGCTAGGGGTGTTGTGTAGGGATACAACCGTTGGGTGAAGCGGTTTATCGTGAATAAAACGCAGCTATTGACCAATCAGAATCAAGGGCCGGAACTAACAGTTTTATAATACTACATACACACTTATATTGCACCATAAGTGACATTTGTGGATGAGATACGAGAGACTTATGCCGGGAACACACGGATGGGCGACGGGGCGTCACACATGACACAACATTTCAATAGGAGGAATCTCTGCCTGCTCTACAAACTACACAAACTCCATCACTGAGAGTCACTTCTTGAGGATTTCATATGAGAAAAACTCTCGTCATATATAATAAACGCACAGAAACTCAAAGGTCTTCACCGCAACCCGTCAAAATAAAAGTTCGGTTTAACTTGAAGAAATTGTGACAGAAATATATTACTGTTGTACAGAATAATTTAGCTACATCTAAATGTAATAATAATAATAATAATAATAAATTATTAAACAATTTTTTTAAGGAATAATCACAATTTGACTTTCATGTTTTAATTATAAGCTGTTGTGCAGCTTTGACAAAAAAATAGTTTAATTTCATATGATTAAATTATAAATGTAATTAATGTTTTACGCCTTCATTTGATTGCCAGAAAAATGTAAATACACAACACAGAATTTATGAAAAAATAAAATAAACATTTCATAGAATTTTTTAATTATTAAAATTGTTTTTATGAATTCAAATAGGTAGATGTTTTTTGATTATTACAATTTAATTAAACCGCTAAAATGGAATCCAGAAAACTTAAAACCGAAAAGACAGAATTTTGTAAAAATATAACAGAATAATTTTTTTTTTAAGTATTTCATTGGGCCCTTCTAAGTGTTCTTCTAAAATTTAACAACCATTAAAATGAAGTCCAAAAAATTAAAACCCCCAAAAAATGAATTTGGAAAAAAAAACGGAATTTGGGAAAAAAATAAAATGGATTTCATGTTGTATATCATGTTGCACTGAAACAAATGGTGTAGGATTATAGTAAATTTGATCACAGAGAAATGGCAAGTTCATTTTGAAGTATAAAGACTCAATTAATTTTCTTGTAAAACACACTCCAATAATCTTGCTTATGTGCAACTTTGAAATGTGATTTCTCCCAGTGTGGCCGTACCCATGAGTCGGTGCGCTCAACATTTTCTTCATATTTCCCAGGAAGATATCCAGAGTTGCAGGATCTCTCTTGGCCCCGATCTCAGTCAGAATGAGGGCCTTGGACACATCTGACCGAGACACGAAACACATCATATCATCACATACTGTAATCATGTCTGCAGCATTTACTGTACGGTGGAATTTAATTAGCAAAGGCTTGTAGCAAAAACATGCCAATAAAGTGAGATTAAACCCATAAAGAGCATTCATATTTTTAATGAATTATTTAAATATGCATTTAACTTAGAGTCTGGGGTCTGTACGTTTATACATATATATATACACACACACACTTTTATTAACCAAGGATACATTACAATGTTTAAAAGTGACATTTATAATTTTATAAAATGTTTCTGTTTCAAATAAATGCTGTTCTTTTGAACTTTCTATTCATCAAAGAATCCTGAAAAATAAAATTTATCAGTTTCCACAAAAATATGAAGCTGTTTTCAACATTGATAATAATCATAAATGTCTCTTGAGCATCAAATTATCATATTAGAATGATTTCTGAAGGATCATGTGACACTGAAGACTGGATCACAGGAATAAATTACACTTTACTATATATTCACATAGAAAACAGCTGATTTACACTGGAATAATATTTTAGAATATTATTGTCATGGTTTCCCTTGTTTTTTTGTGTTATGTGACTTTTATTTTGAAGTTTCTCCTGTGTTTAGTTCCTGTTTTTTTTTTTTTCTATAGTTACTGTTGTTTGTTACCATAGTGATTGATTACTATCACCTGCACCTTGTTATCGGCTTTTGTCGGCGTTGTTTCCCGTTTGGTTTATCATCTTTTCCTGTTTGGATTTATGTTTCTCCTGTTGGATCTCTTATTTAGATTACCTTTATTTGTTAAATACTGCTGTAATGAGATCCCCGTCCCTCTGCCACACCGTAACAATTACTGTATTACTGTATTTTTGATAAAAGATAAATGCAGAAGAGACTCTTTCAAAAACTTTCTGACCCCAAACTTTTATACAGTAGTTTAACAATGGTCTAATCAGCATTCAGGACCGTAACTATGTGTTTTATAATTCAAATCAGTTCTACTTTGCCATTATAAAGCGACAAATTGATTATCATTTATTGAAAAAAATAAGCTTGCTGACCTTTTTCTTTATTTTTATTTTCATAGTTTCTGTTTTAATTTTAGATTGTTTTAGTAATTTTGTTTTGTGTTTTTGTCTTTTTTTTTTTTAATGTGAGTTTAGCTTTAATTTATTTGTATTTAATTAATTAATTATTATTATTATTATTATATTTATTTTTAGTTTTCTTAATTTGTCAAGGAAACATTTATAGTTTAACAATGGTCTAATCAGCATTCAGGACCGTAACTATGTGTTTTATAATTCAAATCAGTTTTACTTTGCCATTATAAAGTGGCAAGTTGATTATTATTTATTGGAAAAAAAATAAGTTAAATAATTTGCTGACCTTTCTCTTTGGAAACCTGTAGCCGAACCCCATTGCGAAAGGCTCCGTGTCCTTTCCTGGCGGTGTACAGCGTCCCGTCGAAGCAGTGGTAGATCACACCAAACTCCAGCTGACACACACACACGTTTATTCACACACACTTTATACTGTACATGCACATCATCAGTCATTGGGATTCATCCGTGCTTTACCTCTTTCCTCACAGCGAATCCGATGCTCACCGCCACCATGGGAAAACTGCAAGCCAAGGATTGTGTGTTGGGAATATATTTCTCTGATGATTTAAACACAGTATAAGGAGACGCTTCTGGTACCTGTGCACGAAGTTGCAGGTCCCGTCGATGGGATCTATTATCCAGGTCGGGCTGTCGGTCAGCTCACACTTCACTCCGGCGGCAGACGATTCCTCTCCGATAAACCTTTCAGTGACATCATGTGACACACAACATCAACATTACACCAACAGTTATTACTAAAGAATGGTGAACATTAAACAGTGTGTCGTGCCTTTATAGAAATCTTCTACAGGAAAATCATCTTAATTTGCAAAACACTTCATTATCATGTTCATATAACCTGATATTTACATGGTAATTCAGTCTTATTTTAGAATTATTTAGTATCTTTTTTTAGTATTATAGTATCAATTTATATGCTGAATTAGCTTTTATTTTTTATATATTCAGATTCGACTTTAATATTAGATTAAGTGTTAGTAATTTTGCCCAGCAGTTTGTCTCCTCTGGCTCTGTCAAGGCGACCTGGGGTGTGTTTCCCGAACCGCAGCGTCACTCGCTGCTTCACTACTATAGAGCGATGAGAAATCATCTATAGTCAAATTATAAAAACTATAATTTTAGTTTTTGCCTCTAATATTTCTAGTGTATTTTATTGTACTAGTATTAGTTCAGAGTAAGGACAGTGTCAGCTCAGTGTGTGTGTGTGTGTGTGTGTGTGTGTGTGTGTTTGTGTAACGATCCTCCAGATGCACCTGTGATCAGGGAATCTGCTCCTGAGGGTGGAGATGATGAGCTCCTCCACCTGCTGATCCGCCTCCGTCACCAGATCTGTGGGAGTGCTTTTACTGCGCACACACTTCTCTTGCTGCACCGCACACGCCACCACCTGATGGAGGACACACACACAGACACACATCTGATGGAGAAGACACACTCCACCACCTGATGGAGGACACACACACACATCTGATGGAGGAGACACACTCCACCACCTGATGGAGGACACACACACACACACACACATCTGATGGAGGAGACACACTCCACCACCTGATGGAGGACACACACACACACACACACATCTGATGGAGAAGACACACTTCACCACCTGATGGAGGACACACACACACACACACATCTGATGGAGAAGACACACTTCACCACCTGATGGAGGACACACACACACACACACACACACATCTGATGGAGAAGACACACTCCACCACCTGATGGAGGACACACACACACATCTGATGGAGAAGACACACTCCACCACCTGATGGAGGACAGACACACACACACACACACACACACACACACACACACACACACACATCTGATGGAGAAGACACACTTCACCACCTGACGGAGGAGACACACACACACACACACCTGACGGAGGAGACACACACACACACACACACCTGACGGAGGAGACACACACACACACACACACACACACACACACACACACACCCCTGACGGAGGAGACACACACACAAACCTGACGGAGGAGACACACACACACACATCTTACAGCAGCACCACACACACACCTGACGGAGGAGACAGACACACACACACACACACACACACACACCTGACGGAGGAGACACACACACACCTGACGGAGGACACACACACACACCTGACAGAGGAGACACACACACCTGACAGAGGAGACACACACACACACCTACCTGACGGAGGACACACACACCTGACGGAGGAGACACCTGACGGAGGAGACACACACACACACCTGACGGAGGAGACACATACACACCTGACGGAGGAGACACACACACACCTGACGGAGGAGACATACACACACCTGACGGACGAGACACACACACACACACCTGACGGAGGAGACACATACATAGACCTGATGGACGAGACACACACACACACCTGACGGAGGAGACACACACACACCTGACGGAGGAGACACATACACACACCTGACGGACGAGACACACACACACCTGACGGACGAGAAACACACACACCTGACGGAGGAGACACACACACGCACACACACACACCTGACGGAGGAGACACACACACACCTGACGGACAAGACACACACACACACCTGACGGAGGAGACACACACACCTGACGGAGGAGACACACACACACACACACACACACACACACCTGACAGAGGAGACACACACACACCTGACGGAGGAGACACACACACACCTGACGGACGAGACACACACACACACCTGACGGAGGAGACACACACACACACCTGACGGAGGAGACACACACACACACCTGACGGACGAGACACACACACACCTGACGGACGAGACACACACACACACACACACACACACACCTGACGGACGAGACACACACACACACACACACACACACACACCTGACGGACGAGACACACACACGCACACACACCTGACGGAGGAGACACACACACACCTGACGGACAAGACACACACACACACACCTGACGGACGAGACACACACACATACCTGACGGAGGAGACACACACACACACACCTGACGGAGGAGACACACACACACGCACACACACACCTGACGGAGGAGACACACACACACCTGACGGAGGAGACACACACACACACCTGACGGAGGAGACACACGCACACACACACACCTGACGGAGGAGACACACACACACACCTGACGGAGGAGACACACACACACACCTGACGGAGGAGACACACACACACCTGACGGAGGAGACACACACACGCACACGCACACACACACCTGACAGAGGAGACACACACACACCTGACGGAGGAGACACACACACGCACACACACACACACACACCTGACGGAGGAGACACACACACACCTGACGGAGGAGACACACACACACCTGACGGAGGAGACACACACACACACACCTGACGGAGGAGACACACGCACACACACACACACACACACCTGACGGAGGAGACACACACACACACCTGACGGAGGAGACACACACACACACACACACACACCTGACGGAGGAGACACACACACACACCTGACGGAGGAGACACACACACACACACACACCTGATGGAGGAGACACACACACACCTGATGGAGGAGACACACACACACACACACACACCTGTCGGAGGAGACACACACACACCTGTCGGAGGAGACACACACACACACACACACACCTGACGGAGGAGACACACACACACACCTGACGGAGGAGACACACACACACCTGACGGAGGAGACACACACACCTGATGGAGGAGACACACACACCTGATGGAGGAGAGACACACACACACCTGTCGGAGGAGACACACACACACACCTGACGGAGGAGACACACACACACCTGACGGAGGAGACACACACACACACACACACCTGACGGAGGAGACACACACACACACATGACGGAGGAGACACACACACACACACACACACCTGACGGAGGAGACACACACACACCTGACGGAGGAGACACACACACACACACCTGACGGAGGAGACACATACACACACCTGACAGATGAGACACACCTGACGGAGGAGACACACACACACCTGATGGAGGAGACACACACACACCTGACGGAGGAGACACATACACACACCTGACGGACGAGACACACACACACCTGACGGAGGAGACACACACACGCACACACACACACACCTGACGGAGGAGACACACACACACCTGACGGACAAGACACACACACCTGACGGAGGAGACACACACACACACACACCTGACGGAGGAGACACACACACACCTGACAGAGGAGACACACACACACCTGACGGAGGAGACACACACACGCACACACACCTGACGGAGGAGACACACACACACACACCTGACGGAGAAGACACACACACACCTGACGGAGAAGACACACACACACCTGACGGAGGAGACACACACACGCACACACACCTGACGGAGGAGACACACACACACACACACCTGACGGAGAAGACACACACACACCTGACGGAGGAGACACACACACACACACCTGACGGAGGAGACACACACACACACCTGACGGAGGAGACACACACACACCTGACGGAGGACACACACACACCTGACAGAGGAGACACACACACACCTGACGGAGGAGACACACACACACACACACACACGCACACACACACCTGACGGAGGAGACACACACACACACACACCTGACGGAGGAGACACACACACACCTGACGGAGGACACACACACACCTGACAGAGGAGACACACACACACCTGACGGAGGAGACACACACACACACACACACACACGCACACACACACCTGACGGAGGAGACACACACACACACACACCTGACGGAGGAGACACACACACACACACACACACACCTGACGGAGGAGACACACACACACACCTGTCGGAGGAGACACACACACACCTGATGGAGGAGAGACACACACACACACACACACACACCTAGCCTGGCTAACGTCAGACCTCGTCTCATTGAGACATGGTCTGGGAACCACATGTTCATTTTCTCGTATTTGAGGCGTGGTTTACGAATGCCCAGAGCCGTTTATTGGGCGCTACGGATGTCTATCAAATGCGCCTGTACGTAGCTCATAGCCAATCGTTTCAACTATACCAGATGACGTATGTAGAGCGACAGAAATTCGACGAGGAAGAAGACGATGGGTCAGAGATTTATGTACACGATGGCGTTCAGCGACTAAACTACTTAGAACACTATCTAAGACTACATCGAAAGGTAGCTTCGCGTCTGATGCCATGTTGGATCCACAGATATAAACAAACTGCTTCGGTGTGTCGCATAGACGTCGTCATCGTCTTGCTGCTCCCTCCCCGTTCTGTGATTGGTTCCCTCGCGGAGGCGAAAATCTGGTCCATGGTGTCCAGGCTGCCTAGCAGAGTGAATAAAATCGCGCTGCGCACAAGGCAGCAACACACACCACCACCTGACAGAGGAGACACACACACACCTGACAGAGGAGACACACACACACCTGACAGAGGAGACACACACACACACATCTCACAGCAGCACCACACACACCACCACCTGACAGAGGAGACACACACACACCTGACGGAGGAGACACACACATCTCACAGCAGCACCACACACACCACCACCTGACGGAGGAGACACACACACACAGACACACGCACCTGACGGAGGAGACACACACACACACACACACCACCATTCTCAGTCAAATTTACATGTATTGATGACAATAATAGACTATTATTACTATAGTTATTTATATAAATGTATAATAATAATCAATCATAAACTACTTTTGTTATTATTTATATTAATTTATATTTAATAATAATAATAGACTATTATTACTATAACTACTTATATAAATGAAAAATTATTGATAATAATAATACAAATTATAATATTGAACAACGTTTGTATAATTATAAAAATAATGATATTAATAATAATAATAATAAGTATTGTCCTAATGCTTCTACACAGGTTGCATTAGTCCACCCTGGTCAGATAACAAGCTTTATCATGGTTATTTAACAGGTAAACAAGGAAATGTCATCAGTCGAACAGATCCTATAGTTTATTATATTTTATAGTGCTTTGACTATTACAGAACAGGTATCAATACTGATTCATATATAAGCGCTGCTATAATGCGGGATTTGTGCTGGACTGATTAAACACAGTCGCGTGTCAACATGCTGATACAACAACAAGGAAATACCGGGTAAAACAGCGCAGTGTTTATTAACTGTACAGCTCGTCCTTTAGCGTTTCAGCATTATAACTGTTAGCTGGATATGATCGTTATGGATGAGCATAACTGTACCTGCCCGGCTCTGCGCGCGACCCGCACGGCCTCATCCAAACACTGGGCCCAGTCCTCCATCGGTAACACGCGCGTCACGGGAATCCGTCAATCCGCCGCGTCAGCGCATCTCCCGTCTCTCTCCCGGTGCTCTGAGGTCCGGTTCCGTGTTCACGGGCAGAGCACCTCACGGGCGAGGCCTACACGACACATCAATGACACATCATCACAGCGGAGCCGCGAACACCCGCGATCACTGGCGCTTTAAATGGCAGAACACTAACGTTACTGAGATATACGCGCTAATTCTGTAGATTTAATACAGATTTTATTAGTTTACGTTTTTAGCTATACAATATGTTACACCAATTTACCAACAGATACATGTATGTTAATATTAATAATTATAGATTTTTTAAAAAGCAAAACCAAATAAATGTGTTTGAAAAGCTCAAAACAATTGCATGACGTCACGCAGCAGAGGGCGCCAAAACAAAGGCCATCTCCATTAGACCTTCTCGTAGACTGTGATGACGCGCTTATAAACGGTTATCCGCATCGTGAATCATGCAGAGTTTTTATGTATTTTCATTTTTTAAAAACTGTAAGCACATTTATATCACTAAACGCTGATGTGAGGGTGTTTCTAATACAGCTGCTATGGTGGGAGTAATGGTACAATCTTTCTTTATTCTGATTGCCGTTATCAATCAATCAAAAAATTTTTTACTCTTTTTGAAAGTTGTGAAAATATGAAAAAACACACAATATATATATATACCACAAACACTCACACACACAGACACTCACACAGATACTCGCACAGACACACGCACGTCGCACGCACACACACACACATATAAGCGAAACAACCACAGACACACACACACACACACACACATATAAGCGAAACAACCAGACACTCACACAGACTCTCTCTCTCTCTCTCTCTCTCTCACACACACACAGTCAGGGGAACAACCACACACACGGACACATAAGGGAAACAAACACACCCCTACATATATTTTTAATGTAGTCTCTCTTTCACCGCTATAGTTCACCCAACTATGACAACTTCTGCTTCTGGGAAACCCGGAAATGTGAAAAGGGTCTCTTTTGTTTACTTGTTTGTGGACTTCTACTTGGTTGTTCAAAGTCAAACCAAGCTGTGATTTTTTTCATGGTTCCCACACCTTGGTTAACTTCAAATTCAAGGACCTTTCAAGGACTTTCCAGGTCCAATACCCTCAAATTCAAGGACTCAGTGTGGGGACACATTTCCAGAGAGAGCAAGGTTACATCGTTTCCGTGGTTTCAGACTATTGCAATGTTTCACGGTGTGTCTTGTGAAACCTTGAGGTTTCATCATAGTAGTTTGTGAGCGCGTGAACGTCATGGCAACGTACAACACATAGTAATACTTAACGTAACGCGTAAATGCGCGTAACTAACGTAAATCAAGCAAGCTAGTGCGCATTGGCCACGAAGTGTTGGCGAAATAACATATTAACGGACCGGAGGGAATAATATGGATTTTTTCCCCAGAAAACTTCTTGCACAAAATAAATTCAAGCAGTTTTAAGGACCTGTATCTATGTGTGTTTATTTTTAAAAACTTTCCAGGGCTTAATTTTTCTTTTCTTTTTTCAGATTCACTTTCAAGGATTTCAAGGACCAATGGGAACCCTGCTTTTTTCTTTTGAATTCCACACATATCCCAACTTCCAGACAGATACAAATAAAATAGGTGTCTAAAGCAATCACACTTCTTTTGATGACGACAACAACCCTAGGCTTCGCACACTACACAGAAAAAGCTGTCGCGTGTGTGAGCCAATCAGAAATCTTGCTGGCAGCTCTCAGCCAATCACGCGAGTTAAGGGAGGGACTACATGCTTGCGTCGGAAAAATCGTTTACTGCAGCTTTAATGTTGTATATTTAATTAATTGAGCTGTTGTAGTTTGAGATAATTTGTTATATTTCTCCTCTGGTATTTATACGCTTATAGTTTTTAGCAAACAACTGCCAAATAGATTGAATTATAACTCCAATTTTACACCTTGCGTTCAGGTGAACAGCTGATTGTGCATGACATTTATTTAGATTCAGAAAATATATTTATTTTTCATCATTTCATTCATCATCAGCAATCATCATAATAATGAGGGAGAGTGAGTGGCCTTCAAGACAAATTTTTATTTACAGCATCAATACAGTCACTTGGAAATTTGTTGCCATTAAAATATTCTTTATAGTGACAAATCAATTTACAGTTATAACTCTAACATGAGTTAAAGTAAACACACAGAAAGACACATTTTCTTCATATATATGTGTAAATGTAAGTGTTATTGCTGTGGAAATCTTTACCCAGGAATGACCTGAACATACAAAATGGCTTTTTAAACATGACACTGAAATACTCTTAATATAAAATTAGATTAATTTACATTTAATTCTGGATTGCAGAAAAAACAAACAACATTAATTTTGTACAAACATGTCAAAGGCAACCAGAAGACGACATCACGAGAAACGTTTATGACCCTTATCATCGAAATATTGAAGCATGGCACCAAAAGGAACTCGAGAGAACGAAAGAGCGCGAGAGAGTCACAGCAAGGCTTCGTCTTCAGGAACGCAACCATGTAAATATAAAGCAGCACGAACAGAAACAACAGAGACGAACACAACATCGTTTGGCTTACAGGTTCAGATCGCGAGTGAGGACAGCTGTAGGAACTGATCAGTTGACCCAACTTGTTTTTTTGTAAACCCGTTGCCTTAAAATTATTAAGTAAATAAACGTCTTAATCGAAAAAATTAAGTAATGTGGAATTATCAAGTTCATATAACTTCATTTTTTCAATTAAGCATTAAGTTTATTTACTGTAAACCCGTTGCCTTTAAATTATTAAGTAAATAAACTTGAACTTGACCATTACACTACTGATACATTACTTCATTTTAAGGCAACGGGTTTCCTCAATTTGTTAAGTGAACTGAACAGTTTTTACAGTGAGGAGGCCGAGTGATCGTGTGTGTGTGTGTGTGTGTGTGTGTGTGTGTGTCAGTAGATGAATCCTCCGGGAAGCGTGGAGAAGGGCTCCTGGAACTTGAAGCGTTTGGAGATGGCCTTGGGGTCGGGGGTGAAGGAGGCCATGACGAAGAGCTCCTCCTCCTCTTCATCAGGGCTGACGGGCTCACAGATGCTCTCCTTCAGGTCCTGCTCCTTCAGCTGAAGCCACTGGTGTTGGAGACAGTCTTCAGCGGTCGCTCGGCTCCTGTACACACATCATCAACATCAGAAACATCCGCAACATAGTGACCCAATATGTGTAACCCAACGGTTGGGTTAAAAAAAAATAACCCAATGTTTTTTTACCAGAAACAACGTTCACATCACGCATTGAAGTTTCACATTTACTGCATGTTCACTGTTAAGACAACTATCTTTCATAAACTGGCAGTTTATTAAGACTTTTATCTAATCAACATTATTTTTAATGTTTTCATGAATATAGTTTTAATTTGTGATCAATGTAAAAAACAACAACAACAAAAAACCTGAAATCATTTTGGAGGGAAAACAATATTAAACATTTCAGCCTGTTTGATTAAATTGCAGAAAAGGTATGAATATATCAAATTATATATAAATATATATAAAACAGTGTTATAATAAAACAGATTTGGGGTCGATAACATTTTTTGTTCTTGAAAGAGCCTCTTCTGCTCATCAAAGCTGCATTTATTTAAATAAAAAATACAGTAAAAACAATGAAATATTATTCCAGTGTAAATCATCTGTTTTCTATGTGAATATATAGTAAAGATAGTAAAGTGTAATTTATTCCTGTGATCAAAGCTGAATTTTCAGCATCATTACTCCAGTCTTCAGTGTCACATGATATTTCACATATATATTACAAACCATCATACATTTTATTTTTCAGGATTCATTGATGAACTATTGATCTAAATAATACTGTAATAACGGTGTGCCTGAGCTGACACGACTCAAACTCAGAAATGCACACTATGTGTGACTTTAACAAACGATCCCCAGCCACCCCTGAGCAAGCAAGCTGCCTGCGTTTATTAATATTTGTCTGTGTTCTAAGGACTAGATTACAGCGAACTGGTGAAATGCTGATCAGCTTGAGCCATGAGCTCGTGATGCGATCGGCCCGAGTCCTCTAGAGTTTCATGACTGAACTAGATATTTATTTGAGATAGAAGTCTTTATAAGCGCGTCTCACTCAGGTTCTTTGATGAGCAGGGACTTGATGAAGTGGATGGCGGATTCGTCCAGCGTCTCGAACTCTTCCTCGGTGTAGCTGACGTTAATCTGAGAGATGTTGAGGAACGTCTCCTGCTTATCGTCGCCCAGGAACGGAGAGATACCCGTCAGCATCACATACACGAGGACACCGATGCTCCTATCAGAGAGAGAG
>NC_139986.1:1750000-1815000 GCF_963993115.1 Abramis brama | reverse complement strand
CGCCAACATCAGAGCTTTAGAGACGCAGCTGAGGGAAGAGATGAACAAGAAAAATGATGGTACCTCACCAAAACATTCACTCTTTTATCAATGATCCTCAAAGTAAAACCAATGGAATACATTGCATAGTGTAAATGTTAGTGTAAAGTTGAGTGTATACTGTGTAAATTGTGTAATCTATCTATTACAATAAGCAGAGTAAATGTCATTTAACAGAATCTTTATTCCTTCACAGAAATATCAAATCTTACTCTGAGTCAAGTGGAGTTGAGAAAGGAAAATAGAGGTGAAACTGTGCTTGAATGATGTTAAATTCAGTGTATTCATTCTCAGTGTAATAGAGTAATATACCACAATATTGCTTGTTTTTTTTAACAACAGACAGAGAAATAGCTTTTTCAGCTTCACTGATGAAATCTGGCAGTGGAAATTATATTGGTCCTTTCACCACTGAAATCACACTAACCTACAGGAACGTCTTCACAAACATAGGGAACGCCTACAACCCAATTACAGGTAATTATCAATGAAATGAGTCATAAAACTCAGTTTATAGTAATGAAAACTCTTCTGCTCCATTCAGACCTCTCTGCAGTTGTGAAATGTGTATAAGAGAATTAAAATGATCTGCCATCTTTCAAAACTATTACACAGTGTGCTTGGTAATAAAGCAATCATACAGGAAACATCTGATTCTGTATCTCTTGTTATTTGATTTAGGTGTTTTCACAGCCCCACTGAAAGGAGCGTACATGTTCAGAGTCTCTGTATTTGGTGTTGGCCCAACTACAGCAGGTGCATCCATTTATAAGAATGGAGAGCGTGTGGTTTCGGCATTTGCTCATCAGCCTCAGAATGATTTAAACTCCTCGAATGGAGTTGTGTTGCTCCTGGAGGTTGGAGATGTTGTCTATATGAGACTTTGGTCTAGCGGGAGGATATATGATGACCAGTATAATCGCAACACTTTCAGTGGTTTCTTACTGTTTCCCTTAAGATAACAGGAGATTTGCAGAATGTGATTCCAATAATTCTGAACCTTCAGCGTATGATTTAAGATGAAAATCAGTAACATGAACCTGTGATCATGAGGAATAATGTGCGTTTGAAATTTGCAATAGATATCTGTATAAAAGTCTGAGCTGTCTATACATGTGTGTATTAAGAGTTTCAGCACTGAGACAGACAGAACCCATGAATATCACCTGTGACTCAAAAGTGTTTTGTTAAAGCAGTAAATCTAATAATGTTAAATAATATATTTTTAAGTATAGTTTGTTGCTGATCCTTGATCTGTATCTCTTCACCCTACATACATAAATAAATAAGAGAATAAAGAGACATTGTGGCATTTTCTTTTCCTCATATTTTCATGAATATTTCCCTAACAATGCTTGCTATTATCATGATATCATGCTTATCGATCAAAATAACTGATTTTGTGGTGGCAATTTCCAGACATTTTTAAGAGTTTTATTTATCATTTACCGAATTATGTATTATGTTAGATGCACAATAGTTATACAGCACGATAATCGAGGACATAACTGGAAAAAGGATCAGGGAAGGCAAACGATAAGGTCACAGGCATGGAACAAGAAACAATAGTCAGTAATACAAATAAGGTCCATACACAAGAAGACAGTCACTGGAATAGAACGCTCAGAATGGCAGCCGGGTCAAACTATAGTTCACGAGGAGGTGTGTGTGTGTGTGTGTGTGCCTGGCTTAAATAACCGGGTGATGAGAGACATGTTCATGGCTAGGTATGTGGGCTCTTGGGAATTGTAGTCCACGGTTAATACTCTGGAGAGACCTCTGGTGGCCGATCGAGGGATCTCCATTGGAGTTTGTAACAAAAATAATAAACAATTTAAGACCTTGAAGGTATTTATGACATAAAAACTTGGCATTTTGCAAAGAGATTTACAATCCAAATTTTAACTTGAATGTACAGTACGGCATGATTCAGGCTTAGACTTTCTGAAATGATCAGAACAAAGCAAAGATAATAATGCGTAAAAAAAACACAGGGTTTCTGCAGGTATCTTCAGTTTAAATTTAAGGCTTTTTAATGCCATTTTTTTAATTTATAATGCCATACATGACCATATAAATATTTATATAATGCCATAAAAACATTTTTTTTATCACATTCATCTAATATTTCCTAACGATCCGCCAGCTGCCCGCCCCATAAGCATGCCGTCAAAAAACCGCAGGGGGAGGGTGTTGTGAGGTTTTGTGCTCGTGAAGTCGGAGCTGAAGAAGAAGTTGGCTCAAAACCTCACAACACCCTCCCCCTGTCGGTGATTGGTTGGAACACTATTTGTTTTGGTTTTGAGTGGTTGGTGAACCCAATTGTTTTTGTGTGCAGATCTCAGAGCCTAGGCTGCCTACAGAGACGCGTTTTTTGACGGCATGCTTATGGGGCGGGCAGCTAGCGGATCGTTAGGAAAGATTAGATGAATGTGATAAAAAAAAATTTGGGCCTGAAATCACTGATACAACCTTTAATTATGAAGGCTATATTCAAATAAATTGATAATGTAAAATTTTCTTCAAAACGATTTTAATGCCTGTAGGATTACAATTTAATGCTTTTTAATGCCATTTAAGGCCTTAATTATCACAAAATCCATTTAATGACTTTTAATGCTTTTTAATGCCCCGCGGAAACCCTGAAAAAACATTGAATTTATTTAAAAGAAAATATTACAGATACATTTGTTTTAAATTACTACTTCAAGATAATTTACTTATTAGGATTTTATAACATAAAACATAGCATATTTTAAGAGATGTACAAGCCAAATTTTAAATTGAATGTACAACAAGACATGATTCAGACTTTGACTTTCTGAAATTTACAAACTTTATAGAAAATGTATAATAATGAATCATGTATGACCATTTCATTCTTAGAAATTGATGACATAAATCTTTTTTTTTTTTTTTTTTTTTTTTTTTACAATTAAAACAATTAACTTCATTGTAAAGCAATGTTAAAAATGTAAGAATATATATATAAAAATAATTAATTTAATTCTTAATATTTTATAGTACAAAATACAGACAAAGACATAAGATAAAAACATTTTAATATAATTTTCTCCAGTAAACATATATTGACTTAAAGGGCACCTATTATGCAAAATTCACTTTTGCATGACGTTTTGACATAAATGTGTGTTGGCAGTGTGTGTACACAACCACCCTATAGTGATAAAAATCCACTCACTCCTTTTTTATTAATCCCCATAAATCATAAGCAGTGTCTCCCAACGACATGTTTCAGCCATGGGGCTGGTGTGACGCCCTGATCGAGTTCACAGCACTGCCAACCGTTGTGTGGCTGGATGTATTAATCCACATAGCTCTCTCTATTTACTCCCGAAATCTGAGCCAGCCGCTGAAGACGAGGTGGATTAATTTTGTTTTCGAAGAAATTGCTCCCTCAACTCTACCTAAATTCATTTATGTACTTACACACTTCTTATACTGTGTTTATTCAGCTGTGTTTATCCTGGAAGAGCTGAACAAGAAAAATGATGGTACCTCACCAAAACATTCACTCTTTTATCAATGATCCTCAAAGTAAAACACCAATGAAATACATTGCATAGTGTAATTGTTAGTGTAAAATTGAGTGTATACTGTGTAAATTGTTTTTATCTATTACAATAAGCAGTGTGAATGTCATTTAACAGAAATTTTATTCCTTCACAGAAATTTCAAATCTTACTCTGAGTCAAGTGGAGTTGAGAAAGTAAAAAAAAGGTGAAAGTGTGTTGAATGATGTTAAATTCAGTGTATACATTCACAGCGTAATATATATATATATATATGTTTTAAAATAACAGACAGAGAAATTGCTTTTTCAGCTTCACTGATGTAATCTGGCAGTGGAGATATTGGTCCTTTCACCACTGAAATCACAGTAACCTACAGGAACGTCTTCACAAACATAGGGAACGCCTACAACCCAATTATAGGTAATTATCAATGAAATGAGTCATAAAACTCAGTTTATAGTAATGAAAACCCTTCTGCTCCATTCAGACCTCTCTGCAGTTGTGAAATGTGTATAAGAGAATTAAATGATCTGCCATCTTTCAAAACTATTACACAGTGTGCTTGGTAATAAAGCAATCATACAGGAAACATCTGATTCTGTATCTCTTGTTATTTGATTTAGGTGTTTTCACAGCCCCACTGAAAGGAGCGTACATGTTCAGAGTCTCTGTATTTGGTCATGGATGAACTCCAGCATCTGTAGTTATTGTTAAGAATGGAAAGCTTATGGTTGTAGCACATGATGTTCAGGCTCAGCATTGGTTAAACTCCTCTTATGGAGTTGTGTTGATCCTGGAGGTTGGAGATGTTGTCTATGTGAGACTTTGGTCTGGGACGAGGATACATGATAACGGGAATAACCACAGCACTTTCAGTGGTTACATGCTGTTTCCCTTAAGAGAACAGGAGCTTTGCAGAATGTGATTCCAATAATTCTGAACCTTCAGCGTATGATTTAAGATGAAAATCATGAATAATTTTTAACAAATGAACCTGTATTAATAAGGACGAATGTATGTGTTTGAAATTTGCAATAGATTACTGTATAAAAGTCAGTATAATACACTATACTCATAAGTTCTGAGCTGTCTATACATTGAGCACTGAGAGAGACAGGAGCTATAAATTTCCACATGTGACTCAAAAGTATTTGTTAAAGTAGTAAATCTAGATTAAGTAATATTTTTTTTTTAAGTGTAGTTTGTTATTGATCATTGATCTGTATCGCTTCATCCTACATAAATAAATAAGAGAATAAAGAGACATTGTGGCATTTTCTTTTCCTCATATTTTTTTATGAATATTTCCCCAACAATGCTTGCTTTGAAGCACTCATGATATCATGTTTATCAGTCCAACCTGGA
Organism: Abramis brama; assembly: GCF_963993115.1. NCBI lineage: Eukaryota > Metazoa > Chordata > Actinopteri > Cypriniformes > Leuciscidae > Abramis > Abramis brama. The sequence continues at coordinate 1,810,060 of NC_139986.1, read as the reverse complement.
TCTTTTTGTATGTATTATTTTTTTGCTCTTAAAATGACTGATTTTGTGGTGGCAATTTCTAGAAGGATGGGCAAAATCACCTTATTCCTACACCCAAATTATGGGTGTAACTTCCGTTAAGCTGTAAACAATCAGTGAAAGACTCGCTCTATGAACGCAATATGTTAAAAAAGTGTCACAATGAGATGACATTAATCTACTCACCCTTCAACCATCAAACATTAAAAGGAAATTTAAAAGTGTAAAAGCATCAACAAGGTACTTTCAACAGACCAAACAACCCCAAAAGCGCGACTCTTTCCACAGCAATAACGGACAGGTTAAATATCACTGTAGTGATCTGTATTTTGTAACTTATGTTGCCTAAAAAATTAAATAAAAAGTAATAAAATTAGAACAAAGAAAATGACAATAGGATAACTAAATTTATACAACAGTTCATTCTGGTTCTCGAATCTGATTGGTTGAGAGCCTTTATCAACTGAGCGATATTCTACCAGTTTCACTGTTTGTATCACTCCACTTGCGGCGACTGTCATGGTGGTCAAGCAAATCAACCATATTTTTTAAAAATACTACTGTTGTTGTGACACGAAATTAAGTTTTACATTTTTTTTTTTTTGGAGAGAATGTAGTTATATTAGACCTCAAATATGTGACACATAATCTTAGTGCCGATTTTACAATCTGTCTAGACGTTTTCACAGACGTGAGCTCCAGGACGTCAGCGGGCGTTCAGCGCTCATGTACCCGCAGAGAACAGCTTCATCTCGGCCAGTCCTTCAGGGAATTTACCGCTGGCTCTTAACCGCACTGGGTAGCACATTAGCATTAGCTCAAATGATCTATAGGGAATTTTAATAATTAATCATGAATATGATTAATATATTGCATATTACCGTTACATTAAATTATCGAAGTTGAAAATAGATCATTGTATGTATGAATAATCAATCACAACGAATTATAATTTCTTATTCATATATCAATAGCCTTAACTCAGATCGATTTTATGAGATAACCCTTAATGGAAATTAATGTAATTATCAAACAGTTGTTTGTCCCGCAAACGCCGTAAGATTAACTTATCAACTTCTCAATAGAGTTCATCACTTTATAATTTCAGGAAGGACAGTTTCTGGCCGTGAAACTATTCTCCTGTCCTTATAAAATTAACGAATCGTAAAGCTTGTAGCTTAAGATCGAAACATCTCATGGACTTTGTTATATGAGCATTTAAGACAGAATCAATCAAGCATATAATGGTTTTAATCAAGCATATAATGGTTTTAATAATTGAATAATAACCACAAACAACCTGGATTTTATGCTTCTAAATGAAACCTGGCTAGAAGACAGCTTTAGTGCAACAATCCTCAATGAAGCAGCCCCTCCTAACTTTACTTTTATGAGTGTCTGCAGAGCTGTTAAGAGAGGTGGGGGTCTAGCTGCTCTTTTTAAAGATATCTATCAATGTAAGCAAATATCATTTGGGAATTACCCTTCTTTCGAATATCTGGGTATTGTGTTAAAAGGTGCTCCACGCATTTTACTTATCATTATTTACAGGCCTCCAAAATACTCTCCAGCCTTTGCTGAGGACTTTACAGAAATGTTATCAGCAATTACCTCAGAGTTTGACTGTTTTGCCATTGCTGGAGATTTTAACATCCACATAGATAGTGCAGAAAACAATATGGCAAAAGAAATCAAAAGTGTTTTAAAAACTTTTGATCTGACTCAGCATGTACATGGACCCACACACAATCGTGGACACACTCTAGATTTACTTATCAGTAAGGGTCTAAACATTTCATCGATTGTTATTAAGGATGTAGCACTGTCTGATCATTTCTGTATTTTCTTTGATATATTGATCTCTCCTGCCACTGAAGCTAGATCTGTGTCTGTCAAGAAGAGATGCTTAAATGAGAACACTAGTGTACTATTTATGAAGGCTATATCCTTAACACCAAGCATATCTGCAGACTCTGTTGATTTTCTCCTTGATTCTTTTAACTCAAAAGTTAAAGGTGTAATTGATGATATTGCTCCTGTTAAAGTCAGGAAGAAGAGTGGCAGACAAAAAGCACCTTGGAGAAACTCAACAGCAGTGCAAAATATGAAAAGACAATGCAGAAAAGCAGAGCGCATGTGGCGGAAGACAAAACTTGTAGTCCATTATAACATCTACAAAGACAGCCTTCATGCTTTCAATATGGAACTAGGCAAAGCTAGACAGACTTTCTTCTCAAATATTATAAACAGTAATTTAAACAACACACGCACTCTTTTTGCTACTGTAGAGAGACTGACAAACCCCCCAAGCCAGATTCCCAGTGAAATGCTGTCAGAGAACAAGTGCAGTGAGTTTGCTTCTTTCTTCTCTGAGAAAATCAGTAATATCAGAAAGGTGATCAGCACATCCTTGAGTTGCACTGAGGTCAGACAGATCAAACCACCTGAGAAAGTAGTTACTATGTCTGACTTCAAAGAAATTGATGGCAAAATTTTGGAAGAAACCGTACAGCACCTTAAAACATCAACCTGTGCTCTTGACACACTTCCCACATCATTTTTCAAAAGTGTGTTAAACAGTTTAGAAGCAGATCTTCTAGAAGTGGTAAATGTCTCAGTTCTCTCTGGGAGTTTTCCAAACTCCCTGAAAACTGCAGTTGTCAAGCCCCTCCTGAAAAAGAGCAATCTGGATAAGACCATATTAAGCAACTATAGGCCGATCTCAAATCTTCCTTTCATAGGCAAGATCATTGAAAAAGTTGTCTTCAATCAGCTGAACAAATTCTTAAGCTCGAATGGATCCTTTGACAATTTTCAATCTGGTTTCCGACCGCACCACAGCACAGAGACAGCGCTCATAAAGATAATAAACGATATTCGCTTAAATACTGATTCAGGCAAACTATCAGTGCTGGTGCTACTCGACCTCAGTGCTGCATTTGACACTGTCGATCATAACATACTTCTTGACAGGCTGGAAAACTGGGTGGGGCTTTCTGGGATAGTCCTAAAATGGTTCAGGTCATACTTAGATGGGAGAGGTTATTATGTGAGTATAGGAGACCATAAGTCTGAGTGGACATCCATGACATGCGGAGTCCCTCAAGGCTCAATTCTTGCGCCACTCCTGTTCAACCTGTATATGCTCCCAATGAGCCAAATAATGAGAAAGAACCAAATTGCTTACCACAGCTATGCAGACGACACACAGCTCTACTTAGCCCTATCGCCTAACGATTACAGCCCCATTGACTCCCTGTGCCAATGCATTGATGAAGTCAACAGTTGGATGTGTCAAAACTTTCTTCAGTTAAACATAGACAAAACTGAAGTCATTGCATTTGGAAACAAAGATGAAGTTCTCAAGGTGAATGCATACCTTCACTCTAGGGGTCAAACAACTAAAAATCAAGTCAGGAATCTTGGTGTGACACTAGAGTCAGACCTTAGTTTCAGTAGTCATGTCAAAGCAATAACTAAATCAGCATACTATCATCTGAAAAATATTGCAAGAATTAGATGCTTTGTTTCCAGACAAGACTTAGAGAAACTTGTGCATGCTTTCATCACCAGCAGGGTGGATTATTGTAATGGACTCCTCACTGGCCTTCCCAAAAACACCATAAGACAGTTGCAGCTCATACAGAACGCTGCCGCCAGGATTCTGAGCAGAACCAGAAAATATGAACATATCACACCAGTCCTCAGGTCTTTACACTGGCTCCCAGTTAAATTTAGGATTGATTTTAAAGTATTATTACTGGTATATAAATCATTCAATGGCCTAGGACCTCAATACATTGCAGATATGCTCACTGAATATAAACCCAACAGATCACTCAGATCACTAGGATCATATCAGCTAGAAATACCAAGGGTTCACTCAAAGCATGGCGAGTCTGCTTTTAGCTATTATGCCAGCCGCAGCTGGAACCAGCTTCCAGAGGAGATCAGATGTGCTCCTACTGTAGTCACATTCAAATCTAGACTCAAAACACATCTTTTTAGCTATGCATTTACTGAATGAGCACTGTGCCAATGTTCGTCCGACTGTTTGTACTGTACTGTATTTTATTTTTTTATTTTTTCTTAACTGTTTTAATTATTCTTATTTCTTTTTATTATTTTAATTTCTTTTATGTAAAGCACTTTGAATTGCCATTGTGTATGAAATGTGCTATATAAATAAACTTGCCTTGCCTTGCCTTGCCTACATCGAACTAAGGAATACAAATTCTACAATTTACACGAGTATGCATATAACAATACAAACAGTAAACACAATACAAGACAAAACGGGTAACAGATGAGAGAGAGAGAGAGAGAGAGGATGAAAGAGTGAGCGAGAGAAAGTGAAAGCAAAAATCTGCGATCAGAGAGAGATCACAGCATGGCAAAAATCAAAGACCAGGTAACCTTTGAGAGAGAGACAACAAGGAATCAGATTACATTAAAAGTTCAATAAACTTATCTTGCAAAATGGTTCTCTTTGTTGCTGAAGAACGCAGATCGTGCGTGTGTCGTTAGGAGCAGCGTGCGTGTGTTTCCTTAAGAAAGCGGGGCTTGCGCTCCCCCATTTTTATTATTTTATTATTATATTTATATTTAACTTTAATAAATTTTTTATGTCAGTTTTAGTAATTTTAGTTCTTCAGCTTATGTTGTGTTAGTTGCCAAGTTAACTATGACAACACTGCTATTACAGACCATACACAGTATATGTGTTAATATTCACAAACACAAACTCAATTCTCTTCTGATAAATGTAAAGCACTGTTGAGTGTTTATGAGCCGGTAAACGAGGATCCTCTTATGACGGGTCAGAACCCGAGCGAGACGTTCTGGCCGGGAAAGTCATTGACACTCTGTGTGTGTGTGTGTGTGTGTGTGTGTGTGTGTGTGTGTGTAGCTGTAAAACATTCCTCTCATCTGTGAGGCTCTTCTGTCTCTCGCGAAGCCAAAGCCTCCATGATTATCATCCGGCAAACGCTGAGGAATACAAGAGGAAAACCCTGACGTCGAGCAGAGTAACTGGGTCATGTATTTCTGGGCCGGATGAGGGTCCGTCTGGACGATCACATCACTAATGTAGTGTAGAGGTTCCAGACCATACTTACACACACACACACACACATAGAGACAGGGGGAACAACCACACACACACACACACACACACACAGACACACACAGACACACAGAGACACACACAGACACACACACAGAAACACACACAGACACACACACTTCCTCTGAGGCCTCAGTGTTTTCCTGCTCTGTTGGCATGGAGTTTCCATTAAAGATAAAACAGAGTGTGAACCTTCAACCACAGATTTACTTCCAGAAGCTTCAGTGACAGAAGCGAGAGACTCAGGGGCAGGGTTATTATAGTTTTGCATTTTTCATTAGTTTTTATTTTTATTTCGTTTTGACTTTTTGTTTTCAAATTCAGTTTAGTTTTAATTAGTTTTTAAAATGAGTTTGCTAGTTTAGTTTAGTTTTTATTTTTTGAAAATGCTTAGTTTTAGTTTAGTTTTTATTAGTTTTAGTGTTAGTTTTACTCTTTTTTTGTAATTTGGGTTATTTGTCAGGGGCAAGATTCAAAAAGGTCAGAAAAAGTATTGTGTAATAATAACTCAACAAAAACATCATACAATTTTAGAAAAAAATTCACACCCCATTGAAATGCCTTTACCTCTTACAAAATCCACACGCCGTATCAAAAATCTACACATCTTCTATACAGAATTCACACAAATACCACAGCAACAATTTTCACTAACTATACTAAATTTACCCTATAGGCCTACAGTCAATAGCCTACTCATCTGGAGTGAAGCAGCAAACATTCAGTGTAAAAGTAAAAAAATGGCATAACATTATTTTATATTTGAATCACAGCTTATATAGTGTTTTGACATCGACAACCACAACCAAAAAGTGCATTTTACCTCAAACTTGCGACTAGTTAACTTTCTAAAGAAGGCGCAATCGCTTCACGGGTCGACATTAACACACGGACAAAATTATATTCAGAATTTAAAATATTTTTATACCACTTTTTAATGTGTGATTGTGTAAAGGTGTTCACGAGATAGAGATACCAACGTTTCGCGAACTTGCTTTCAACGTCGAACGAACACTCGTTCTCATGGAAACGCGGTGTGCACGGAGGGGAGGGGCTGTGTGTGTGTGTGTGCGCGCATGTGAGAGACGCATGAGTGACATAGAGAGGGAGGGAGAGCAGGGGAAGGAAATGCAGCTGAACGAATACGCTGCGTGTTTTAAATAGCGTTAAAAAAATGAAAGACCTTGACAAATACGAAAACTAAGGACATTTACTCTATAATTTTATTTTATTTTAGTTAGTTTTGCCAAACACGCATTACAGTTTTAGTTAGTTAACGTTTTTTTGTAATGCCTCGTTTTTATTTTTATTTCAGTTAACGACAATGTTTTTTCGTTCGTTTTCGTTAACGATTATAACCTTGCTCAGGGGTCGGAGTGACAGAAGCGAGAGACTCAGGGGTCGGTGACAGAAGCGAGAGACTCAGGGGTCGGAGTGACAGAAGCGAGAGACTCAGGGGTTGGAGTGAAAGAAGAGAGAGACTCAGGGGTCAGAGTGACAGAAGAGAGAGACTCAGGGGTCGGTGACAGAAGCGAGAGACTCAGGGGTCGGTGACAGAAGAGAGAGACTCAGGGGTCGGAGTGACAGAAACGAGAGACTCAGGGGTCGGAGTGACAGAAGCGAGAGACTCAGGGGTTGGAGTGACAGAAGAGAGAGACTCAGGGGTCAGAGTGACAGAAGAGAGAGACTCAGGGGTCGGTGACAGAAGCGAGAGACTCAGGGGTCGGTGACAGAAGCGAGAGACTCAGGGGTCAGAGTGACAGAAGCGAGAGACTCGGGGGTCAGAGTGACAGAAGCGAGAGACTCGGGGGTCGGTGACAGAAGCGAGAGACTCGGGTGTCGGTGACAGAAGCGAGAGACTCAGGGGTCAGAGTGACAGAAGCGAGAGACTCAGGGGTCAGAGTGACAGAAGCGAGAGACTCGGGGGTCGGTGACAGAAGCGAGAGACTCGGGGGTCAGAGTGACAGAAGCCAGAGACTCGGGGGTCAGAGTGACAGAAGCCAGAGACTCGGGGGTCGGTGACAGAAGCGAGAGACTCAGGGGTCAGAGTGACAGAAGCGAGAGACTCGGGGGTCAGAGTGACAGAAGCGAGAGACTCGGGGGTCAGAGTGACAGAAGCGAGAGACTCGGGGGTCAGAGTGACAGAAGCCAGAGACTCGGGGGTCGGTGACAGAAGCGAGAGACTCGGGGGTCAGAGTGACAGAAGCGAGAGACTCGGGGGTCAGAGTGACAGAAGCGAGAGACTCGGGGGTCAGAGTGACAGAAGCGAGAGACTCGGGGGTCAGAGTGACAGAAGCGAGAGACTCGGGGGTCAGAGTGACAGAAGCGAGAGACTCGGGGGTCGGTGACAGAAGCGAGAGACTCGGGGGTCAGAGTGACAGAAGCGAGAGACTCGGAGGTCAGAGTGACAGAAGCCAGAGACTCGGGGGTCGGTGACAGAAGCGAGAGACTCGGGGGTCAGAGTGACAGAAGCGAGAGACTCAGGGGTCGGTGACAGAAGCGAGAGACTCAGGGGTCGGTGACAGAAGCGAGAGACTCAGGGGTCGGTGACAGAAGCGAGAGGCTCAGGGGTCGGTGACAGAAGCGAGAGACTCAGGGGTCGGTGACAGAAGCCAGAGACTCAGGGGTCCGTGACAGAAGCCAGAGACTCAGGGGTCAGAGTGACAGAAGCGAGAGACTCAGGGGTCAGAGTGACAGAAGCGAGAGACTCAGGGGTCGGTGACAGAAGCGAGAGACTCAGGGGTCAGAGTGACAGAAGAGAGAGACTCGGGGGTCGGTGACAGAAGCGAGAGACTCAGGGGTCAGAGTGACAGAAGCGAGAGACTCAGGGGTCGGTGACAGAAGCGAGAGACTCAGGGGTCAGAGTGGCAGAAGCCAGAGACTCAGGGGTCGGTGACAGAAGCGAGAGACTCAGGGGTCGGTGACAGAAGCGAGAGACTCGGGGGTCGGTGACAGAAGCGAGAGACTCGGGGGTCAGAGTGAGAGAAGCGAGAGACTCGGGGGTCAGAGTGACAGAAGCCAGAGACTCGGGGGTCGGTGACAGAAGCGAGAGACTCGGGGGTCAGAGTGACAGAAGCGAGAGACTCGGGGGTCAGAGTGACAGAAGCGAGAGACTCGGGGGTCAGAGTGGCAGAAGCGAGAGACTCGGGGGTCAGAGTGGCAGAAGCGAGAGACTCGGGGGTCAGAGTGACAGAAGCGAGAGACTCGGGGGTCGGTGACAGAAGCGAGAGACTCGGGGGTCAGAGTGACAGAAGCGAGAGACTCGGAGGTCAGAGTGACAGAAGCCAGAGACTCGGGGGTCGGTGACAGAAGCGAGAGACTCGGGGGTCAGAGTGACAGAAGCGAGAGACTCGGGGGTCGGTGACAGAAGCGAGAGACTCGGGGGTCAGAGTGACAGAAGCGAGAGACTCGGGGGTCAGAGTGACAGAAGCGAGAGACTCGGGGGTCGGTGACAGAAGCGAGAGACTCAGGGGTCAGAGTGACAGAAGCGAGAGACTCAGGGGTCGGTGACAGAAGCGAGAGACTCAGGGGTCGGTGACAGAAGCGAGAGACTCAGGGGTCGGTGACAGAAGCGAGAGACTCAGGGGTCGGTGACAGAAGCCAGAGACTCAGGGGTCCGTGACAGAAGCCAGAGACTCAGGGGTCAGAGTGACAGAAGCGAGAGACTCAGGGGTCAGAGTGACAGAAGCGAGAGACTCAGGGGTCGGTGACAGAAGCGAGAGACTCAGGGGTCAGAGTGACAGAAGAGAGAGACTCGGGGGTCGGTGACAGAAGCGAGAGACTCAGGGGTCAGAGTGACAGAAGCGAGAGACTCAGGGGTCGGTGACAGAAGCGAGAGACTCAGGGGTCAGAGTGGCAGAAGCCAGAGACTCAGGGGTCGGTGACAGAAGCGAGAGACTCAGGGGTCGGTGACAGAAGCGAGAGACTCAGGGGTCAGAGTGGCAGAAGCCAGAGACTCAGGGGGTCGGTGACAGAAGCGAGAGACTCAGGGGTCAGAGTGGCAGAAGCGAGAGACTCAGGGGTCGGTGACAGAAGCGAGAGACTCAGGGGTCAGAGTGGCAGAAGCCAGAGACTCAGGGGGTCGGTGACAGAAGCGAGAGACTCAGGGGTCGGTGACAGAAGCGAGAGACTCAGGGGTCAGAGTGGCAGAAGCCAGAGACTCAGGGGGTCGGTGACAGAAGCGAGAGACTCAGGGGTCAGAGTGGCAGAAGCGAGAGACTCAGGGGTCGGTGACAGAAGCGAGAGACTCAGGGGTCAGAGTGGCAGAAGCCAGAGACTCAGGGGGTCGGTGACAGAAGCGAGAGACTCGGGGGTCGGTGACAGAAGCGAGAGACTCGGGGGTCGGTGACAGAAGCGAGAGACTCGGGGGTCGGTGACAGAAGCGAGAGACTCGGGGGTCGGTGACAGAAGCGAGAGACTCGGGGGTCGGTGACAGAAGCGAGAGACTCGGGGGTCAGAGTGACAGAAGCGAGAGACTCGGGGGTCGGTGACAGAAGCGAGAGACTCAGGGGTCAGAGTGACAGAAGCGAGAGACTCAGGGGTCGGTGACAGAAGCGAGAGACTCGGGGGTCAGAGTGACAGAAGCGAGAGACTCGGGGCTCAGAGTGACAGAAGCGAGAGACTCGGGGGTCGGTGACAGAAGCGAGAGACTCAGGGGTCAGAGTGACAGAAGCGAGAGACTCGGGGGTCGGTGACAGAAGCGAGAGACTCGGGGGTCGGTGACAGAAGCAAGAGACTCAGGGGTCGGTGACAGAAGCAAGAGACTCAGGGGTCAGAGTGACAGAAGAGAGAGACTCGGGAGAGACTCAGGGGTCGGTGACAGAAGCGAGAGACTCAGAGGTCGGTGACAGAAGCGAGAGACTCGGGGGTCGGTGACAAAAGCCAGAGACTCGGGGGTCGGTGACAGAAGCGAGAGACTCGGGGGTCGGTGACAGAAGCGAGAGACTCGGGGGTCGGTGACAGAAGCGAGAGACTCGGGGGTCGGTGACAGAAGCGAGAGACTCGGTGGTCAGAGTGACAGAAGCGAGAGACTCAGGGGTCAGTGACAGAAGCGATAGACACAGAAGCACACTGTGGTCGAGCGAGGTCGAGGCCCGTCTGATGGAGACGCTGTTAAACGGAAGAAGAGTTTCACAACAGCTGGAAAAGCATCAGTGATCAGCTGTGACGAGCTCACTATATCAGTCAGTGATTTATTTTGGTTTGACAATCGATTCATCTGGCCATGATTACTGCAATTAATTGGATATATTTAAGCTACACTCTGCACAAATGGTTTAAAAAGTATAAAAGGTTAAAATATAAATTGACATTAACCCCCTGGGGTCGGCGGTATCGCCGGTGATACCAGCTCGCTTTTTTCCTTATCAGTGCAAAAGAGACTCATAATACTCTGTTGACTTTGATCTTACATACAAGTTTCATACATCAATCGATCATGCTAAGTGTGTATTTTTTACTCACAATAAAAACAAAGTGTTGTGCTTTTTGCCAAATAAAGAAAAATAAACATGATGCGAGTTCTGCCTACTCTCTGTCAGTGTAGTCCATTCTGAAACGCGTCCGAAAATGAACTATAACTCGGCGAATACTCAGTCAAACAGGCATACAGACACACAGGCATGAAGCTTGAATTCTCTTCTTTTAAAGGGGGGGTACAATGGTGTTTCATGTATTCAGAGTTGTTTACAGTGTTAAAGAGATGGATTCTCATGCTAAACATGGCCAAAGTTTTAAAAAAATATTTTGGACGAATAACGGAGAATTTCTGTGCCGAAAATCTTACTTCCGGTTTGGTACAAGTTTTGGCTGTTTTTTTTCGATCGTGGACTAATGACGTAGACGAGAGTGGAACTCCTTATATGAGCATTTCTCGCGGAAAAGCGCACCCGCGCACACGTCGACCAGAGGAGAGCGAGACCGCGCACATCAACACGCTTCAACCATAGACTGTAAAAAATAGGCTTCAACAGGAAATAATCGGCAGGATTATTTCAAGAATGTCTCCAGAGTTTGTTTTTGGATGTGAGGGAAAGCTTACCGTGTTCAGCTTCCCAACGAACCCAGCGTTACAGGAACAGTGGATGCAGTTTGTTTTTCCGGGGCAGCAACGGAGTGTAGCAAGTGCGGTTGTGTGTTCTGGTCATTTCAGTGACGAACGTTTTATTAACAAGGCCCAGGTCGACGCTGGATTTGCAAATCATTTTCTATTAAAACGTGGAACGGTCCCAGTGATAAAATACCCCATTCATGTAAGTACAACTGGATCAGATTTCTGTCTTTTGCTGGAAATCAGCACATAAGTGAATATATGTTGACTCTATAGCTCCGCCCACGGCACGCCTCCAGGAGCTCGGCTTTTTCCGGAGAGAATCGGAAAGCTGTATTTTTCTTTTATAAATATGATAAAACTAAAGACTTTTTGGAGATATGAAGGATGCACTACTACTCTATAGGTACTCAAGATTAACATGAGATTAGGTGAAACTGTGTATGTTATGTACCCTTTAAATGAAGTAATTTTTATAAAAAACAAATATTCTCAGTTTATGTAATATGTATTAAAAGAGAGAGATGTCAGTCGTTCTCATCTCAGCTCATTATGTTTTAATGTGACCCCACCCACGGAAAGCGCGCGCTATTCAAACGCAAATGATCTGAGGCAATCCATACAAACCTGTGAACGCCCACATCAGCTCGATAACACACACCGCGAGTTATCAGAGTCATGTACTTTACGACGCTGTGAGGAATAATACTATCTTAATAATAATCCTGGAAAATTTACCTCAGAAGTGCTGGAAGTTTCACTTCGAGGAGCAACGGATCCGGCTGAGGAATAGGTCAGTTCTATATTTGCTTTGTTCTAATCGCAATAGTGTCCGCAAAAAGACTGTTTAAATATGAATCAAGTTTTTGTGTGTGAATGAATGAACAGCTTTTACCAAACTCTATTGCTATACTGAGATGAGGAAAAATCGACTACAAAAAACGGAGAGATTATAAAGTTTTTACTGTAAAATACTGCCACACATCAAATAAGCTTATACTGTTGCCAATTTCTGCTCATGTTAAATATATAAATATATATAATGTTTTGTCAAAAATAAAGTAATCAACTAAGATGTTATTATAGTGTTTGTTCCAATGTAGGCTATATTCAAACTAATGAATCCTTAACTTTGAAATACGTATGATAAAATGTATACTTTAGTTTTTACAAAGAAAGATTACACTGGAAATATTGTTAAAATTTTAATTGTTGTTGTAATTGTATAACATTTTTAATAAAATAGCAAAAATATATATATACAAGGATAGATGTAAACAAAATCTTAAAAGGTCAATATAAACCTTCTCTTTTAGGAGGCAGGATGATTAGGCAGGATGATTTTCACATCATTTCGAAGAAAAAACTCTAGGCGACAAAATGCATTATTCAGAAGTCTTGTGGACACATGTAGTATGTGTTTTGTGGCCTTCTTTCAGAAACTTTCATTTTTAGTTTTTTTCAATAACCATGCATAAACATTATTCTCTCAAAAATACAAACATGTACATACATGTTGCTCACATATTATGGTAGCCCTGTTTGTGCTAAATAGAGTGTAATTATACCTTTTCCATTAATATGTTTATAAGCAACTGAAAAAAGCACAAATGTCAGGGCATGTCAAAACATCTCAAGGACCCCAAAAACACCTTAGACCCCTGAGGGTTAAATAACAAAAATAATATAATAAAATAAAATATTGTACTATATTACCATATAAACCATTTACAGTATTATGATTATTATTATTACAACTATTACTAATTATAAGATTATTTAAATTAGTAATAACAGCAACAAAATATTGTATTGTATATCCATATATTTGCACATTATTATTATTATTACTATTACTTATTATAATTTATTTACTTACCACTACTACCACTTTAAATAATAATAATAATAATAAAAAAATAATAAAAAAATATGGTTGCAAATGATAGCAAGAGCAACATCAGCAGCATCAGCGCAGACACACACCACATGTGGTCAAAATGAATGTTTCGATGACACAGAGGGGAAAAGGGCCAGAACAGAAGAGCTCAGCAGCTCCAGGGTGTGTGTGTGTGTGTGTGTGTGTGTGTGTGACCCATCGCTGGTTTCACACACACACCTCAAGGACTCGACGCACCCACTACATTCTTTTTGGCAAGGCATCAGTCTCCATTTGGGCTCAGATTATCTCATGATGGGAGCAGCAGTCGCTGCAGTTTCCCAGTGTGTAGGAGGAAACAGCTGAATGTGTGAGAACAACAGATATAAACAGCAGATTGAACACTTGACTACCAACAGCTTCAGTGTGTGCTGTTGGAGGATTTCTACCAGTCTGTGCAATATAGGGTTATTATAGTTAACTAAAATTTAATGTGAAATATGAAAATGATTTTTTTTTTTTTTTTTTTTATTAAAACTTTAATAGTTTATATAATGATATGATACTAAAATGACTTGAAACTAAATTTGCATATATAAAACTGACGATACCACATCAAAATGTATTAAACTGTATTTCTACAGAAACACTGTAGAAATTCAATCTATATAATTCATATTGGAATTTAATGCAATTCTCCAACTGATGATTTGAGTGTCCCTTTAATCGGCCGTGCAAGAAAAACTCACCCTAACCAGATTTAAAGTCCCCCTGTGGTCAATCATTTTATCTCTTAAAACTCATCTTTGATCACCAAAATGACATATTTAAGCGTTTTTTCATTGGAAAAAATAAATTCTTCATGTCCTAAAATATCTTGAATGTAACTAGACACCCTTGCCTCATTTAGTATGCGTGGATCTATGAATATGCAAATGAGCCCCGCCTCCACTCACTCAGCTCAGAGATCCACTGGTTGACGATCACGCGTTGATCTGATTGGTTACAAGGTAGTTTGTGACGTCAGAAACACCAGCGATTTCAAAGCGTGTTTTTGAGACTGTCTTTGGTTCACTGCAGTTTTAAGGAGGAAATACTCAGCAATGCTGTCGACTTATGAATTTACACATGGGTTGTCTTAAAGCATATTAAAAACACCACATAGACACACAAACAACATTAAAAGCTGGATTTCCACCACAGAGGGACTTTAAGGCTCTTTTCACACTGTATTAATGACTCAGAATCACAGTATGCTTGCTTTATTAAAGGGAATGCCTCAGTGAGCCGAGCGGCAGCTGTTTATCCCTGGCATAGACTCGAGAGGAAACACACCAGCTTTAATTTAATAGTCATGTTCAGCATGTACAGAATTGCACTTATTTGTGTCCACACTACCATTCACACCAACCAAACTCACTGAGCTGTAGTGCCAGCACTGTAAAACACAGTAAAACCTCCAGACCTTTCAAGTTAGATGAGATGATACAGCATCTATAATCCTACATGTTCACGAATCAATGCCAGTGGAATCACAGAATCAATTCGTCATTGATTTCCTGCTCATTTCCACACACACACACACACGTCGAAGTTTGCTATTTCCACTGGCCAATAGAGCCAGCGCCGACTTCCTGACCCATCCAGGGCTGAACAGCACGAGCATTTCACTCGCATTTACCACTAAAAATCAATGTGTTTGAACTGTAAAATGTTTAGGAAAGTGTGCAAAAAAAGTCCCTGCAATCTTTAAAAATTAAACAGTTTTTAGTATAGGTTACACTTTACCATAAGGTTCATTAGTTAACATTAGTTAGCATGAACTAATAATGCATATTAACTAATATAATGCACTTATACAGTATGTAATAATCTTTGTTAATGTTAATGTCAACATTTACTAATACTTTATTAAAATCTTGTTAACATTAGTTAATGCACTGTGAACTAACATGAACAAACAATGAACAGCTGTATTTTTATTACCCATCATTAACAAAGATTTACAAATACTGAAACAAATGTATTGCTCATGGTTAGTTCATGTTAGTTAATACATTAACTAATGTTAACTAATGAACCTTATTGTAAAGTGTTACCGAAGTATCTTAATGATCTTAAATTATATAACACAAGCCTTCATTGTCATTTTACGAGGTCTTAAATTTTGGGGCTGGAAAACAGGAATCGGATTACGGCCTAATGCTAATATATTGCTTATGATGTACTGTTGATGAACTATGACAAGTTTGTAGTTTTACAGTTTGTACTATTTTAGGTGGTTTTAGAGTGCATATTTTATCTCCCCATTGTTTGAATGAGAAGCTGGGAGTAGTAAAGATATTTCAAAATAAGAGTCTCAATGTATGTCAGGCTTGTTTATAGTTAAGAGTCCCACTGAGGCGAGCAGGGCGGGGCCGAGAGCCTTGGGAACGGAGCGAGTGTTAATAACCACTCCGGTCTCGAGTCCCACGGAAGAACTCTGGAAGGATAAAAGGAGGAGTGATGTTGGCGTTTTGTTTTCATTTAGTTGTTTCTGTTTATTTTGTGATTAAAGTTACGTTTACCGATCGCCAGTTCCCGTCTCATCCTTCCCTGAACTTGAACTTTGTTACACCTGCATTTTACACAATTTTTTCTAGTTATTGTTGGCCACAAAAACTGTATCTGGCAACATTTATAATAATACATAACTTATTATAATAAATACAATTTGAAGCAGAAATATTTAAAAACTGGGAGTGCGGGAAAAAAAAATCGATAATATATGAATTGCGATTATATCTTCTACCGCTTTGCAGCATCGATTCACAGATTTCAAAATTCCATTTTGAATTCAAAAGTGTTACACTTCTTTAAATTCGTAGTACTAAAAGTTACTTACAGTTATTGACATTAATCACAATAAGCCACGAACAAGGACTCAATAGATACAATTTAAGTTTATTTAATTTGTATATTTTGTCTATTGTATTTGTCTTATTGTTTGAAATTTGCTTCTTTGTTCCTTATTTTAATATAAAAAATAAAATAAAATTGCCTGCCTACCATAGTCAAATAAGAAAAGTAACAAAACAGTAAACTACAATCAAATCTATGCACATATCGAATCGAAATTTGATTCAAAATCGAGAATTGATTTTGAATCGAATTTTGACCTCAAGAATCAATTTGAATCAAATTGTGAGGTACCAAAAGATTCTCAACCCTATTAAAACCTAGTGATTTTTTTTTTGTAAATAAAAAGAAGTAAACAATTTCCTTGTTTCTCCTTGTATCCCAAATGATTTGATATATTTTCATTGTGCACCCAAAAGTTCTTTATGTGCTCCTACATTTTTAGTAGTTTTCAAAAAAGTAAGAATCCAAAATGAATGCCAAAAATAAGACTGTGTTATGATTGTAGTCAGCTTAAAGGGCATTTGTTTTATAATATCGAGCTGACTAAAAAGGGAAGAAAAACTAAATAAATTTCAAGGATCACATATAATTCAGTAGGATTTTTTTTTTCTTCTAGACTCATTAAACTGTCTACCGCAGTCAAATAAGAAAAGTAACACAAAATAATACAATTTATGCACATATTGAATCGAATCCTGACCTCATGAGTCGAATCGTGAGGTACCAAACCATTCCCACCCCATTAAAAAAGATTTTTTTTGTAACCAAAATTAGTAAATAATTTCCTTGTTTCTCCTTGTATCCCAAATGATTTGATACATTTTCATTGCGCACACAAAAGTTCTTTATGCACTCCTAAATTGCTCAAATTTGGAGTACTTGAGCTCCTTAGGGAAAAAAGTAAGAATCCAAAATGAATGCCAAAGATAAGATATGTTATAGCAGGTGCAGGGCTGATATGCACTCATTGGCGAATGAGTGATTGCTTAAACCAGCACTGCAGACAGGTCTTCCCAACCCTCGCTCTGGAGATTAAATCCATAGAGTAGTTATCCGTCCCTCTCTCTCTCTCCGCTCACTCGACCCCTGTCTCCCTCTCTCTGGGCTCACGGCCACGGTCCGGCTGTTCACGTGCCGGAGCCGAAAGCATTGACATAATGAACTCCCAGCTGGAGCTCTCGCTCAACGAGGCCACGTTCCTGAGCCGAGCCGCATCGAGCTCCCGGGATCCCCGGACTCGCCCAAACACATGAATGAATAAACCCTCTATCTCTCCAGCCAGACCCCCTTTCAAAACCACATCGCCTCCTTTAAACTGTCCCAGTGCCCCGAAATATCCCTCGCCCGGGGGAAGACGGAGAGAAAGGAAAAATCTGTTGATTACAACTGGCTCTTTCTGGATTTCACTTGCTGATGAAAGAGGGAAATGCATTACGCTCTACTTCCCCACGACTGAAAGAGCACTAAAAAGAGTACGCTTATCATGGCGGATAGTCGGGGGACAAAAGGGCTAATTTCAGGCACTTTACTCAGATAAGCTTCTGCTTTTGCTGCTTTTCATATCTTGTGAACTTCAGGCCTTGATTTACTTCCAGCGAAATTGAAGAATGGACTGGTGAGACGAACAAAATCAGGCCAAAACAAAGTTTGAAAGCGAACTTTACAGGAAAGTTCGCCCCGGCTGGTAAACACCTTTGAACTATAACGTGTCCATGCTGATGATGCTTTGACGCGTCAATCTTCTCTGGTTCAGTTTGGCCCCATTTACACTGCATGGTTCAAGTGACCCAATTCCGATTTTTCCTCTCATGTGGCACAGATCGGATATGACCGGTGAACGTGTAAGCAGGAAAAAAACGCATGAATTCCGATTTTCTCAGATCGGATTCAGGCCTCACTCATATGTGGTAATAAATCGGATATGAATCGGATACGTGCATTTGCGTCTGCCATGTAAGCAGATAAATCGGATATTCCCCAGTAAATGCGAGTCGTACGTCATTAAAAAAGGGACGTCAACTCAGGTGGACACCACCAACTGAGATCACATGACTTATTATAGGCGCGATGGAGGACGAAGGCTCAACACAGTGGAGTAATTTTTTCAACACCTTACGAGAGCAATGTTTTGCTGACCTTTGAAAATAGTGCGGAAAGCAAAACACTGCATAATTAGAGATGCGCGGATGAGCTCCAACGTCACCCGAATCCGCAGCCAAAAACAAATCATCCACCCGCCACTCACCCGCACCAATAATGTTCTCTGATTTAAGTATCCGCACCCGATGGTCAAAGTACTATTATTCTTATGTGTTGTTACGTGTGAGGATAAATGGATGATCATCACCTTCAACAGCGGCCTCGAGGCGACGGTTGAAGCGCGCATCTAAAACAATGATGAATGAGCGCTGCTTTTAAATGAACATTTCTTTAATATATCCGCGGATATAACTGCGATCCGCGCATCACTATAATAATTTTGTCTGCTTCTGCATCCATTGCATATCGAGCTGTTTTACTTCATTTTCCGGGCCAGAACGTCTACATTTGGTTATTTTGGCAGTGTATAGTGTAAATACAAATATCGGATACGGGTCACTTTTAAAAGGTGATGTAAGCGGGTCGTCAAAAAAATCGGATATAGTCAGCAAATCGGAATTGGGCATCAAGACCTGCAGTGTAAATGCAGCCTTTGTCAAGGTCAGACGCGAGTAAATACAGGATCACACTGGAGAGCCGCTTTATAATAATATAGTAGAATCTGACGTTGTAATTCTAATTGAAACAGCAGAATCACTGGTCAAGTATTTCAAACTTCTTTCTGCCCCTAAGTGAAGAACGAAACAGAACTTGACCTTGAGTATCTCCGGGTCTTTACCCCTAATACGGCTCAGGAATGAGACTGGAGGTTT
This sequence comes from Abramis brama, assembly GCF_963993115.1. Classification (NCBI taxonomy): domain Eukaryota; kingdom Metazoa; phylum Chordata; class Actinopteri; order Cypriniformes; family Leuciscidae; genus Abramis; species Abramis brama. Next base: position 1,791,176 of record NC_139986.1, on the reverse strand, counting down.
AGGACAAGGGAAGTGTGTTAGCAATTAGGGAACAATTTAAGAGAGATTAAATACTAATGCCAGAACCAAAAAGAATATAATCCTTCCAAGGCAACACAACTATCTCTACAATGCAGGGTTACAGGCTTGTTAATACAAACAGTTTCGTAGACCGAGTCTAATTAGTTTTCACTGTTTACTAAAAGTCTGTATTCATTTGGTCTCACTAGAGATGATCTAACATGGCCTGTTCGGACAGGTTTATAGACCTCGTGTGAATTCATCTGGGAAAAAAAAAAAATGCTTATCCTGGTTATTGGGGTCAAAGTTGAGCATTTGCTTGACCAGCAGCTTGTCTTAGGATGCTAATCTGCCGTTGTAATCTATTATCTGCCTAACGACCCCTCCGACCCCCCAGGGTCTTGGTAAGATGTGGTCAAAGCAGATCTACTGCAGCATATGAAGGCAATCAGGATGACAACTGTCATCTAAAACAGGCCGTGGTTATTATAGTTCATCAATGCTTGATGATTAAAACCAGTTATGATCTTTCCCATTCTGGCAAGCCTACCTTGTAATTTGCAATGGCTGGACACTCGGGTTGCGTCTCTACACAGCCAATCATAGGCAGACACATGTACGCGGTCGGAGTCGACCTGCCAATCCGACACAGTTATGCTCGCTCTACATGCACCAACTGCTCCAGTTACTTATATCTATTTGGAAGCAATTTGACTAATCTAGGCTTTGCAGTGTGCGTGACCTAGCGTGCATCACAAACTGTATTGAGCCTTGCTGTTAATAGGATGGGTTTGTATCGACTACTGAAATTTGCTAGGGTTGTAACCATACAAAAAAAAAGGACATGTGACGAGGTTTTCATCATCAGCATACTGTGCACGTGTAGCAAGGTTTTTCTATCCGTGCATCATTTATATGCTCAGGTCACGTATGTGCTTTGAATTTTTTTGCACTGATTAGTTTGGCAACACTGACTGACGCTTTTTTATCGGTCATAACGTTTGGAGAGAGAAATAGCAGATACTGGACAAGGATGAAAGTTTAATTGCATGTGTCGACCACCTGTGTTTGTGCACTTCCAAATTGAGTATGTTGATAGACTAAGCGTTAAGCATAAGCGTTTGCATGAAAACTGAAGTGTACTTTAGGCTTTGAATTTTGGAAATGTGTGCAATGGCAAGCACCACTTTCGCAAGTTACACTAATAACATCAGTCTTGCTTTCTAAATGCATGAACAAACTGTAAAAAGTATTCATACATGCAATGAATTCTGAACAATGTTGGCAGAAGTGGTATAAAAAACCGACTGATTTTTAACAATGCTGTTTGTCAGATGCATGTGGAAATCCCCCATGCTCAGCTCCAGCTGCTCGTGAAGGAGGCCGTGTGGGCGACGAGGAGAGATCTGAACTACATGCCCTTCACTGTCGAGTGAGATCTCCTCCAGGCCAGCCTATCGACACAGCAGAGCCGGGGACATCGGTCCTGGAGTCATGGGAGTTTTCCAACGAACACGTCAATATGGTCAGGCGTGCTGCAAAATCATCAACTCTTCATCATGGGATTTCTGCTTCTCTTGATTAATTAAGGATATTCGTCTGTGATATTCGTCTGTGATAAAATGTTTAATTTTCATTTGATATTTCCACAACCTTGCATTGCTACCAAGCTTTCACGTTTAAACTCCCAAATCCCAAACTCCTTTCTCTTAAAGTCCCCCTGTAATTATTAATTGTATCCCTTAAAACTCATCTTTGATCACCAAAATGACATATTTAAAAATTCTTCATGCCTTAAAATATCTTGAATGTAACTCGACACCCTTGCCTCATTTAGTATACGCAGTTCTATGAATATGCAAATGAGCCCCGCCTCCACTCACTCACTCAGCTCAGAGATCCACTGGTTGACGATCACACGTTGATCTGATTGGTTACAAGGTAGTTTGTGACGTCAGAAACACCAGCGTTTTCCTAACTTGCACCTCCAAAAGGTGTGTGCTTGCTTTAACACATTGTTAAAAGAATTAATAGAAAAATGTTAATGTCATTTGGGGAATTGGAGTTAATATTAGGAATTTCACTGGTTTAGCTTTTAGGAGAAGCTTCTGGTAACGTTTTCATTAAATGTAAAACGTGTTCATTTATATGATAAATATAATCCATCAGGAATCTAGACGAGGTCAAATAAACCATGCAAGTTGATGTTCTCTTGATTTGTGCAATAATTCTGATTAAGTGTAGAGAGAAATTTCTAATATGACAATAACTGAGCAAAGTAATCTTGATTATCACTTTGACTATTATCCCAAACACGCTTCTTCGTAAACGGAGGAGTCTCTTGGTTTCCATGTCTGGGAGACTCTATGGGCTCTGTGTGTTTGGAGGGGCAGATTAAAATTCCTGCGCTGACCCCTCTCCCCACGGCAAGGGTCAGTCCATTCACCGGACACTGGGAACCGGGTCAACCAGGACAGAAGCAGATGCACAGCAACAAACCGACGCTCACTGACGATCAGCCACGCACTTCATGTCCGAGGACTAGCATTATATTCCCATGCCAAAGTGCAAATGCTTACATGTTGTCGGGATTCAACTCACATTCACAATAAAACCCCTAGAATGAGTCGCGGCTTGATCTTTAGAAAGACACCAGTGCAGAGCTATAATGAAATAGAGTCCAAATTTTATTAATCAATGAATCCATCAAACTCCAGATCAAAATGTCCACAGACACTGAGTTAAATCCCATCTGTGCTCATTGTCTGGGTCTGACGAGAGAGGATATGTTTGAGTGGAAGCCAGAAATGTGTGACCCACTTCACGCCAAATGAAATAAACCATCAACGTGACCTTTATAGATCAAATTTGCTTCATATGACCACCAACAGGATGAAAAAATGGGCTGAATTGGAGCACACAAACAGATATTGAGCGATCTCCCCCTCGAGTACAGTAAAGTGGGTGAAGGACTACAGCAGCTGTACAGTAAAGATGATGAGCACCAGCAGGGCCTGGAAATGCTTTGTCCAAAGTTCAATGCCAATGTCAGCATTTGGCTTCAAGGGAAACCCAATATGCCAGTGCACATGCATACATTACCAGTGTGTGTGTGTGTGTGTGTGTGTGGATGCTGAACGTTGCTGGAATAGCGACTGCTCACTGAGGCATGCTCAGTAACGCTTTGGAGGGTTTATGGGTGGATTAGTGCTCTTTGCTTTTCACTCGCTCTTGTTTTCTCTCCATGTACTCCCGGTCCATCTCTTATTTCAATCTACCGCTCATTTACCACCACTGATCCTCCGTCGCTCTGCACTTCCTTAATTGGATAGGATGGGATTTCACCTCAATATTTAACAGCCTGTCGTGATGTTGGCTGTGTTACTGATTAAGTTACAGCACAAGCCTGCAAAATCACTATAATGTAGAGACTAAATTAGAGATTCTTATGTTTTAAACATGACTCCCATGTTTGAATATACAAGTGCACAAGATATTTGAGAGCTACAAATCTGCTGAATGTAAAAGAGCAGCTCGGATATTCGGCATCATCTTTGGCATTCAGTAGAAGAAAGAAAATCATACAGGTTTGGAATAACAAGAGAGAGAGAGAGTCAATATTAATATTGACAAACTAAATGTCTGTGAAATGTAGAGTGTACTGACACATGATTTCAAGATTTAATTTACATTGACTGTAGATTAAATCTCTGAATCAAATCAAAATTGGCAGTTTTTCTTATGAAAAAAAAAAATCTCTAAATTATGTAAACTATACAGGAAAACCCTCACTTGGTACATTACTATCATATTAAAGGGTAAAATTAACAACAGAGCCTAAACAATTAAATGCAATTGCAATTCATATTTAGATACAATAATAAACACTCAAATTAAAAACGAGTTGTACACAAACTTTTAAATTGCACAAATGCTGAGACTTTGTTTTTTATCAGAAGTAATTAAAAAAATATTATTGGTTAAGAGATGCTCTAAAACTAATTTTATTCATGCATCAAATGAAAACCGTATAGACTAAAAGATCAATCTTGTGATTAAAGAATCAATATTGGTTTGTTAAAATGAAGATTGATTAAAAGTGTGTCCACTTTATAATAACGTTCAGTTGTAAGTCATTAATAAGTGGTTAGTTAATGATTTACAACTGAACGTTATTATAAAGTGTTACCGTGTGTCCTCTATATTTTCAACCCAGCCTTTAGTGATAGTGTGTAAAATGAATAAATGTGCAGTTTTAAACTAAAGGTCCTTGTACACCGAGTCTGAAATTCTCATCCGAAATGTTCGCACAATAAAAAATAAATACGACCTCAAGTTGTCAATCGCGTTCACACACTGCCTCCGAAACCTTCGTCCGTCATAAAAAAATTCGGATCGGGTTTGATTTTCTGTGTTTCTCGCAGTGTTTTGACAATTCACAGCCACCGAATGACGAACTCGAAAAAACGAATACGCAAGTTTCGGACTCCGTGTGCAAGGACCTCAAGACTGAACGCGTGACACTCACTACTCCAGAACGAGCACCATCTCGCTGGCCATCTCGTAGACCTCATGCAGATTGACGACGCGAGGACAGGCTCCCGCCAGCTCCAGGACGGCGATCTCGTGGATGATCTCGGTTCTGCAGTCTTGGCCCTTCCTCCTCTTCCTCATGTACTTCGCTGCAAACTCTTTACCTGTGCTTTTCTCCACACACTTCCTCACCACAGCAAACTTGCCTCTGAGAGGGAGAGAAAACAAGGGGAAGAATGTTTGTTAGCAGTTAGAAGATCTCATAGTGTAGCCAGACTTTGGACCAGGGTTATTATCGGTCCTGAAACTATTAAAGGGGACTAAAGTCAAGTTTCAAAGAACAGGTTTTAATGCTTAAAAACACATTATTTTCCTCATATCCTCCATTGTTGCGGCTCCTCTCTTCCCAGTCTGTCAGTAACGCTCTGTTTAGTTCCTGTCTCTATGAAGCCCCTCCTTCTGAAAAGCACACTGTGCTCTGATTGGTCGGCTGGAGCAGTGTGTTGTGATTGGTCGAGCGCTTCGAGTGTGTTTGGGAAAGTTCCCGCCCCTTACCATAACCGCCAGTTTAACACACTACTAACTAACTCAACCAGGCCCCGCCCCTTTATTCTGCGCATGAATTATTTAAATGAGGAATACTGTGATGTGAATATTGTGACGATTCACTGTGTGAATCCGATTTTTTCCCAATTCGATAATAAAAAAAATAAAAAAAATGAGAAGCTGAACGTGAGATGCTTTTACATCAGCAATCTGACATACTAGTAGAGCTCACATTTCCATGCATCCCATTAAACGGTCACATACACACACAAAACAACTTTGTTCAGGGCCTCTTTTCATTTGATTCAGTGAAAAGCCGGAGCTGGAGGGTTTGCGGGCAGTGAAAGGGTTCGGCAGGGGAGGGGGGGGTATCTCTAAAGATGGCACACTTGTTATCACCACGGCTCAACGTGCCTTTGTCCCCCGGCATATTTGCGGGATGAAATCACCCCAAAGCCCGAACTGTCCCTCTGTGTCCCACTTTCAGCACTGAACTTGAAGATACAGACGATGAGGAAGAGGAGGATAACACGCCGACAGACGAGGGAACATGTCGAGTCTGAGACGACACCCTCCCGCTGAGCTAACGACCACGTTCCCTACAGCTCGGGGAGATCCGCGCCACACTGGCAGAGTCTGTTCTCGCGGAGAATGTACAGCACTGTGTGTTATTTCTGTACAGGTTTCCAGAAATATTCATACCCGCCTTTACAGCCCAACACCCATCCCTCATCATGTGGACAAACAGGCCCTAAAACCCTCGTTATTGGTCCAGCCAGGAGTCAACATGACAAACTATACAAATACAACAGTCAAAAGCCAGACGAAAAAGTGATTTAATTGATGTTTGATCTAATTCCAGTCGTCAGAGGAAGACATGAGTGATAATTTGCACTTAATTACAAAAATCTTTTTTTTCTTTGAACAATCCAGCATTGTGCAGTGAGACCAGAATGTCAAATTTAATACTACTTATAATAATGTGGCCATTGATATTATTACTACTACTACAATAATAGCAAATATAATTTGACAAATATCGTTAATAATGGTTTTTTTTTGTTTTAGGATTGAAATGTGTTTTTGGTTCCCATAGTTCCTGTGTTTTACTTCCAATGTTTGCCTTGTTTCCTTTGTTCCTGGTTCGTTTCCCTAGTGTTTCGATTTCTAGGAGCCAGAACAGGAAAAATATCACTATCAGAGAAATGGCAAATAATCTCAGTTTTATTTTCTTCAACAAGGGTTTAGAGGCAGAGGCAGACAAGCCTTTCAATTTTTTTCAATCTCTACATTTTCTAAAACAAAAATAAAGAAAACAAAATACAATTTAAACTCGCCTACCTCCCTAAACCACAAACAGCGTGAAAAGATAAGATATACAAAATAAAATGGCGTCAAAACCCCTACATCCCTTAATTTGGCAAAAACTATATACCAGGGTATTTACACAAGTAGCAAACACGATGAAAATCTCAAATAATCACACAATCTCTCTGGTACGACACTCTCGACTAGACTCTCGACTAGACGAAACGATAACGATATGAAGCAATGGTAACGAGGTACACAATCACACAACTGTCTTTTTTACAGTCTACAAACAGAAGCACAAATAAATACAATAAAATAAAAATATGAATGAAATACAGATTGCTTTAAGGTTTTCAGGTCGGTCTAACCGTATCCAGGTACAGGAATACTACAGGAATTGGAAACATTTCATGTTTCATTGTTTAACTTGTTAAACTTGTTTTGTTGTTCAACATTAATGGCACAGACATAAGCAGGTATATATGCTGTCACTTTAAGAGCTAATGCACGGATTCAATATACTGATACACACATGGTTTTTCCTCAACGGTTTACATTCACGTCAAGACATCACCAAATGGGTTCATGTGAGTACTTGCCAAGACGGGTATTTTGACAATTTTGTACATTTATGACCGTTTACGCACAATAATATGTGAAAAAGCACTCAAGTTTGGAACTCACGAGCTGTTTGAGAGGCGGCTTTATGTGTGTGTCATAGACAACCGTTTCTCTTAGCGATGCAACACTGGCCCGATTAGGCAACACAAAGTTATGTGCAACACCTGGAATCCTGCGGCGAAATTCGAACCCTGATTAATAATAAATATTTAATTACAATTTGAATAAATATTTAAATTCCAAATTCCTAAATTCTATTTACTTAAAGGCACACTATGCAGTTTCTGTTTTTGTCAAACTGCGCCCCCTAGAGTCGCAGTGGAGTGCTTGTATTTAACTGTCGTAAATCCCACTCCCGCAGAGCCGTCTGCACTCTTCCGACCGCGCTCTCTTCGTCGACTCTGCCATGATTCACGTCTGAAATGCGTGCTAGTGTCTTCCATAGAGGCTGCTTCATATGCTGTTGATTTATGTGCCGTCATGCCGTAAAGCAAGTCGTGATTCTCGCGAGATTTGGTGGGGCTCCACCTCGCAAACTTTTTCTTTTGCCAGTGGCGCCCCCCCCCGGGATGATTCGCCCCACTACGAGTTCGTTTACCATCAAAATGATTTTGAAGCCGTTACATTGAGGTACAAATCTTGCATAGTGTGCCTTTAAATTACGATAATCTAAATGTCATGTTTGACAAATACATAAACTGGAAGATGACTGATGAAAAAAAAGCCACTAGACAAATCCTTAAAACAGATTCAGGATTGATTTAAAACGCAGCAAGTGAAGTCTCAGAAGTATAGTAAACAAAGCCTCTGTGAAACGCTGGTCAGACACGAGGCTTGGCGCTTCGTTCGGGAACACAGCGAAGAGAAGCACCGGGGAAGGTTTAGCACGGCTGAACTGTGGAGGAAATGCATGTTAAACGTCCCGAATCACACCGTGATGTCCTGAACTGGCCTTCTCAGTCCATCTGCTCCCGGACCGCATACACCCACGCTGACGATCCAGGCAATGCACAGGGTTATTCATAATCGCTCGTTTCTCAGGGCAAGAATGACTGATGTGCCTCGTAAGAGATGCATGTGGGCGTCTGTGAAAATGGCTTGTTTTCAAGTGTCTTGAGGTTAAAACTATATGGGTCCCTACTTTAAAGATCTCAGCACATGGTCTAAAGCGCACGGCGCAAGGGTCACTAATGGCACGGCCGAATCTACGTTTGCTTGTTTAACGACGGGAAAAATGGTCAGCTCTCCCGGCGCATGGTCTTAAACGGTCGTCTCTATTCTCTTAATGAGTAATGGGTGTGTTTTGGGCGTAACGTGTAATAAACCAACCTCGTCTCCCATTCCCTTTAAAAGACAGTTGCGCTCGCGCCATGGCGGATTCGCTCTTTACATGACGGAATTTGCAAGCGGAAAAAATGAACGCTTCCCTAGCGAAGAAACGGATCTGCTCGTGCTCAAGGTTAAAGCTGTGTGTGTGTGTGTGTGTGTGTGTGTGTGTGTGTGTGTGTGTGTGTGTGTGTGTGTGTGTGTGTGTGTGTGTGTGTGTGTGTGTGTGTGTGTAAGGTTAAAGCGCAAGCAGAACATCTACGAGACAAGTCGGATTCCACCATATCTTTATGTACACAATAATAATCTTTTACATTGTAATCCTTTTATTTTTAATATTTGGCATGCTTGTGTGCTGCTGTATATGAAATGAGCAGAGTATGTATATGTGTGTGTGTGTGTGTGTGTGTGTGTGTGTGTGTGTGTGTGTGTGTTCCTATAGAGCAGGTTTCAGTCGGTCAACGGCTCAGTTTATTTCAGTTCCTCAAAATATCAACGCTCCAACAATGTGCCTGAACACACACTCGTTCTCAGACCCGCAGCCCATGGGCCACAGATGGGCGCAAATGCATTTGCTAATTCAACAACGTGGCGCAGAACGTGAAAATGAAAACTGCGTCGGGCTGAAACTAGCGAAACACACTTGCTCTTTAGGATACGGCCCATGATGTTTGCCTAGGACAGACATTCCACATGCATTCCTGCACGTTCTTCACTGTGACCGACACTGGAGAAATGCAGGATCAGCAGAACATCTGCTGGAAGAGAGATCAGGAGGAACTAGCTCATCTGCTAAAGGCATCTTGGATGCATGATCTGATAGCAAACATGAATCCATGCAGGAATGTGGAAATGGACAGAAGACGACTTCATGCATTCTTTGTGAAAACATGTGCAACATTCAGTCACAGTCTGAAACAAAGCAACTCATGAAAAAACCTCAATGGACAGATGAAAAAAAAAAAAACCCACACAGGCAAACGTATTGTTCTTGTTTTAATTGGGTTGCTGACCCAAAAGTGTTGGACTGACCAGGCTCATGTGAGAGTCACGGGTTCAGAAAGGGTTTCAGCCATCAAAGGAAGTTTTCCTTTATTTTCCATCCCCATTCTGTCCAGAACTCCGGAGATTTACTACACACAGCTGGGATTGCCTTCCTCGCTTTCTTTAAAAAAATGTGGTGATTAATGGGGTAAGTAGAAGAAAAATGTCCTTGTTCGGGGCTGTCCCAATAAAACCTGGGTGTAAAGTTAAGCGTCGCTGTAAAGGGTTTCTTCAAGACGGGGAGACCAGTTCTTTGCCTCAGAACTGAATGTCATTCGGGTCATGTGATATGCAACCAAAACCATCTAAAATGAATGAAATCATTGTGATTGGTGTGGTTACATGCTACTTTTTTATTCCGACTGAGTTATTAATATGCATGTAAACGCAGCCTGTGTTTTTCTCACACCACCTCTACTGCTTTTCAGCAAACTCACAATCCTCTGAGAAATCTGATCCAATGCAATATCCTATATGGTGTGTCACGCATCCCTACATTATAAGTCACTTGCCTAACTAATAGGTAGATGGTATGCATAACTACTACTAATAAAAATAAAAATGTGAAAAATTACTTTAAGTCTTCAAACAAAGCCTGCAACTATACATGACAGTGAGACATTGTTGAAGATTGATGCACAAGACTCAGAATCCAGCATTCATTAAAATCCCAACAGTGTCGTAATCACTGTGATTGAGAGCGATTCAGAAACACTAAAGCACCTTCCGCTCCTTTGAAAACCTAATAGGCTTTTACTGGCCTTGACTGCATGGCTTGGCATACCTCCATTACCATGGTGTTGCGTTAATCTGCCCGGCTTCTTAAAAACACGAATGCCACGGGGGAATGTGATAAAGAAACTCTAAGCTCCTCATAATACCTGGCACCCCCGAGGTCTGCGGTCGTCCGATCGGCGCTGTGGAGAGCCTGTCGTTCCCCCGCTGCTGCTTTCAGGCCAAACGCTTTCAGTACTTTGGTTTCTGAGAACTTCAACGGATGTCGCACGAGACTGTAACTAATCGTGACAACAGTTCACAACGTGAGCGGATCATTTACAAATGAAATTTTTACCAGTGACCAAGGTCGCATCTCGCCGTGATGTGGTGCAGATGTTGTGTTAAATATGACTTCTATTATTGTATGGCATTCGAAAAGTGCTCCGCGGTTGACCGACGTTGAGGGCCTCTGAGCTCTGAAGAGACAGACTGTGATTTGGTGTCTTTTAAAATGAGCACATTTCCAGAGTCTGAGGACTCACACAAACAGCCCAAACGCAACGGCTTTCATGTGTGCGGGGCGAGGGTTGACGGCAGGGTCACGGTTTATGTGAAATAGCGTCCATATCAAGAGCAGATGGTCCGTCTGTGCGAGAATAGGGTTTGTGTGGTCAGCAGTCGGCCAGCTTGTAAGTTAGAAAGTTATGGAGAAACTGTGAACATTACTCATGCATACTTGGTCCAAAAAAAGGGGGTTTAAAAATGCATTTATGCTTTTGACCATACAAAACCAGACATTCAATTCAAGATAAAGACTAGAATCAGAATATGCATTCCAGTTCTGAGTGCACTCGATTCACATTCACAGAGCCCGTTAGTCAAGCATTACAGTGTTTTACCTTTAAATCACATTGGGACGATGTCATCGAGTCAAACCCATTGTCTGTTTGGACAATGTGTAAAAATGACAAGGATGGCAATAGTGCAAGAGAATACTGACTATGGAGAAACAATTCAACAAAATGCCGTCACTCTTTCTAAAGCCCCAATTCAGAAAATACACAAAAAGTTCAACTATATGCATTTGCAGAGTCACCAAGAAAAGACTAACTTCAAGTCTTCTTAAGATACAATCACCATTTTCCAGTTCTAAGAGGGCAGAAGACAAAGACACACCCCAAAGACCATCTGGACTCACATATGAAGAAGATTTAAACATTTGCAAAGAAAGAGACCCAATAACTAGCTATTTGAAGTCGGCATGAAACGGAAGTTGCGCTCATCTATTCTTCCCTATTGTGAACGCTTCTGGAAGGAGAACAGATGTGGGCGGGGCTTGATTGTGTCTGTGGGGAATTGATTGGATGGTTGTGGTTTGCTATTGGCTGATCTCATGTGAGTGACAGGTTAAAGCCCTGCCCTCGTCATCAGAGAAGAGAAGAGATGCTGCAAGAGGAACTTATTCTGAGTCAAGATTACCAGGAGCATCAATTTAAAATAAAATAACTTAAAATAATGATCTGTACTGTTAAATTGTTTATAAAAAAATAAGAATGGTTCACTTTGATTACATGGCGACTCTAAGTGTAATATGACTTTGAACTTGGATATGTTGTATAATCTGTAGAGGAAGAGCACAACACGGGCAATCTGAGTTTAATACCTTAATCCTCTTGAGTCTCGGAGCTTTTGTTTACTAGATGGTGACATCACTGATTCAGAATGAAAGTAAATCAACAACACTTCCTCTACAGAACCTTGTTTTGTTCACTTTCTGCCTTACCGAAATAGTTGGTTCCAGTAAAGAGTATAACCAAGTGTGAAGTTAACAACCCTAAAAGAGTAATTCACACTCAACAAAAAGTCTTCAGAATAAAATTATTTGTCTATGCAGATTCACTCCTCAACAAAATCAACATAATCATTCTAGAATAATCATTTATTTTCAACTAAAGCTGTTGTTCAACTAAAATTCCTGCATTATTTAAAGGCGACCTATTATGCCCTTTTTTAAAGTCTTGATGTTGTTTTTTATTCAGGATCTACTAGAACAGGTTTTCCTGCTTGAATGTTGATTATTTTCCTCATATTCTCCATTGTTGCAGCTCCTCTCTTCCCAGTCTGTCAGTAACGCTCTGTTCACTTCCTGTCTCTATGAAGCCCCTCCTTCTGAAAAGCACACTGTGCTCTGATTGGTCGGCTGGAGCAGTGTGTTGTGATTGGGTATTAGGTGCTCTTTAATATCACAATACATATTTTAAAAAAGTATTACAGTGCAGCCCGAGTCTCTGGATAGTGTTCGCCTTTCCATCAAGCTGATCTCTTGAATCTGTCGCATCTCTGACGCAAGTTACAACTCTTATTAAAAATGCATGACTGGTTGCTTTATTTCTATACATCAGTCATCAGCAACATCACTTCTCATCATAATTAAGGGATATATTTTTTTAAAAGCAAGGTAGGTTTGGGATGGACTGTGCTGTGGAAGACATTATAGCTCCATTAATTAACCCCAGTCGTTAAAGGCGGCAGTGGAAAAGGCTTTTAACTACTTTTCCCCGTGTACTTTCTGTCATGCTACACTTCACTTAATGCATGTGTTATATGAGGGCAGCGGCACTTTACTTTCTGCCGAGTGAGCAAGTGTGCGCTTTAGCTAAACACTGGGGGGGGTCTGGGGTAGTTAGCATCCACAGCCACTCGTACAGGAGCTACAGCTCTTAAAGACAGGGAACAGAAACAGCGCTCGGGTCCCGTCAGCACACACACGTTCACGGGTGGAGACGGCTCCCGGACTGAAAGCTGAGGCCTGTTTGTTCAGTGTCTGAGACTTGGAGGAATAATGAACTCTGACATGTGACCCTGGAGAAGAGACAGATATTTTCTAAACGTCTTAGGAAAGAGCATTACCTCATGAAAGCCTTTACGTTGTTGTTGTTTTTTGAATGTGTGTGTTTTAGACCTGACTAGGCCCTTTCAGCACCTCGCTTTTGTTAAACAGTGGTAATTATGCAGAAAACAGATCTGGTGTGCTTGCCATGCCTTAGTGCAGACAAACAAATGACATGCTCTGACAAACCCCATTACCCCAGTCTGGGCTGCAGTTTAAGAAACATGAAACTACATGGAATAAAGACCCATTCACACCAAGGATGATAACTATAACGATAAAGGTATAAACTATAATGATAACGGCACAGAGGAATGAAATCGTTGGAATCACTTTCAGACTGATTTTTTTTTTTTTCTCAGCTGATGAACAATAAAAACATTGACAGCCAATCAGAATCCACTCTTGTTGATAAGCGGTCGCAGCGACTCTATGAGATTCCATGTAAACCTATGGGAGTGTTTGTTATGTTTCTGATGCACGATATATCGGCCACCATATCAGTATCGGCTGATATATGTTCAGTTTTAATGTTATCGTTATCGGCCCGATAAGAAAATTTAGCCGATATTTTAAAGCCGATAAATAATGTATTAGGGCTGAAACGATTCATCGATTAACTCGATTACAAAAATTCCTCGAGGCAAAAACTCTGCCTCGAAGCCTCGTTAAATTCCTATGACGCGCAGGGATCTGATTGTTTCACACGGACCGTTGTTCAGTGTTCAGGAAGCACACCATAGCGCGTGATACATTTTGAATTTAGTTGGCGCAATGGCGGAGAGTAAAGATGTCCATAAACGGCAGAGAATGTCTAAAGTTTGGGATCGCTTCCTTTCAGCGTCGCTGAAACAAGGTAACGATTCTGTCCCCCGCATTTCTTTTGACCCAGCGCCAATATTCACGCCCGTGCCGAAGCCTATACATTGATGTTCGCTGATTTTAATCCCATACTGTATTTGTAATGATGTCGTGATGCGGTTTGACTAGATACGATGTTTAGCTTTGATGTTTTTAAGTAGTAAACGTATTCACGTTCAATTGCAAGAGAGTATAGCCTAAAAAAAAGAACCCCTTCACACACACACACACACGCACCCTCGTCTCTCTCACGCGCCAGTCAGACCAATTGCGGCAATGCATCACATATGCTTAAACTTTTATGTAGCCACGCAACAGTAATTTCAGCATGCATTCACTGTATACACCGGGACGTGATGGAGGAGCACATATTGTATTGCAGTCTTTGCGAGGCCTTGTTTGTAGGCTATGTCACGTCTGCCAAATAGTTACAGACAACAACAAAAAATGAAACTCCCCAGCCTGCTTCTCCAAATCCACTCTTACTTTTGGGGAAGACATAATCGGCTACCAAAGTAATTGAGCATAGAACATTTTCAATTAACAAAAAAATATAATACTACAAAACGTGCTAATATACTTCAGCTAGGCTAAGTGAAAAACAAAATGCTGTTCTTTTTCTATTTAACAAAAACATTCCCCTTTTCAAAGCTACACATTTTTTTTATATAAATTGTATACATTGTGTACCTGTTTGGCTTGATATTTTATATTCATTTCATTTATTTTTGTTCTCCGGTGGGTAATTTGCAGAAGGTGCAATCCTTTTTTTGTTGTATTAAGAAGACAAAACTAAGGCCAAATAGCCTTTACTATTTAAGTTTGTATTCATAGTTTTACATGTTATACATGTTTTACAGTATAAAGTTGACTTAACTGTATTGTTATATAATTGTTGGCACTGGCACTTATAAACACTAAATGGGTAAAAATTACAATAAATGGGTTTAGTTTTGGAGTCAAATGTTGTAGTTGGAATAAATACCTCTGGTTTTTTGGTTGTTTTTTTTTGAGAAATAAAAGCCAAATGCTTGATCATTTTACAGCCACATCATTTTCGTTATGCATTATTTGTTTTGGTTGTTTAAAAACACAATTTTTTTTTTATACTCGATCGATTAAGTGCTAGATTAATTGATTACAAAAAGAATCGATAGCTGCAGCCCTATAATGTATTATTTCCTTCAGCTGAGACGCTTCAGATGCCACTGTTCAACATTAAGGGTTTGAATTGCTTGAAATATGATTGGAATCACTTCAAAAAGGAAAATACAGTAAAGTGCAACATGTGCAGCGCAAGTCTGTCATATCATATAATATATAACATTATAATCGTGTGTTTGGGACGTGGCTTTTAATGGTGAGTCTTTTGTTTTTGTAATCAGGCTCTCAAAAATTAGATAAAAATTTGGATTTTGATTTATCAGCCAATTTATCGGATTTCAAATATCAAGAATTATCGGTTATCGGGCAAATTTTCATATCGGTGCATCCCTAGTTATGTTTTGATTTAGGATTATGATTTCCAGGCATTTTTCATCCAAATTCACTTTTTTTCATGGGCGTTTGTCCGCGAACCCACTAAATTGACTTCCTTAGGAAAGCAATAGCACAGGCTGCACAATTTGGCATATCACTCATGTCAAAGTTGAATACTTTAGGGCTTTGTTCTAAAAAGTGGGCAAAATCTAGCTGGTATATAGACATTGGTGAGGCAGGAAGTTTACACTGGCACTCAGATCATCATTGCCTCTTTCTGACACTCGAGCACTAAAAGGGCTTCAGGAACAAACTTGGCTTTCGCATGACATCAGCGCAGCCGCTACTGTTTCCATGGAGCAGATGTGGCCACCGGGCTCTCAGACCCGTACAGCATGAATGGCACGGCAATGATGTCATGGTATCCCATTCGGCTGTTAGAGCCGGGATTCTCTAGAAAAGAGAGCAGAAAAGTCTGGGAAACACAAAGGAAAAACAATCTGTAAATCACACTGCACAGACCCGTCAATCAAGCGGCAGAACTCACGCAGAGGCGAAAGAAGCCCCAGAGATTTCTGGAAGACGGGTGAGAGATTCTCCGCTGATGACGTGCTGCTAAAGACAACAGTGAGACCGTGGTGTCATCCGCTCAGACACAGCTAGCACATCCCGCACAGAGCTCAGCGCTAGAGCCGGACTGGGGACGATCGAACACACTCAAACATCTCATAACGTGGTGTTCTGGAGAAGCTCAGCTTCGGTTTTAAATCACTGCATAAGTGGTATGCATTTACAGTTAATTTAGGGGTTTAAAATGACATCTTTTTAACACTAGCAAGCAAATTGTACATGGCACACTGCCATTAACGAGTCTGTGACACGTCATTAAGAAACTTGGCACGTTAAATGTCGCCCAAATGTTTAAAAATTACACTTCTCATTTTACATGGAACTCTTCCTATCAAACATCTCAGGCCGAATCTGCAGGATGTGTTTCCTTACAGACGTTTGTTGATCTAAAGTACCTGGGCCAGGGTACCCCAGGACACTTCAACTTCAATTCAAGGCTTTTTAAGACCTTTTTAATACCATTTCAAATGAAATTCAATGCCAACTTCGTACCAATTCCGACAGAAGTATGAGGGGAAAATGTCAAATCTGTATACATTTTAAACCCTAAAAAATAATTATGTACAAGTAGACTACTCGAATTAAATAAAACATTTTATTTAAATAATCAGTCATATTTAATACGCAGCAGTGTTGTAGCGCACGTGTGTAGGCCCATGTTAATTTTGGCAGCCATTTTTGATTTAGTTACTCTTCATCTTCAGATGAAAATGCTTATTGGTCTTAGTCACATTTGAGTCATTCTGCCTTTCATAGTTTTAGTTGACGAAATGTGTTTGCATTTTTTGTCAACTTTTAGTCATTACTTTTAGTCAAACTGCAGTAACTTTTGGTAGCTATTTTATATGTAGTCTTTAGACAGAAAATGTCATAATTATTCTCTCTAGGCCAATTCAATTAAGCTTATGAGAAATTAAAATTAAGCTAACAGGCTGTATTGACATTGCACTCTTTAGCAGAAGCACTTGTGCAATTCTACATATCCCTTTTCCTTAGTTCTCCAGTTGTTTAGAGTGCCGTACCCCCTGGTACCCCAACTCTTCCACATCTTTCCATTAAGGGACAATATTTGCCCCATTTAATCGATTTTTCCATTTCATTTTTCACCTTTATAATACCTTTAAAAAATAAATAAT
This sequence comes from Abramis brama, assembly GCF_963993115.1. Lineage (NCBI taxonomy): Eukaryota > Metazoa > Chordata > Actinopteri > Cypriniformes > Leuciscidae > Abramis > Abramis brama. Next base: position 1,774,082 of record NC_139986.1, on the reverse strand, counting down.
GTTCAATAAATATGCAATGTTAAAAAACGTTTAATATTAATAGAAATATGATATTAAAATCGCCAGTAGGTGGCGGTAACTCATTGTCTTTGTCAAAGCCACAGATTTTGTTGCAAAATAGAGCAATAAGCCTGACAATACTGTTTAAAATGTAGTACATCACTTAATGTTACCCCCTTTTTTTTCCACTGTTGTATAAAATCAATGTCACATTTGAAATCGTGTGGATAGTCGGGAAACATTGCATTCTTGCTCGCATAATGATCAACATTAAAAACACTGCTGTATATCAGCCTGCATTTTGATCGCAGATTTAGTCGCACAAACAGCGCAAGCGGCTCGTGACAGATCTTCTCAAATGAAGATCGCTGAACTCCAGCTTGTCTGTGTTTTCAGATCATCCGCGCTTCTTCAATAATGTAGAGAGAGCGCGCGTGGATGGTTGTGGCCAGATACTACTGAAAAGACCGGGTAGAAAACATGTTAACAGAAAAGCTCTGCTTAGTAACCATCGTAACGGGTGCGCACGCTTTCGCGCGTTCTTCTATGACGTGGAGCGCGAGGTGCACTCAACGTTACGCGACTCATTTTTAATTAGTCTACATTAGTAACAGTTAATTTTGTTACGGTATGAACTTAATCATAGAAAAGGCAAAAAATCAAAGACTTTTGTAACAAAATCCAAGACTTTGTATACCAAATTCAAGGCTTTTAAGACCCCGCGGGTACCCTGGTGTGGGCGTTCCCGAAGCACAGTGGCGGAGCAATGCAGTGTGGCGGCCCTGCAACTGACCGTTCGCAAAGACCCGCCCCTTTAGTTACTGTTGCTATGTCCGACAAGCCACGCCCCTCTCACGCCACACCATGTTCTCACAGTGAAACACACATCGAGGAGCAGAGAGGACGCTGACAACACACTGACACACAGGACAGACCAGGGTACTTTTGACATAAAACAAAGTCTCAACTTTCAAATTTGGTAATTTTTTAACGAAATGTAAAAAATAAATAGCGTTCTGTGTCTCTTTAATGTGTCTGACAGATCGCTCAGTTAAAGCCGCTCGTGAACCGATCATCTCTTCCTTCTAGTTCATTTATAGCATCAAATAAACATGAATGAACATCAGAAGGAATGTTGTTTTAACCGTGGAAAGACTGTCAGGACACTCCGTTCTTCAAGTTCTAATCCTCCAACGTTAATCTACTAACTCTCCTGACCACTGTGCCGGACAAAAATGGCAGATGGCGAATTATGATTGGTCAGATCGCCTGTCAATCAAACTCCCTGCGAAGGGTCAAGTGTCCACATCTGAGCCTCTATAAACCACAGCACTGCTCCGGTTTCAGCGGAGACTCGTACGCTTCAATCTTACAGAGGCATCTCGGAACATTGTCTCAAATAGAGACGCTGTGATTACTTCCCAGACACGCCAGACCTGACATTCATTTTAAAAAAGTGAATTTGAATGTACATTCATTTGCAAAAACATTTCAAAGTGTTCATTTAGGCAAAATAAATATATTATATTTTAAATATAAATATATATTTTTTATTATATTCAGAGAACATCATAATTGTGTGCTTGTGACGTGGCTTTTAATGATGAGACTTGTTTTTGTAATCAGGCTCTTAAATATTATATACAAATTTGGACTTAGATTTATCGACCAATATTATCGGCTTTCAAATACAAAGAATTATCGGTTATCAGTATCGGCCAAAATTTTCATATCGGTGCGTCTCTAGTGAACAGCACGGAAAAATGTATCTCCCTTTAGGGTTTGCATAAATTTTAAGTGTTAAAATGAAATACAAATTGTTGAATGCATTAAATGTAAGAGTAAAATGAGTGTGCACAATGACACATCCAATATGTGCACACATCGGTCATCCTTACAAAATTTGATTTATATCGCAATAATTGTGTGCATATAAATGTGGTTACTCCCTCACTTTGTGAGCACAAAAATACAAAAATAATCCTTAGGAGTCCCTGTCTTTACAAATCCTGATTCGCCCCCAGTTAACATAAGATCAAATCCATGGAATTAAAATTCAAATATGATCGTATGAGGGTTTTATGAATGATTTACAAGTTGAACATTTTTGGCACTCTTAAAAACTCTCAGTATGCCAATAATCAGACCAAACCTCTTAGTCCACTCTGGAACCTAGATAACCTTAACTACAGTAAACTATATATAACTAATTCACCTAGCCTAAATATCTGCTGTGCTTCAAAAACAAATTGATGTTTAAACTTTACATGTTCCTAGATAAGCTCATCCAGTTTCAGCGGTGATTGGGTCTGAATTATAACTTTAGTGCATGGGTGATTTATAACAAAACTACTCTACTAACGGTCAATGATATTTACTCAGACACTCGTCAGTCTTGCTGTCCTGGTGTAAGACTGTTTGGGCTAACTAGACTCTAAATGGCAATATCAAGGCTAATCTGATTCTCAGGATGGAAATCAGACTCATTACCCTTTTGCCAGCCACTGAAATCAATCACTGAAGACTGTGGAAATGGCCATCAAAATAACAACCAATCACATCCCTGAAATCCAAAGCTATTCGAGTTTACAAGGAAGCAGATGCACTGTAAAAAAAAATTGTTTTCATTATTTGTAATCACAACTTTTTATCTTTAGTCAAATCAACTTAGATAATTAATGTGGTTCAGATAACATCATATTTAGAGTTTCTATTGATTAAACCAATCTCCTTCGAGGATTAGTTCACCTCAAAATGAAAATTTCCTGATCATTTACTCTCCCCAATGCCATCCAAGATGTCTTTCTTTCTTCAGTGGAAAAGAAATTACGTTTTTTGAGGAAAACATTTCAGGATTTTTCTCCACACAATGGACTTCAACGGTCACCAAATTGTTGAAGTTCAAATCAATGCCGTTTCAAAGTCTCTGCACGATCCCAGCTGAGGAATAGGCTCTTATCTGGCGAAACCATCGCTCATTTTCTAAATAAAATTCAAATTTAGATACTTTTTAACCACAAATGCCCATCTTGTACCATCTCTGAGATGCGCCACGCATTACGTCATCACGTTGGAAAGGTCATGAAAAAAATAAAAATAATAATAAATTAAAACAAAGATGTCGGACGATTTTGAAGTTGGAGGAGAAAATGAGATGGAATTTTTCACCCTTCCCGACCTTTCTGAACCGGAGTACACAGACAAATAACTTAGATAGATGACGTGACGCGTGACCTTTCCAACGTGAGACTTTGAAACTGCACTGATTTGAACTTCAACAATTTGGTGACCATTGAAGTCCATTGTGTGGAGAAAAATCCTGAAATGTTTTCCTCAAAAAACTTAATTTATTTTCCACTGAAGAAAGAAAGACATCTTGGATGGCATTGGGGAGAGTAAATGATCAGGAAATTTTCATTTTGAGGTGAACTAATCCTTTCATTGCATTTACTCAATTGTTTCATTTCAATGAACTCAAAATTTTTAAGGCAACCCAGTAACTTACTTTTTTAAGTTAAACCAACAATGGTTGTTTACAGTGAGAGATTAGTAGAACATGCGTCACATGAACTAGTCACCGATTTGTCCTCTCTCTTGCTTGTTTACACTTGAACGGGTGGTGGCAGACATCCAGACGTTCAAACCTTCGTCCATTAATCCTGATGTGTTTTGCAAACAAACGGATCAGATAACCTGCTGGTATCACATGTACGAGAGTTTGTCTTGTGTGACTAATACAACTTAATTCTGGGAGCATTGAAAAATTAACAAACTATTAAAAAAAAGACTCTCTAGCGATTACTTGCATTTCACACTTAACTTCAAGTCCATCATGCAAAAGCTACAGTCAATGTCCCGTTTGTGGATTAGCCCTACATCTCAATCAGAACTGCGTTGGTATGGAGAAATTAAAGCTAGCTGTGCTGCATTAGGCATAAAATAATACACCCAAATCTTTTTGTGCTTGCATTGCATATACTCGGAAACAAGAGTAACAGTGAAACCAGAGCAGGGTTTTCATAGCGTTGAACTCCTAGAGACTTGGCAAAGGAACACCACCAACAATACTGTGCCCTGTATGGCTTAAAACCCTGGCATCCATACCAGTGCCATCAAATGTTTTCCCATTCTGTGATCCAGCTTGAGTACATTAATGCACTGCATGCCAAAGTTTATGGGGTGTTTCATTAAATGTCTCTCACAGGAGAAGATCAATGCATCTGAAAGACATCTAAACGGCAAAAGCAATGCCAAATCACACTTACAAGCATAGATGTATTTTAAGTCACGCATCACACTTTTAGCAACAAGATTGCACTGCATGCAATGGCAGATCCATATAGGAATACACAGGGAATCTTTAGTGTAAACATTTTCAATCCACATATACTGTATATTACCCAGACACTTGATATAGCATGCATGGCAAAAACATTTCTCGAGAATTTATTCGTGGTTTTAGCATTTATTAAGCATCAAGTTCCAATTAGAAGACAACATTAATACTTAAGAATCCAAAAAAGGCACAATTAAACCTTTTCAGGGAAAGATTATATATATATATATATATTAGGGCTGGGAAAAGATTAATCGCGATTAATCGCATCCAAAATAAAAGTTTGTGTCTACGTGATATATGTGTGTGTACTGTGTATAATTATTTTGTATATATAAATACACACACATATGCATGTATATATTTAAGAAATATTTGCATGTATATACTGTATATATTTATATATAATTTATATTATATATACATTTAACAATAACAAATATTTCTTAAATATATACATGCAAGTGTGTATTTATATATATACAAAATAATTACAAGTACAATTACAATTACATTATAATATATGCACGTGCATCAGATTAAAAACACAACTTCTGATTTGACTGACATAAACACAGTCAGGTAGACAGTTTAAGACGGAGAAAGTATATATATATATATATTTTTTTTTTAATGTTTTTAATTATTATCCAACGAACTTTAGTAGTAACGTTATACAAAATGTACATATTGACGGAAGTAGTGTCTCACCTGCCGAGCTCTCTCCCGGGGATGACGTCATAGCGCTCGGTGAACGGCTCGCTCCGGATCGCGGTTCGGATCTCGCACAGTAACCCGGACCGGTTCTGACCCGACTCACAGCGAACACGGCTCCTGGACTCGCTCGTTCGTGGACATTCAGGAATCATAACGGCTGCTGATCTGTTTTATCGCTGTACTTATACCTGTGTTTTACCTGCAAGCCCAGTCCACTTTATACAGTGAGCCGAATACTATCACTCGACCTCGCTTAATAACACAGTTCCTCTCGCTGAATTTAGACCGAACATGGAAACGTGTCTAAAATATCAACTGTTGATACTTTCATCTTCGGTTAAAAGTCCTCCTGAGTGAGTTTAATGTTCAGACGGTGATGAGAACAGCTTTCCTCCTCTACTCGCTCCTGCTTCTGTGTGTGTGAGTAACTGAAGTCAAGCTGCTTCTCGCACTCCAGTCGCCGGGGCAACGGGCGTGATTGACAGGCCTTTCCACCAATCACGATCAAGCACTTGCCGGTGGGCGGGAGGAGGTTCTCCTTGAATGACATTCGTCCAATAAGAGACGACCAATTGATTAATTAATACAATTTCTCTTACAGTTATAAAAAGACTGACGTTGGGCTTATTGTGAGAGGACAATTAAATCGTTGAATGTTCTGAATTTATACATTATTTATACATACACGTTTACCCAGTTAATGAGGACGTAATACGGGCTTTTATTCTTAAATCTAATCATGCATTTTTATTTTATTTTTTATTTTATTTTGGGGGGAGAGTTTAATTCAGACATTAAAACTTATTGTGGTGTCATTGCAAAAATGTGCACTTTATCTGATAATAAACACCCTATGTTTTATTATAAGATTTTGCTCTTATTCTGTGCGATTTAAAATAGGCTCTATGTTTAACACACACACACACACACACACACACACACACTCACTGAAGAGTGCTTGTTGATGGGATTCTTCCCAACACTGGAGCGAGTGAGGCCCTCTAGTGCTCGAACTGGAGTAGTTATGAATGGATTGTTTTGTAGCAACTCACCACAGAAGTGAACATAAGTAGGCCAATGCATACGACATACAACAAAATGATTGTTTATTGACATTTATGTACAACAATTTGGGGCAAAAGCAAAGTCTGTTCACCTCGAACAAACTGACATCAGGAAATTAGGCTGATATACAGTAATTAGTATTCATAAATATGTATATTTACATTTTCATTAACAATTGAAATAATTTTCATTGGGTTTTCATATGCAATTTCATGAATTTATATTGAACTCAAATACAAAAAGAATATAAAATACAAAACTGCCAACAAATAAAAAATGATAAAAATGCATCGTTATAACATCATCAACTGAGCATTGTACAACAGCAAACGGTCAGATAGTCATTTCACAATCTCTGTCAATAAGTAAAACAAGTTACGCTTGATAGTATGCGTTTAATACACAGATTCAGTTTCAGTGGACATCCTTCTGTCAGGGGAACGGGTTCAGAGTTCATGACAATAACTGCAATGATACACACTATCATAAAGCCTGCATGCATTAAATGCTCCGGACATGATGACTGTGATTATCAGAGAGGCTGCAAGTGTCCAACAAAAATGCAAATAAAAAAGCACCACTTAAAGACATTGCATACATATTAATAATATTACAAAATCTGGTTATCTGGATCTTGTTGCCTGTAGTAATTTTATAAATATGACTCAAAGTCTGTTTGCATTTAGTTTTACAGTTACACTTATGAGGGAAAACCAACTCATGTTTGTAGGACTTGTATGATATAAATCATACATATGCATCATTAAGAAGAAGATTTTTGTTTTATTAATAAAGATAAACCTGCAATATAGAAGGTGGAGGTGGGGGCTTAATAAGTTTGTCATAAATATATTCCAAGCATTTCAGAGAAATATTGTGAATGAATCCAATGTTATTGTCAGTGTCATTATTATATGAAGCCCTAAAGAAGAGATGTGTCTTTAAGAAGCATTATTTAAACTATAGCGAGTTATTTCTCCTGTGGCCACACGAACCCTGCAGACAGAGCGTTCTGATTGGCTTAGTGTTAGTGTCACTAATTTGATTGCACAATAAAGTCGCTTACATAACTGTCGAGTGAGCCTCCACGTGTGCTCCCTGACGCCAGAGGAGACGAGGACTTGAGTTTGACCATTTCTACTCAAAAACAGAATCTTTTTAATGACACCAACAGATTTTGAGGCATGTGATTAAAGTAGGCACACTATATTCTCATGTCCCCTGCAGTGTGTGTGCAGTTCAGGGATTATAAGAAAGCAAATCATTTGCTGTGGTTTGGAGTTCAGCCGATGATATGAGCATTGGTCAGTGGCTATGTTCGGATTGCATACTACCCATATTATTTATGCAGCATACATAACGACAACATACACACACACACATACATCACCCGTATGATGTTTTACATCGGCTGCAATGCACATTATATACCTAGAGCACACTGTGTGGAGTATTGTATCCCATAATGCAATGCGCCAGTGAACTGATCATTCTGGCAAATTTTCATTTTCACACATTTAACTATTTCTGATATGATAACATGCTAAATTATTAAACATGCAGAGCGTTATGATGTGTGCCATAAGCATTGCATATTAGTGCACTTCTGAAGTGCTATATGTTGCATATTGTGTAATGTTTCACATACTACATTACCTTCATAAAATACTGACTGTGTGAAGTACAGTATATAATGTGCAGTATTTCATAAGCAATATGGGTTACGCTTTATTTTAAGGTGTCATTGTTATTATGAAATGATATCTTTAAGTACTCTGTAATATTAATTAAAAACATGTACTATTTACTATAGGGTTAGGGTAGGATTAGGGTTTGGTCGAGGGTTAGATGCATGTTATTATGCATAATTTACTACGGTAAGTACATGTAACATGTAACAATGACACTGTAAAATAAAGTGTTACAGCAATATGTTAGTATTCCATTTCAAACACAGCCAGGCACTGAAAATCCCAGTTCACCTCATTTTAAGGGAATAGCCAATCAGAGAGGAGATGTCGGGGTGGGCGGGGCACAAACTAACGCTCAAACTAAGATTATTCTCACACACACGGTTTAAAGGTTTCCACACATGCCAGCATGATGAAACTCAGTTGCCATATCAACACTATTTAGAGAGAAAAATTGCGGCAAAATTACAGAATCTTCGGATGATACTGAACATTAACCAAAAGTAAAAGTAATTTTTTTACTTATGTTAATTGTTCATCTCTGTCTTTTGTGTTTATTTAAAATGAAAGAAATCTGATATTATTTTAATCTTATATCTGTTATTTAATAGTTGTTTAATGCTAACAGCAGAAACACTATCCGGGTTTAAACCCCAGTTGCTCAGGTGGGGCATGTTGTCACACTGTTACAATGAGCCCCTATTAGAACTATGATATTCTATTCTATACTTTTATGAATTATATTGAGAAACCATGAGAAAAAGGTGAATAAAGACTGAGTGTCAATGTTCAGAAATTATTAATTATTATTATGTTTTGAAATATGCTGTGTTTTGCAATGTGTTTGTTGTCAAACTCAAAAATTCGATTATTTTTAATGATTAAAAAATGACAATATTTTATATGAAAAGGTTAATTGTATTTTATTGACAAAATATTTTAGTTAGTCTTGTATATTTTTTTATTAGATTATATAACATTTTAATCTGTCCTATGGTCATGTTTTATTTCACTTCAATTCTTTCAGGGTAAATCAAGAAAAAAGTATATACTGTATTAATGAAACAAAACCACATGTGTGAAATGAATATGGGAAAAAATAACTGAAAAAAGTGTAATGTTGTGCCCCGCTCTCCCTGATAACCAACAGAATGACGAGGAGGACGCGAGTGCGATTTCACTATGGCATACATGTGGCCTTTGACCCCAAACTCCCGCAAATACAGAAAAGTACTATATATCTTGTATTTTAGTGCAGAAACATGCTATTTCAAGTCATTTAAAAACAAAATGCCCAGATGTATTTACTTTAAAAATCTCTAAAAAGTGGCTTGAGTTATTGAAAATAAATGTATTTACAGTAATTAAAATAAAAAAAAATCTATTCTCCATCAAGTCTCACTCCAGACCGAAGGTGCTGGTCTCCTCCACGGCCGTCAGCAGCTTCTCGTACAGCATCGTGTGCGATGGATACGGAGGCAGATCCAGACGGTTGAAGCATGTGTGAGCCCTGCAGGACACACAGATACAGGGGTCAAAGGTCAAGAGAGATCTCATCCTGGCCTCTGAGTTAATAGGCGACTGAATTTCTGACAAACGTTCCCCATCTCCGCCCCAGCAAAGCATGTGAAATTCTGTATGTGAGTGAGGCATCTGTGTCCTCTCCATCACACCGGCCTTGTTTAGCTTCGGCTGCTGACGCAGTCCTTTTGTGTGCCAGACCAACCGGGAGTTTTCAGGATGACACTGTAACACTTTACAGTAAGGTTCATAAGTTAACTAACAATGAGCAATACATTTATTACAGTATTTAATCATCTTTGTTAATGTTAGTTAATATAAATACAGCTGTTCATTGTGTGTTCATGTTAGTTCACAGTGCATTAACTAATGATAACAAATACAACCTTTGGTTTTAATAATGTGTTGGTAAATGCTGAAATTAATATTATCTAAGATTAATAAATGCTGAAGAAGTATTTCAGCGCGTTTTCACACCTGAGAGTCCGAACCAAAGTTTATGTTTTGATCAAGCGGCAACCTCCCCGTCTCTCTCTTGAAACCAACACGGAAGTGAGTTAAACTGCAATTCGTCGACTGGCCGCTTGAGGCTGGTGTCAGAAGTGAGTCAAATCTGCATCTCCCCCATGTTAAAATGACAAATTTTACAGCAGAAAAAAACGTGTTTACAGGCTGGTGTCTGTATGTGGCTTTGGTCTATACAGCTAAGTTTGCCCTTCATGACAACTGTGAGGGGGGTGAATGTTTTTATAACTCATCCGTTTAGTTGATTAATCCTTAAAGTTCTGCATAATTAAGGGTGTGTCCACATTTGAGTGACAGGTGGATTGCCGCTGATGTCAATGCTAGCCGTTTGTCTGCTGTTACTAGCCGTCACTTCACCTCAGCAAGTGTTGCTGTTGAACTTGCTTTCTCTGCAGTGTTTGTGCTTTTTTTCGGGATTATTTCATACAATTGAATACACCCATTACTTCGCCCACAGCTTTGGATTCCGTCGTTGTCGTTGAGTATCGTTCGAGAGAACAACCAGCGCTGTATTTCAGTTTTCCTCTGTGAACATGCACTAATGGATGTCTGACAATTTCGTTGCTTTTTGGAGTTTTCAGATTTAAAAACGTCAATAAAGGCTCGTTCGTTCTGCTCTCACGGAACAGATGGATTATAATATGCTTATGTACCGTCAGATGAAATCCTGCAGGCGTCGGCGCTTCTCTGTCCATGCAATAAATGCACATCCATGAATGAGCGCGGATTTTCTAGCGCATTTACTTGAACTTCATAAGCAATATATCTATGGTTTAACCCATTTGAGAGGCGGCCAAAATCAGAATTTAAAATGGACTGAATAAGCTCTACGAACTTGACGAGCGATGCCGCGCTGACGGACCATAGACTATAACGTTAAAAAAAGAGTGACTGACATGTAACGTTATGCACATAAATCACTGTCACACACACTCTCTCAGAGTAATATTAAGTTACTGCATAATACATGTTCAACTAGCAGAATAGTACAGAATCACGATACACAGTCTCACTTGTAGCCATGTCTTTTAACTATTACAATATTTTGAAGGGCAAAAATAGGAACTTTTAATTGGCTTTACATCATCAATTGTCACTTTAGCACAAGGCCCTGTGCAGTCGCAGACTTGGTACTGTCAGTAGCATATAGCATTACCTCCCCAGCCTGAGCTAACTCGATCACGTCGAGCTAGGTGGTGAATGGTGATTTCAGATAGGCTCCTCAGCTCCACTCACGCCCCGCCTCTTTCTGTTATCCGGGAGTGACGCAAGGCCAAGATGGCGACGGCCGGCTCCGCCCAATTTAGGCTTCAAAAATGCTCTTCAGAAACCTACGGGTGACGTCACGGACACTACGTCCATATTTTTTTACAGTCTATGGTTTTGATACATTTCATAAATTCGGTTAGTTTTGGTTTGGTTTCACATTTCAATTATACGAGCGCACTAATGAACTTTACATGACGTACTTGCGTCCTGTCGTCATCATCTATGTGGGCTGCATCTTAACATTGATTGGTTTGTAAACGGACGTGCGTCTGACGTCAGCGTGTTGTCAATTCGGCGGGTGACTTTGGCAAGAATGAATGAACAGACACATACAGATAATCCGAAAGTCCGAACCAAACGAACCAAACCTTTGTTCAGTTTGATCCGGACCAAGACTACCTCTTTTCGTCGGACAAAATTTTGTCAGTTTGGTCCGGATCGTGGTCCGGGGGAGTTTTCACACCTGTAATTTTAACTTGGATCAAACTGAAAAGTCCGAAAATCTGGACCAAACAAGGTAGATGTGAAAGGGCCCTAAGGTAGTTAACTAGTTTACTAATGAACCTTATTATAAAGTGTTACCGATGACACTTTTTCATCTCGGTTACCTTTACTTACGAGTCTCTGTAGTATGATAAGGCTTAATGGGGGTTTCCTTCGCTGTTGTGATTGAATTGCACGTTAGGTAAATGCAACATTAAGCTTATAGACGACCACACAAAGATCTGTTGGTTAAAGCACTAATTGGGTGATGGTGTCCTAAAAACATCCATTAAAGGGTTAGTTCACCCAAAAATGAAAATTCTGTCAGTAATCACTCACCCTCATGTTGTTCCAACCCCGTAAGACTTTCATTCATTAAGATATTTCTGATTAAATCTGACAGCTGTCTCACTCCTCCATAGGCTTCTAGGTAATCGAGATCTGCCATCCCAGAAAAGTTAGTAAAGACATCGTTAAAATGGATAAACTTAAGGTTGAGCCACTGTAGTCACTTGGACTATTTTAACAATGTCTTTACTATCTTTTCTGGGCCGGCAGATATTGATTACAGAGAAGTCTATGAAGGAGTGAGACAGCTCTCAGATTTAATCAAAAATATATTTTTTAAAATTGTGTTCCAAAGATGAACAAAAGTATTTTCGAACAAAAGACAGAATTTCATTTTTGGGGGAACTAACCCATTAAGCTCTGTGCTTTTCATTTCACGTCTCTCATTTGTTTCTTTTCACATGAGAAAGAAGTACGACTGTCAAATATAAATGGAAATGTAAGGATTTAAAAGCACTCCTTCAGTCAATTCTTGTTTTAAAATGAGAAATAATATTCTTTCTATGAAATGTAAGCTATGAGGAATGTAATGGCAAAAATCCTTTGGTTTTTAATATTCCGCCCAGGTCTCTGAGATCCTGTGTAGCATCTCTAATAAAACACATATGCTAGTCATCTAAATGGTAATGTGCTCTGAAAAGTTGACAAAACAAACTTTTAGCAAAATATGCACATTTTAAAATCTTCTCAACAGACCAATAATGTTCAAAACATCATCTTTAAAGAGGCATATAAACATTTTTGTATCTGGAATGAGAACATCTCATTCTAAAGGTTAGGATTATGATTTTTCGGTAGTACTACAGGACACTGTGAATGTATATTAGATCCATTTGTTGTTTGCTGTTGGGTTTTTAGCATTTGGACCCAGAAACAGAGACAAGTTTCATGTCAGACTTAACAATTGGTGAGGAACAGGGTTTGAAATTTACCTTTTCACTCACCGGCCATTCAGAACTTCTACTAGCTCCCCCAAAAAGAAAGAAATGACCCAGATAGTATCTCATGCAGTGTATACCTTGGCAGAGAGGTTATCTTTCCCCACTTCTCGATGCAGAAGCGCCTCAGGCCGTTGCTCCCCCTCAGCGCTGCGAATCCCTCATAGGGGACACTGGACGTGCCCGTCACGAACTGGAGCAAACGCAGCCTCTGCTCATTATTGAAGCGCTCCACCGCGGCCCAGAACCAGCGCATCACAATGTGTCCATCATGGTAACCTGGAGGTTCATAGAGATACCAGTAAAGTTTAAGGTGAAGTGTGTGGTTTATGTGACACTAGTGGCACCTAGTAGAATTGCATAAATAATGCCACATTTTCAAACCACTCTGCAAATGGCCCTTTATGGCCCAGGTGCATGATGATGTTGTACTGAAGTAGAATGTTATTGTAGCGTCACTAGCGTGTTTCATCCTAATGCCCCGTTCACTTGTTGACGTGTTCATGACCTGTTTAATCTTTGAATGTCTAAATGCAATTAATTTTGGCTTGCACTTCTGTAACCAACGCTGGATGTCTTTTCACATGTAATGCGTCAGTCATGGTCCCCCACTAGGTAAACACCCTCTGGCCCCGCCTGCTACAGTAGCCACGCCCCAATCTCTCAGCTTCCTACAGTAGCCACGCCCCAATCTCTCAGCTTACTACAGTAGCCACGCCCCAATCCCGCCGCTTCTTACAGTAGTCACGCCCCAAACTCTGTCTGCTACAGTAGCCATGCCCCAATCTCTCAGCTTACTACAGTAGCCACGCCCCAATCCCGCCGCTTCCTACAGTAGCCACGCCCCAAACTCTGTCTGCTACAGTAGCCACGCCCCAAACTCTGTCTGCTACAGTAGCCATGCCCCAATCTCTCAGCTTGCTACAGTAGCCATGCCCCAAACTCTGTCTGCTACAGTAGCCACGCCCCAAACTCTGTCTGCTACAGTAGCCACGCCCCAATCACTCAGCTTACTACAGTAGCCACGCCCCAAACTCTCCGCCTGCTACAGTAGCCACGCCCCAAACTCTGTCTGCTACAGTAGCCACGCCCCAAACTCTGTCTGCTACAGTAGCCACGCCCCAAACTCTGTCTGCTACAGTAGCCACGTCCCAATCTCTCAGCTTACTACAGTAGCCACGCCCCAAACTCTCCGCCTGCTACAGTAGCCACGCCCCAATCTTTCATTATTGATTGAGTTGAAAAGAGATTGACAGATCTGAGCGGAGGGCTCTCAATGAATGGAGGGCTCAATGTTTACATTTTTGGGGAAGATACTAATAGTAGTCAATGAACAATAAACTGGGTTAAGATAATTTATTTAACATTAAAAAAAAAATCTTGCATACTTCACATTTAAACACCAATATGTGGATGTCCAGTGCACTATAAAGCTTTGTCCAAAATCTAATAGTAAGTTGTCTACTGTGGGAAGCGATTTCGGACACAGCCCTGAAGACCTTAAAGGGATACTCCACCGTCTTTTCATATTAAACTATGTTATTCCCTTAACTAAAACGAGTTGATACATACCTCTCTCGTCTCAGTGCGTGCACTCAATCGCTCTGGCGCGCGGCGAAACTTTGTTCACTCAGTTCATTCAATATGGGCCAAGCAGAGAAGCTACCAAACACCTCCACGTTTTCCCTATTTAAATACAGTTACTCGCGTAGTGTAACTCGACCTAGGACGGTGACACAAAACAAAACGTTGCGCTTTTCTAAGCGTGTAAAATGGATAACTATATTGTATGGCGGAATACCATAGCAAGTGCTTATGAGCACTTCGACTTGGCGGAGTAATATCTTCACTAGAGGGAGCGGGGGCCGGTGAGAGGATTTTTCACGAGTGAAGATATTACTCCGCCAAGTCGAAGTGCTCATAAGCACTTGCTATGGTATTCCGCCATACAATATAGTTATCCATTTTACACGCTTAGAAAAGCGCAACGTTTTGTTTTGTGTCACCGTCCTAGGTCGAGTTACACTACGCGAGTAACTGTATTTAAATAGGGAAAACGTGGAGGTGTTTGGTAGCTTCTCTGCTTGGCCCATATTGAATGAACTGAGTGAACAAAGTTTCGCCGCGCGCCAGAGCGATTGAGTGCACGCACTGAGACGAGAGAGGTATGTATCAACTCGTCTTAGTTAAGGGAATAACATAGTTTAATATGAAAAGACGGTGGAGTATCCCTTTAATTAGCTGGTAACGGTCTTTTTAGTTAGGGCTGGAGATAAACTCCAGCAGTGGCCCTTCAGGAGCAGGACTGGAATGGAGTATAATTTTAGCATGTTACTAAGCTAACAATGGCATTATTATAAATAGCACACAAAAATATTGGGTAAAGTAGTCCTTTTGTTATCCTTCCCAATAGCGAATACAGAAAATAGACAATTTTGTCTTTACTGGCCTTGTCATAATATATTCTGTGAACGATTTCTCCATTAAGGAAACTAACTCAGAGTTTGGTTGAAACAATCTCATTTAAATTATGTAAAGTATAAGAAGAAAAGAGAATGTGTCCTACTAAAAGAGGCCCTTCATGGGTCTCTATCTGAATGTGCATAGGCTGTGCAGGAAAAGTCAACAGAAGACTCCAGAGCTTCAAGTGAGGTCATCTCAACACTGTGAAACCACTACACCGCAGGGTTATATGAAATTCTACAGGGCTCACCCGTTATGCTTTCAATGTCAACAGCTCCGTTCTAAGTAATGAACTGCAATCTAAACAGATGGGATACTTGTTTTGGCATTTGCGGTGGGGTAAAATACTATTGACCCTCCATAGTAATTCACAGCAGAGGACCTAAAAGAAAAGTGAAACCACTTCACATGGAACAAATGGTAAGCCTGAGCAATCAAGCGTCTAATCACTAACGAAGACCATGTGAACATTTTTCTCCAGTAATTAATGATTTATGGACAGTTTTGAGCATTTCTGGAGCTATATTGACAATATAACCTACTGTTGACAGAGTAGTTCCCATGTCATTTTTGTGAATTTTTAAAGACACAGTAGGCATCCGCTCACCTCCTCTATATTCTGTGTTGGATCTCCAGTCGTTCAAATCGATCTCAGCCGTTCCTGCAATGACCAACTCCAGCTCCCGAGCATCGAACACTGAAACCAGACGGGAGTCTACGACCTGCATCGTTAAAAGGTACATCTGACATTCAAATATCTGAATCTGATTAGTAAATACTCGTTTCACTAAACCTTTGTGTAGACTGGCTACTATTCAAGCTGACGTACCTCATAGAAACCTCTTACAAGGGCTTCGGTCTGCTGCATAACCCCCCTCTCCACCCTCCATCTTGCCATTCGCTCAATGTATTCCTTCTTGTTCTTCTCTGTAACTTGGATGCTGGAGCCGCCCGACTTCAGTTCCCTCTCCGTCACCTGTCAAACATCGTAAAAGAGTTTTAAGGGTTGGGACAAACCTTTGTTGCAGCAGAAATAATGTTTATAATTCAAAGTATTAGAGACATGGCAGGTTAAAAAGAATTGATGCACCCTCAGCCACCTTTTTGTTCTAAAGGTGAAGTGTGTCATTCTTTAATGTTAAAACATTTATCCCAGATTAATATAAGTAACCATAAGTAAGCCAGGGTTGTCCAAACCTGCTCCAAGAGGGCCAAAGTCCTGCAGTTTAGCTCCAACTTGCCCAAAGACTGGACGTTTATAGTGAATCTTGATTAGCTGGTTCAGATGAGTTTAATTAGGGTTAGAGATAAACTCTGGAGGACAGTGAAGGAGCAAGAATGGACAACCCTGAAGTATTGAGCAGATCAACTTGAAGTAACAAATACCGAAGAGCGTAAACCCATGTTTCTGGTCCTGGAGCCCCCACTGGGATTGAGAAACACTAGTGTAAACACATGGTTCGGTTTGTTTTGGTGACCCCGACGTGCCATCCTTTACACCTTTAGCACAACTGGTAACCAGGTTTGGTTTGCTGTAGGTAATGGAGATGCCTGAGAGCGAGACTCAACTCTCAAGTTTCTTCAGTACTGATCAATGATCATTATCACTGCAGGCATTTTGGTAAGACACATGAAAAACATTCAAGGTGCTTTAAAAACAGACTGAATTATCCAGCACCTGTCCAAAGACCTCCTCGTTGACGGTAAATGTTAGATCCAGGATGTCAGTGATATCGTTGTCCTTCATCCATTGTAAGCTCTGGTGGAACTCCTCATCCAGGAATTCCAAATCACTCAAATCTGTCACTCTATGGACCATATAACACAGACATCCAATCAAACAACATCATTCTAAACTCTGCTGAAAGTGAACCCCGGGTATTAAGACTTGTATGGCTTGATCTAATGTAAATGATGTCTCCTACTGAAATATTTAGTAGAAAACCCATGAAAGATTAACGTTATTTTAAAAATCCACATCGTTTTATACATATTTTGGACAATGGGAGGGGCGCCATTTTTGGTGCGCAATGCATTCTGGGTCGATGACGTCAAATGGTTGCACTAGGTGAGCTACTGGCGCTACCTGTTGCTATTTTTACTGCAACACAACTCAGAATATAAAAAACAGATATGTTTTAGTAAGAGACATAATTTACGTTATATTAAGCCATATAAGTCTTAATACCCGGGGTTCACTTTAAGGCTGGAATACACGTCACGACACTGCCCACGTTCTTGCCCCGATTTACAGTCTGGACAAGTTGAGGCTAGATGCCTAAAGGTCAGAGAGAGTCTACAGATTTGAGTTCACATATTTCATAGTGAAATACATCATATTTAATAGAAAATTGCATCATGATTGCATAGACTATGATTCCATTCAGTCAGATGATATAAAATATGTTTGATATTTTGAGCCAATTTTAGAAAAAAAATTAATTTGTCATGTCTCTCCTAGGAACGAGGTGCATGTTTCTGTGCGAGTATGTTATGTTCATAATGACCTGAAAGTCAGCTAGTGTCGTTTAGTGTATGAAGCCCAGTTATTCCCTGGGTCATTAAGTGTGTGATATGTAGTGTTTTAAAAATCTGTTCAGAAGTCGTATAGTGTGTTCCAGCCTTTATGGTCTCATCTTGACACTAAAATACCATTGCTACTCACAGTCTGAGCAGGGCCTTGTAGAAAGGACGGGTGAAGAAAGCATCCAGTAGATACTGGTGGATCAGAGCCAGACCCAAAATACGGCCACTGAAACGGAACCTGTGAGGGTCCAACAAAACATTTATTCATATCATAATGTTCTATACATGCTCTATTGTAATACATCCTGCTTTTGCTACAATTTCAGCCTTTACAATTTCTTTCCCGTGTGGATAGGGCTTGAAAGTCAGACACCGTGACTTGAGCCAACTTTTAAATTCATTTCAATTTGTGAATTTGAACACTGACATTCACCAGACGTGTCCTTAGCTTGGATAAAGTTCAAGGCAAACTTTGAGAATTTGTCTTTGTATTTAGTTTCCTAACGCTATAATTTACTCAACAAGAGGGCCGTTTTCCCTGTCAGTCAAAATCCCGAAATGAGAGACGAAACAAAGAAGTAGTGTGACCGCTTCTACATGGCTTTCTCTCCAGCTGACCAGAAGGCATGCGATTCCTCAACCACAGACCACATCAACCCGAGAACTACAGAGCTGAACTTCAAAAACATTCCAAGTCTAAGCAGCAGTAATTAGGGATACGGATAGATAGTAAGGTAGAAAGAATTTCTCACCATTCCAAATGGTTCTCCACAAATGCAGACATGGGGCTGATCTGCACCATATACGTGTCATTGGCCGAGTACTCAAACAGACCGTAGTACGGGTTAAACATCTCCTGAGACAACAGGAAGAAGAATTCCCGTGACGGGCCGCTGTAGTCCAAACTACGGAGAACACGAATGCGATATGTTAGATCAGTTTAGAGTGCAAATTCAGGTTTGAGTTGATGTCAAGAGCCTGCGTGTGAACGAGTGTCTCGGTCTGTCGTGACTGCAGTGATGTTCTCTCACCCTTCCTCTCCCACAAAGGCGATGTAGAGCTTGTTTCTCTGGAGCTCTTTACGGGAGTAGGCCATCACTTGATTAAAGGTGCCTTCCAGTAAATGTTCCCTTCTGATGATGAGCCTTGAAAATTAAACCGTTTCAAAATCAATGTAAATCATATGCTGAGGTATCTATCTATCTATCTATCTATCTATCTATCTATCTATCTATCTATCTATCTATCTATCTAACTATCTATCTATCTATCTATCTATCTATCTATCTATCTATCTATCTATCCGTTTGTCTGTCTGTCTATCTATCTATCTATCTATCTATCTGTCTGTCTGTCTGTCTGTCTGTCTGTCTGTCTATCTATCTATCTATCTATCTATCTATCTGTCTGTCTGTCTGTCTATCTATCTATCTGTTTGTCTATCTATCTATCTATCTATCTATCTATCTATCTATCTATCTATCTATCTATCTGTCTGTCTGTCTGTCTGTCTGTCTGTCTGTCTGTCTGTCTGTCTATCTATCTGTCTGTCTGTCTGTCTGTCTATCTGTCTATCCGTTTATCTATCTGTCTATCTATCTATCTATCTGTCTGTCTGTCTGTCTGTCTGTCTGTCTATCTGTATATCCGTTTATCTATCTGTCTATCTATCTATCTATCTATCTATCTATCTATCTATCTATCTATCTATCTATCTATCTATCTGTCTGTCTGTCTGTCTGTCTGTCTGTCTATCTATCTATCTATCTATCTATCTATCCGTTTGTCTATCTATCTATCTATCTATCTATCTATCTATCTGTCTGTCTGTCTGTCTGTCTGTCTGTCTATCTATCTATCCGTTTGTCTATCTATCTATCTATCTATCTATCTATCTATCTATCTATCTATCTATCTGTCTATCTATCTGTCTGTCTGTCTGTCTGTCTGTCTGTCTATCTATCTATCTATCTATCCGTTTGTCTATCTATCTATCTATCTATCTATCTATCTATCTATCTATCTATCTATCTATCTATCTATCTATCTGTCTATCTATCTGTCTGTCTGTCTGTCTGTCTGTCTGTCTGTCTGTCTGTCTGTCTGTCTATCTATCTATCTATCTATCCGTTTGTCTATCTATCTATCTATCTATCTATCTATCTATCTATCTATCTATCTATCTATCTATCTATCTATCTATCTATCTGTCTGTCTGTCTGTCTGTCTGTCTATCTATAGCACATTCATAATGAAAAACCCGCAGACACACTTACTTAATCTTCCCGGGCCCCTGACCGTAGCCTTTAGCCTCCAGCTTTCTGTAAAAATTGCGAAGTTTTGCCTCAAAGTCCCTGCGGTACGGAGCCGGCGCTCTGGCCCTCTGCAAGCCTGTCAGAATACACAATCCCAGTGCAGATCATTACACATCGGCCTATATATATGAACATGTCCTTATGTGAAAATGTCTTACAATTAATTAAAATGAAATAAAAGCATGTTTTCATAGGCAAGAAGCCAAAGAAAAGATTCATTTAATACGACTAAAATTTCTAGGGCCATCAAAGAGAAAACAACAAAGCAAATGGAGCCGGAGCAGAATCATGCTGTGAAATAATTTTAGTTACACTTTGAGCTTTCTCATCAAACACTAGCTATCAGCCGAACCGAACGGGCTCATTACACCAGCGCTATCAGCACAGCAGGACATCAGCACGGAATTAAGTCACTTTAACTCGTGTCTCACTGGAGTGTGAGTGTGTGAGATCAAGCACATTTCTGAAAGAACCGTCTTGACGCGAGGAATGACCAAGAGCCGCTGTGATTTGTTTAAACTGATGCGGGAACGATTACTCTCGCTGCTTTAGGGAAAAGCCTTTGCTGTGTTTTGGCAAGCAGCGCTACACACAACACACTGGCTCATGTTTCCACACACATTTAAAAGGGGCTTTTAAAAGAAAACTTAGACGTTAGTATCCAGATGTTTGCTACTGGGCGAAAGAATATTGTTTATTAAGATAATAATCAGACGGTGCCTGGTCTTTAACATGTACAATGCTTGTCTGTTTGTGGCTTTTAGTTTTAGTTTTTTTCACATGTTATTCAAGTTCTTCTCTATATCAGTGTCAGTGTTTCTGAACTCCAGAAACGCCTCCATTGTAGTCTTGAGTTTATTCCGGGAATGAACATGTCACAATATTCCTCATTATAATAATTCATACGCAGAATAAAGGGGCGGGGCCTGGTTGAGTTAGTTAGTAGTGTGTTAAACTGACGGTTATGATAAGGGGCGGGACATTTCCCAAACACGCTCGACCAATCACAACACACTGATCCAGCCGACCAATCAGAGCACAGTGTGCTTTTCAGAAGGAGGGGCTTCATAGAGACAGGAAGTAAACAGAGCGTTACTGACAGACTGGGAAGAGAGGAGCCGCAACAATGGAGAATATGAGGAGAATAATCAACATTCAAGCAGGAAAACATGTTCTAGTAGAGCCTGAAACAACACCAAGATATGAAAAATGGCACAATAGGTCCCCTGTATAGTAGACAAAAATATCTTCTAGCACATCTATACTCTTTCTCTTACATGAAAACGGACCAAAAATATTTATGCCTTTTCTTGTATAGGCAGTTTTTTGTTGGCTACAAAGCTAGAACTATCAGTAGTTTCAAAAATTCTAGGTGTAGCTACCTGTTGCCCTCCTAAATGATCTTAAACTAACCCAATTATAAAAGTCATGCGATTAAAGACTAAGTGATTTCTAAACCCTTGGATGTGATCATACCAGGTGAACTCTGAGGCGAGGATCCAGGAGAGCAGCGAGGAGAGAAGCTCAGGCCGGGGTGGAAGGAGTGAGATGGGATATACGACATGATCTCTTCATCAAATAGACTGCATGACAGAGAAGAAAAACACTCAGATGTACAGATGGTGGTTTGGCTAATTTAGATGTGCATAAGAATGATTTCTGACGGATCATGTGACACTGAAGACTGGAGTAATGATGCTGAAAATTCACAGGAATAAATTACACTTTACTACACTATATCTATTATTCAACAGTGTGTTAACTGTGTGGACTAGTTGATTGAGCCACTTATTTCCAGTCTCACATGTTGGTCCATGTGAGTCAAAGTGTCTTTGTTTGAGGAGTGATCTGAACCAAACACTGAGGATTGTGTTCAAAGACACGGCTTGTGGTTTTGCATTTCAACTAAAACATGAAAATCATGCACAACTTCCCCTGCAACACACTGCAGTCACTGTACCTTAACAGCATGACCAGGTCGGCGTCACATGACAGCTTTTCAACACCTTGAGGACCTTCAGTCCTGATGTAATGGATTTTCTCCCTGAGAGAAAACACGTAAGAAGACCCAGAAGAAGCATGAAAACATTCACACAATCTCACATTTCCACTCTCACACTAATGGAATGTTAATTGTTTTTAAAGTAACAGTAATGCACATGTTGAATGGAATTATAGTGTGCATTCAGGAGTGCTATTGAGATAACGATCAGCTTTCTGCATTAGTGATGCTGTAAATGCAAATTTACAAAGTCAAATGCTGATTCACAGTCACAAAACTTTGTTTTATGCATCTTTATCAGACTGTAACTGTATTTCTATATAAGCTTAACACATCATTGTTAGTTGTAATTTGTTATTTTTGTATTATTTATATACTGCCATTGTGGTAACAGTTTACAATGAGGTTCATTAGTTAGCATTATTTAATGTATTAACTAACATGAACTAACAATGAGCAATACATTTGTTACAGTATTTATTAATCTTTGTTAATGTTAGTTAATAAAAATACAGCTGTTTATTGTTTGTTCATGTTAGTTCACAGTGCATTAACTAATGTTACCAAATATAACCTTATTAAAAATATAACCTTATTTACCAAATATAACGTATTAGTAAATGTTGAAATTAATATGAACTAAAATGAATAAATAATGAAGAAGTATTGTTCATTCTTAGTTCATGTTAGCTAAGGTAGTTAATTCATGTTTAATAATGAACCTTATTGTAAAGTGTTACCGTTATTGTAATTTTATATTTTGTTTTCATTTTAGTTTAAGTTTTATTAATTTAGTAATAGAATGTGTCATTATGGATCTCTGCAGTCCCAGAATATTTTTTGCTGCTGTTACAGTGCTTTAATTTTCTTTGGCATAAAACGACTGGCGTTCTGGGACCTATTTAACTAAAACGCGTGCTTGAGTTATTGAGTCCCCATCAAGCTCTATAACCCGAGTTTGAGTCCAGGGGCCCTATTTTAACGATCTGAAACGCAAGTATCAAGCGCAAAACGCAAGTAGCTTTGTGGGTGGATCTCGGGCGCTGTTGCTATTATACCGGCGGGATAAATTACTCTTGCGCCCGACGCTAATCTAAAATGTGTTGGTCTGAAGTAGCTTCATTACTCATAGGTGTGGTTTGGGCGTAACGTGAAATAAACCAATCAGAGCGTCATCTCACATTCCCTTTAAGAGCAGGCGCGCTTGTTCCATGGCGGATTGCTATTATAACGGCGGATTTGCCAGGAGCGGTTCACCGCCGAGGAGACCGACGTTCTCGTCAGGGCCGTGAAACACAGAGAAGTGACATTGGGGATGGAGAAACACACCCAGATTAGCTTCGGTTAAACAGGCGTATGATAATTTGGGTAAATGTGTAAGCTAGGTTTATGCTTTTATAATAAACTATCTATCTATCTATCTATCTATCGTAATAATGTATGATTTGCAAAAATGAAAACTGCTGCGTCTGTGTGTAGATGAGAGAATCAAATTGTATGCGCGTTGTGCACACGCTACATTGATTATGGCCCTTAAAATAGCATATGAATAACGTGCAATGCACCACTGACTTTAAACTAGTTTTTTTCGGTCAGTGGCGGAATTGTTTTCTAAACCTGCAAAATAGCACCAGGGAACGTTTGCGCCGGAACACGCCTCCTCTTTGCGCTGAACCGCCCCGGGGAGCACAAGTGTATTTCTTAGTTAACCGACGTGTGTCTGTGGAGGGAAAAGTCTGCTGTGCGCGGGTGCAAAATAGGAATGAAACATGCGTCGGTGTACAAAGTCAATTGCGCTGAGTGCAAGATAGGGCCCCAGGTGTTGACAGACACTTGAAAGTGTGATTACAGAGACGGC
Source organism: Abramis brama (assembly GCF_963993115.1). Taxonomy (NCBI): domain Eukaryota; kingdom Metazoa; phylum Chordata; class Actinopteri; order Cypriniformes; family Leuciscidae; genus Abramis; species Abramis brama. The sequence continues at coordinate 1,750,025 of NC_139986.1, read as the reverse complement.
CTCACCTGAGTGTGTGATTTCTGGC
>NC_139986.1:1457500-1745000 GCF_963993115.1 Abramis brama | reverse complement strand
ATTCACTGCCATTATAAAGCTTGGAAGAGCCAGGACGTGTTTTAATATAACTCTGATTGTATTCGTCTGAAAGAAGAGTCATATACACCTAGGATGACTTCAGGGCGAGTAAATCATGGGCTAATTTTATTTTTGGGTGAACTGTCCCTTTAAGTGAACGTAAACAGTTGAGAAGGAAAACACGTGTAACAGTATACTGGATCCTTGCATTCGGTCTTAAAGTGACAGCAGCCTAATAATCCTGACGCTCTCTGGGTTTTAGATGTTAACTGCAAAAGACAGAGAAAAAATTAAGAACTTTTGAAGCTTTAATAAAGATGAATCTATATTTAATTTATACAGTGAAGACTATCCAGTGTTATTTTACATTTGATTACTTTATTCGATTTCTGCACATTAAAAACCTGAAAAGTACTGTTTATTTCATTTGTATCTTTGCTGTATTGTATGTATTTGTGCTATTAATCATAATTTGATTATTTGTTCTTATTTTATTACTGACAGTTTATTTGTCTTTAACAATATTTAAAATGTATATGAGTTAGGTTAGTAGTTTTTGGTGTCATAACCTTGTTTATTAAGGATACATGGGTCAAAAACAACGCAAACAATAACTAGGCCTATTTTATTTGAATTTATTTATTACTTTTTGTGTGCTGAGTCTGACGGGGCCAATAGAAAAAAAAGTTACGGTGGATATTCCAAATATTTCATGTCAAAGGTCATATTTGGGTTTCAAAAACTAGAATATTGTCTCAGTCTGCATATGACAATCATATTAATGCATATTATTAATCAATCACCTGGTCTGATATGGAGAATAAAATGTTGTCATCAAACCAAACACACACTGAGACTTCAGTATAATCGTGAATATTCAATCAATGCCTCGTATTGATGAGGTCTCTGTACGTGACCTGCATGACATAACTTGAAACAGAATAAAGGCATCTCTGAGAGCACACACACACACAGATTTGCAGCATAAACACACACACATCCACTGCTATCTCAGCACGCTTTATCTTCGCCTTGTTAATGTCTGTTATCTGTCTCGTTTAAAGCAGGAGAGCTTATGTGATCAATAAAGAGGGAATCTGCAAATAGTTCAGTCAATATCAGCCTTCAACTAGAGTGCAATCTACTCGTGGACAGAGTGAGTCCACAAGCGCTCGGCGGATCCCGGGAACATCCTCACAGTGTCTGGATACACGGAAGCAAATCAAGCCATGAGTGAAAAACACCAGGAGGATTCAACGCACTGGATGTAAACGGTTACAGTGAACAGGGAACGATCTGGAAGAGTTATGGACAAATATTCTTCCAGAAAACGTTCATTCAAAGTTCTAATAAAGTTCTCAAATCTTTAGCACAAACATTATATTTATACATCATACATGGAACGCTTTTCTGAAACATTTTATTCGTCCGTTAATCTAATGTTTTTTATATGTTACTTTTTTTCAGAAAGTTCCATAATATTTGCAAAATTATCAAATGGAGAGAAAACAATCCCTTAATGTTTTTTTTTTTTGAAAATGAAAAAAACATTTTAAAACATTAAAAAACTGGAAGTTTTGAACGTTCAGAGAACATTCAGAAATAACGTTTAATAACTTGATGCTGGGAACAAACATATTTTTGTTAGCTGGGTAATCAGTTTTAATCTGCTTTCTGCAAGACAAATGTCCAGGAATACACATGAAAACACAGAGTTGAAGCTTCTCTCTGTGACGTACGTAGTTTGCATGGAGGACCGTGAAGAACTCCGGGTGTGTGACGAACTTGACGGTGGGACACTGGAGCAGAAGCGTGACGTTCGGCGTGTGTACAGGAGAGGAACAGCCTTCTCTTCTCGGATCTGCAAACATCACAGGGACATGTTCACTGTCACCAGGACCGAAGTCTCAATACACAGCTCACTTTTACAACACTCTTCACACACTAGCAGTCTGTGTGGACTAAACTTTTATCATTGCTTTTGCACATTTAATGATGACATCTTTCAAATGACATTAATACTTTTCTCACTCAAACACAAACACCATCTAAACTCTATATACCTACAGGCCAATTTACACGTTTACATGCTTTTTTGAGTTCAAATCAGTTAAAAATCTAACAGTCAATACTGAATAAGACAGTAATTTGGTACATTTCTACAGTAATACCCTAATTAATTAATACCCATTAACAAAATGAATTACTATGAAAGCTAGTAAATCCTAGACCGGTGTAAGTCTTTCAGTTTCATTATCATTTGTAATAAAGGCAAAGCTACTGTACAAATGTCAAAAATAGAATTTCTGGTCAATAATGCATCCGAGCTGGATCTTAGATTATGACTTATATTCAATCTAAAGCTTTCTGCAAGCATCTCACACACACACACACACACACACACACACACGCACACACACACACACACACACACACACACACACCTTCTGGATGAACTATGAATGGAGATATTTAATTTGAAATGAAAGATTTCTGACACATAATATCTCCTGTCTGCAGCTGCCACACACACACACACACACACACACAAACTCACACCCACACAAACACAGACACAAACTCACACTCAACACAAACACACACTCTACACATCAAACACACACCCACACAAACACACAAACTCAGACTCATCACAAACACTCACACTCATCACAAACACACACTCTTCACATCAAACACACACCCACACAAACACACACTCTTCCCATCACACACACTCTCTTCCCATCACACACACACTCCTCCCATCACACACACACACACACTCTTCCCATCACGCACACACACTCTTCACATCAAACACACACCCACACAAACACACACTCTTCCCATCAAACACACACTCTTCACAAACACACACTCTTCACAAACACACACACACTCTTCCCATCAAACACACACTCTTCCCATCACACACACACTCTTCCCGTCACACACTCACTCTTCCCGTCACACACACACTCTTCCCATCACACACAGTGTGTGCAGCCGACCTGCAGTGTGTGTTGTGGACTCGCTCTCTGCATCTGCAGTGGTGTTCCTCAGCGGCTCGTCTTCGCTGGCCATCGTCCTCTGGATGTTCTGATACCTGGAGACAGAAGAACATCATCAGCGTCGGCGTCGGCCCCGCAGGAGGACACTACACCGGCGTCGGCCCCGCAGGAGGACACTACACCGGCGTCGGCCCCGCAGGAGGACACTACACCGGCGTCGGCCCCGACGGAGGACACTACACCGGCCCCGCAGGAGGACACTACACCGGCCCCGCAGGAGGACACTACACCGGCCCCGCAGGAGGACACTACACCGGCGTCGGCCCCGCAGGAGAACACTACACCGGCGTCGGCCCCGCAGGAGGACACTACACCGGCCCCGCAGGAGGACACTACACCGGCCCCGCAGGAGGACACTACACCGGCGTCGGCCCCGCAGGAGAACACTACACCGGCGTCGGCCCCGCAGGAGGACACTACACCGGCGTCGGCCCCGCAGGAGGACACTACACCGGCGTCGGCCCCGCAGGAGGACACTACACCGGCGTCGGCCCCGCAGGAGGACACTACACCGGCGTCGGCCCCGCAGGAGAACACTACACCGGCCCCGCAGGAGGACACTACACCGGCGTCGGCCCCGCAGGAGAACACTACACCGGCCCCGCAGGAGGACACTACACCGGCCCCACAGGAGGACACTACACCGGCCCCGCAGGAGGACACTACACCGGCGTCGGCCCCGCAGGAGGACACTACACCGGCGTCGGCCCCGCAGGAGAACACTACACCGGCCCCGCAGGAGGACACTACACCGGCGTCGGCCCCGCAGGAGGACACTACACCGGCGTCGGCCCCGCAGGAGGACACTACACCGGCGTCGGCCCCGCAGGAGAACACTACACCGGCCCCGCAGGAGGACACTACACCGGCGTCGGCCCCGCAGGAGAACACTACACCGGCGTCGGCCCCGCAGGAGGACACTACACCGGCGTCGGCCCCGCAGGAGGACACTACACCGGCGTCGGCCCCGCAGGAGGACACTACACCGGCGTCGGCCCCGCAGGAGAACACTACACCGGCGTCGGCCCCGCAGGAGGACACTACACCGGCGTCGGCCCCGCAGGAGAACACTACACCAGCGTCGGCCCCGCAGGAGGACACTACACCGGCGTCGGCCCCGCAGGAGAACACTACACCGGCGTCGGCCCCGCAGGAGAACACCAGCGGATGTGAGAGTGTGTTTGCTGTTTATTTGTTTATTATTATCTTGACAATATATCGATCAAAAACAAAATGGAAGGAGAACAACTTTTTTTTTTACATATAGATGACAATAACAATCATAGCTTATTTTTATATGAATCTTCAAGTTTATATAAAAGATGCATAAAAGTTACTGACATGGTATTACAAAATCAACAACAATGTTCAAAAGTTTGGGGTCGGTACATTTTTTAAAATAAATATTTCTGAAAGAAGTCTCTTATGCTCACCAAAGCTACATTTCCTTTTAGCAAAAATACAGTAAAAACAGTGAAATATTATTATACTGTAAATCATCTGTTTTCTATGTGAATATACAGTAAAGTGTAATTTATTCCTGTGATCAAAGCTGAATTCTCAGCATCATTACTCCAGTCTTCAGTGTCACATGATCCTTCAGAAATCACTCTAATATGATGATTTGATGCTCAAGAAACATTTATGATTATTATCAATGTTGAAAACAGCTTCATATTTTTGTGGAAACAGTGATACATTTTATTTGTTAGAATTCTTTGATGACTAGAAAGTTCAAAAGAACAGCATTTATTTGAAATATAATCTTTTGTAACATTGTAAATGTCTTTACTGTCACTTCTAATCAGTTTAATGTGTCCTTGCTGAACAAAAGTATTAATTTCTTTCAAAGCCATTTCCAACACACTGCAGTGAATAACTGTCGTGACCTTGAGCCGTCGTGTGTCGAGTGTCCTCTAGGTGGCAGATTCTCCTCAGATATAATATATAATATATACTTCAGATCAGCTGATTTTGCTCCATTCATTCTGATCTAGTCATTTCCCTGGCATTACAACACAATATTAAAAACATATTTATTGCCTTACTGGACGCCATCTTTATTACTGATCCATTTACTTTATTTATTAATTTCTTAAAACTGAGAGCTGTGAAAAATATGATACACTGGTGTTTTGTCAGATGAGAAGTTTAATCTATGTATCATCTTTTTACTCTTTTAATTCCTTTTATATCTGTTTTAATTTTCCTTGCTTTTATTTTGTGATTATTTTAATTCCTTTCTGTGTAAAGCACTTTGAATTACCATAGTAATGAAATGTGCTGTATAAATAAACTTGCCTTGCCTTGATCAAAGTCTGCAATTATGGACTAATAAATCAATATTCTACATCATATGCCAGGATAACGCAGTGAATGTGCATAAGGGTTTATGTAAGGGATAATATACATCCAGCCGGTGGTTCAGAGCGTTTGTATGAACCGAGAGAGAGCGAGTCCACGATACTGGATGGCATAATTAAATAACTGTACACAAAATATTGATTCGACTGAGTTTTAATATTTTATTAGATCGCCAAACGCAAAACTTCCACGAAGAAAAGCCGTTCCTAGTGAGCGTATAGCGCTGCTGACTCCAGTGACCCGGATGAGCCGGTGTTTCTGTTCTCAGAGGCTGTTCTCTGGGAATCACTTACCGCTGGATGGAGCGATCGACCAATCAGAGGCAAGCATTCCACAGAGCCGAGTAATAACCAGGATAACGCAGTGAATGTGAATCAGGAGTTGTCAGACCTGCGGTTGAGCTGCTCCATCTGGTGTGTGGATCCGGATCTCGGGATGCCGGAGCGTTTGGCCGCATGGATCGGCTTCTGCCATGTGGTGCTGCGGTTCACATGATCCACGTAGAAAACACGCCCGTGACTGTCTATCCGCGCTTCCCAGTCTGTGCCGGTTACAGAGAAACACATCAGCTGACAGATGAGACACATACGGCACACTTTATGTCCATAGTCCACTTTAGACATTCTGCTCACTATCAGTGACTTTACAACTACATGTCAACTAGCAGTCATTAGAGTATTAGTAGAGTGTCTGATTAGCAGAGAGTCTACTAATACTCTAATGAGAGTTAGTTGACATGTAGTTGCAAAAGTTACTTCTAGTGAGTAGAAAGTCTAAAGTGGACTATAGAAAGTAAGTGTAACCGAAACATAAACACATACAATCAGACTGAGTAGAGAAAATGTTAAGTTTGTGCACATGCATATCATATATTATATATGCAGTGTTCAATGCATAAAACATTGAAATGAACTTGAATTGATGTCAGCAAACAGGATGAAGAACTGGAGTGAAATTCAACGAGTTTTAAAAAAGTTTAGTTTTTAATAACGTTTAATTTTTCAGTATGAATGTTATAATACACACAATATAAGGAATATTTTAGGACATTGATGTAATAATCATAATCAATGTTCATAGAAATACAACAGCTGTTTTAAATTGGAATAATATTTCACTATTTTTACTGTATTTTTGATCAAATAAATGCAGCTTTGTTGAGCAAAAGACACTTTACATTATATAAAAAAAAACATTACAAAATCTTACCGATACCAAACTTTTTAAAAGTAGTGTACCCCGGTATAGTGTTTTTGATATATTTTATACATTTCATTCCAGTCATTCCAGTTGCTGCATCTTGTGTGACCTGGACATCTAACTCCACATTCATGAACCTGACAGAAGGCAGTTATTAAACTGGAGAACAACATACAGAATATGCATGAAAACACACACACACACACACACACACACACACACACACACAGATGAAGGCAGCAGGTTAATGGCCTAAGCGAGGGAAAGGAATGACTCAGGAAAGCTTACTTGGTGGCAATGGCTGATCAACGCTTGTGTAATGATGGGGGTCGGGAAGATGAGTGAACGCATGATGGCTGATCTGCAAATGACAACTGCCTACAAACACAATCACAACACAGGCCATGACTTATGACAATCTGCATGTGCCATAAATCAGCGGTTCTCGACTGGTTGGGTGAAAATAAAATAAAATAAAAAGTACAATAAATAGAATGTAATGTATCAAATACTCCTCAATCAAATACTTAAAATTAAAATTAAATACAAAAAATATAGTATTTTAATAAAAAAAATGTTTTTGGCATTCAATGTTGGTGCTCTGTGTTTCCCCTTCAAGTCAAATGTAAAATCAATATAAAGTCCTGAAGCAAATCAAGTTGAGAACCACTGCCATGAATAATATATAGGTTGAATTCAGGACCAAAATTGTCACAAAGTGGCACAATTTACCTGAATTCACCATATATACTGTATGTAATAAACTGAAAACAAACATGAACATGGTAGCCTTTCTGGTGTCTGTCCATTAAATGCTGTCAGTGGAGGTGAAATATTAATTAGGGAGCCATTATTGGTTCTCATATTCATGTGAGTATAACTCATATTCATGAATTTCAGCAGTAATTGGCTGCCAAACTCATCACTGGTCAAGCCGTTTCACAGAGCGAGCAGCACAAGCAGTTATACGGGGTTTTTTCCACTGATGATGTTATTTTGCTATAAAAACTTCTTTTATAAAATAGGGATGCACCGATACCATATTTTCAGAACCGATCCTATCCGATACCAAAAATTCAGAGTATCGACCGATACCGGTCCAATACCAGCGCAGTTCTTTTTAAATCAAGTAGAATTCCATAACTCTGTGTGTTGAACTGATAATCACTCTTTTGTGTGTTAAACACAATCTACTAAATTCATTATAAAGAAATTAATAATCTATTAATAATCTTTCATTGCGTCACTGTATTATGATATGAAAGGCTCCAATACAGTGCATATGCGCATCCCGAGAGCAGAATGATGCGCTTGAAGCAACATGAGTCACATCGCTTCACACAGAAAAGTTCAAAGCACAAAGGAAAGACATATTGATGCGTAGTGTATTATACAGTATCTATCTATGCAATAGTTTAGTGAGCCTTTTCTTTTAACAGTTTTAAATTTCAGTTACTGTGCGCATGAAGAACAGTTATAGTGCTCTCTACTCCAGTGCTGTGACCTAACAGACACCCGGGAGAAAGTAGCATGATTAAGGTACAGCAAGATAAAGTTGTTTTATGCGAAACCATAGACCTTTATCTACAGATCAACTATAATAATAGTAACACTGAATAATGAACAGCGGAGGGAAGCGTTTACGTGAACGTGAATTCAACGACTTAAATATTAATTTCTACCTCACATTATACTATAGAATGGCTTCAGAATACTTATAATATAGTGCACAGAAACTTAATAGTGCTTTATAATGTTTTTGTGCCTTTTGTGGGGCTTAACAATAACACAGAATAGTATACGCACAATATCGGATTTGGATCGGTGTCGTCTAACCGATACCCGATCCGGCAAAGAATGGGAATATCAGAGCCGATACCGATACTGAATATCGGATCGGCGCATTCCTAGTATAAAAGGAAACCTTTCCAAAAACATAACCATAGAGCTGGATCTGTTCAGTGTTATGTAATCTCATAATGAGTGTTCAGTATGATTCTCCTCATTGTACTTCTGTACTCACTGCACAGATAATGCATCCCACAATGCACTGCTGACGACTGATCTATATATAACCTTTATTTAAACAGGAAAAGTCCCATTGAGACACAGTCTCTTTTACAAGGGAGTCCTGTAAATCTAGAAACAATATAATCCTGTAAATCTTCAACATCACTTGTATCGTTGATCAAACTGTCAATAAGACATTTTAGCACAATATTAGACCAAAAAAGCAATTCTATTTTCGCTATCTAGAATTATAATGTTGTTCAAATAAACATGCAACTGCCATTCATAAGTTCTCTCCCGTGGCCTCATGGGATAGTAAAGTGTCCATCGGATGCACACTTCAGAATCTCACCGGAAGTAGTGGCTCATCCGGGGTTCCTACTGTTTTTCGAATACTATGCATTCGGAAATACTATGTTGGTGTACTGTTTTTCGCATGCTATAAAGTCGGTAAGTATTAGATTTTGAACGCAGCAAAAATGCTCATTAAGATTAGCATGATGGTAACATGAGATAAAATGAACCAACTACTGATGATTTGATCTTCTTTAGCCGTGTTTCCACTGTCGGGCCAGGGCGAGCCAGGGTTTTCAACAGGCCGGGCGGGGCTAATAGCCTCGGACCCGGAGCACCGAGCCCAAAGCCACTCTGCGTTTCCACCGTCGGGCCTGAAGCTCCACAGGGCTTCACTAAAACACGCCTCTCTGGATCAACATCACACAAACCCATCATTTCACCAACAAATGGATGTTTTATCAGAAAACTAATCAGAAAGAAAGCACTGAAAACTAACGATATCACAAAACGACCATTTGTTGGCATTTTTGTTGTTTACTTAAAGATTTAAAACCCAAGCATCAATGTTTTACCACAGGTTTACAATAAAAAGTGATACATAGATCATAATGAATTAATCTGTGTCAAGATTGCACATTAGTCACACACAGCAATAAAGTGGTATTTACCGTTATTTCACAGAAGAAAGAGGACACACGTAGCCTGTAATATTTTCAGTCAGAGAAACAGAGGAAGCTCCCGTAAAACCGGAATTGCTTTATTTTATGACATATGCAGAGCTAAATATGGATATCAGACAGTCCGGTATAAAGAGACGAGAAAAGAGACGGTCTGAAAGTGAGTTTTGAGCTAAAATGATTTTAAAAGTCTTTAATGCTGATTAGCTGGTATATGAAATCATACGTGGCGCTGGCGTCTCCAGTCCCAGATAAACTCCAGCTTTGTTCGTAACCACTCCTCAAGCCTGAGTTGGCCCGCTTTGGACTAAGGTATTCGGCTGGCCAAAAAACCCTGGCCATTGGCCCCAAGCAAGCCCCGACGAAGCGCGATCAAAGTGATAGTGGAAATGCACTGGCCCTGGCAGGCACTAGCACGCAAGTTTTTTTTGCCTGACAGTGGAAACGCGGCTTTTGATTAAGAAATATCAAGAATTCCTGCACACCCCTGCAGAAAAAATCCAGCATAAATCAACACTAATTCCATGATGGTCCAGTCTGGTTTATGATGATTAGAGCTGGTAAAATGCTGGTCTAGCCCAGCTTAGTCAAGCTGCTTTCAAGCATAACTAAGCTGGTCCACCAGTACTCCCAGTTCCCATGCCGGGGAGGAGCAAACCAGCAACTAACATCCCATGCTGGACCCACCATGCAAAACATACCTTGTGCTGGTGACTTTTCAGCAGGGACATTCAAGAGTTTAGCAAGCCCTTTCATCAATGCATAATTTGGACAAGGCTCCTCACCTGATGAGGTAACACTGGGCCCAGCTCCTGGCGACACCTCCACTGCCCCTTCTCTCTGGGGACTGTCCTCTGAGGACGACTCCCTCCACTGAACCGACCCGTCTCCTGGCTCCCTGATCTCTGGACTCTGCATCGGGTCCGAGACGGATTCAAAAGCACTGTTCTCTTCCTCCTCTTCCTCCTGCGAGGAGAAGACAGTGCTCTCCGACAGCCGTGTGCTGTCGACCGAAGAGAGACGTGTGTGGCTGCACAGGTGGTTACGACCCTCGTAGCCCGAGTTGCTGTAACAGGAAGTGCTGTAACAGGAAGTGCTGTAACAGGAAGTGCTGTAGCAGGAGTTGTCACACAGTTCGCACTCACTCACTCGAGGATCCCTTCTGCTTACACACACATCCCCGTCTTCGCTGTCCGGCCGAAGGGTGCGAGGTGAGGGTCTTTCCCCCTCCAGGAGATGGTTGAGTTCGGACAAGCGCTCGATGGAGAGGCTACGTGGTAAAGTACGCCTGCAACACGGTCTAGGACACTCAGGCACGATTGATGGAGACTGAGCTTCAGACACCTCATCTTCATCCTCCTCTTTGTCCTCTTGGGGTTTGACAGTGATTTCTTCTGATTCTGGATCAAGAACTTCGTCTTCATCTTGGCTGTCATGGTGGCATTGAGCTGACGGCAAGCTGTGCAGCAAATGATGAATGCGGATGTAGTGAGACCGTGGCGTCTCGGGTTCTTCACAGGCTGAGGCGATGACTGTCTCTAATTCGGACACTGGAAGCGAACAGGGTCGGCTTTTTCGCTTCAAGGCACCTCGCATCCTTGGGGAACAGGGTTCTTCCTCATTCCCATCTCCTTCCACCCTCATGTCAACATGCTCTGAGCTTCTCTCAACCTCTACATGCTCTCCAGTTGGTCTCATTTCATCTCCACATGTGTCTTCAGCATCATGGTTCTCCAGTTCCTCCAAAGGAGTCTCGGCCACAGTTTCCTCAGACTCTATTATTCCAGGGTCTTGCTCCTCAGTTTCTCCTTGAGTGGCATCACTCAATAGTGTCTCTCCTTGAGCTGTTACAAGCTCATCGGCTGATCCTTCAGCTTCTGGTTGGGGATCAGCTATGGAAGTAAGCAGCACAGCATCTTGGGTCTCTATGTCGGGAGGACTTTCGGCAGGCGGCTCCTGGATGTCAGGTCCCAAACTCACTGCATCTTCTATAGGCAGATCAGAAGCTGCTGGCTGGTCCTCGTTGGGCTCCAGCTCAGCCTCCTGGTCAGGCACCACATCAAAGACTGGCATTGCATTAAGGGATACTTCTTCATCATCTACCAAGGAGAACAAACAAATCTCTCAGTACGGTTAAACAGACCAGCTATGAAATACCACAAGACACCTTTAGCAATAATCAGTACTTTTTCTGTACTGAAAGGCCCTGTTTAAACCTGGTATTAAGACACATTTTGGTTGATCAGATCACAAGTAGACGAGGGACACACATTCCCGTCTACAAATGGTGTTTTAATCCGTCCCGTTTGTCCACTTCTAGCCTGATTTCTTCGAGGGGAGGGTCTATGAACTTTTTCAGATCTTTCGATCCAATGGACGAAATAATCTCACGCAATTTACATATGAACACAACTGGAGAAAACAGAAAAACATACAGAGATCAGCTCTGATAGCTGCATTTTTTTGTCTTCAAACCAATCTTGGGTCTTCAGCCGACATAGTTTAAATCCTTACTCTTTATTTTATTCAAAGCGAACAACGTGACAGTAGACGTGTAGACGGTCTTGTGTCTGTTTGAACACATTTGACCACATGAGAGTTTTCACTACGAAAGCAATCCTGTTAAATGCATTTTCGAGTACCTCTGGAAGTGGTCGAAATGGGACAAGCTAAAAATGTTTTAGATAAGGTACATAGTTGTCCTTTTAAGGTTTCTGCCCCAGTCTCTTTCCCATACAATAAAAGTACCAGTGATTGGTGACTGAGTAACCATGGTCTCCAAGAAAGTAAAGATGGTCCATATAAGTCTCTCCAGCACAACTCTCAGGTCTCTTTGCCGACTTGGTATTCGTCGCCCAAGTCATATAGACTACTTGCATGGCACTTTAAAATGAGGAGAGTAAATTATGACAGTTTTCATTGTGGAGTGAACAACTCCTGTAGGTTATGGTTTGCTATACTTTTGGAAATTTAAAGTCCCCATGTAGTCAATAATTTTATCTCTTAAAATTCATCTTTGATCACCAAAATGACATATTTAAACGATTTTTCCTTCATGCCTTAAAATATCTTGGATGTAACTCGACACCCTTGCCTCATTTAGTATGTACGGTTCTATTAATATGCAAATGAGCCCCGCCTTCACTCACTCAGCTCAGAGATCCACTCGTTGACGATCACACGTTGATCTGTCAGAAACACCAGCGATTTCAAAGCGTGTTTTTGAGACTGTCTTTGGCTCACTGCAGTTTTAAGGAGAAAATACTCAGCAATGCTGTCGACTTATGAATTTGTATATGGATTGTCTTCATGCATATTAAAAACACCACATACACATACATATAAACAACATTAAAAGCTTGATTTACACCACAGGGGGACTTGAAGCATTGTAGATGACCGCTGTAGTGCTGCTAGCCTTTAGTTCAAACAGTAGAGCATGTCACTAGCAACCCTAAGGTCATGTTTGGACAAAAGCGCCTGACTTCTGAACGAATAGTCACATATCATTAACAAATACACAAACAAATGATCTCAGGATTTGTACTGTTAGGTTTGCTTATGTTGTGAGGAAAGCAGATACAGTAGTAAACATCCTACAGACCTGGATGAATTGATGAGGTTATCTCAAAACGAAACTGCAACTGGCCGCTGACATGATCTGTTGGAAGCCGTCGGCCTAAAGGGTAAGTCACCACACGGTCCCTGTTCACACAGAGACGAGAAAGACAAGGATGCTTGACATTTAAAATCTCGTGGGAAATTAACCATAAAATAAATCTTTAGGCACACCAAAAACCTAAATCTGTGCATTGTCTTTTAAATTAAATTAAACATAAAAATATTTGGTTACACTTTATTTTAAGGTGTCACTGTTACAGTGTAATTATATATTTAAGTACTAATTAATAATAATTAACAACATGTACTTACTATAGGGTTAGGGTAGGATTAGGGTTTGGTTGAGGGTTAGTTGCATGTAATGATGCATCATTTACTGTTTTTACTATGGTAAGTACATGTAACAAATGTAACAAGGACACTGTAAAATAAAGTGTCACCACATATTTTTAGGTCTATGAAAACTGGAATCCTGGAGGAAAAACATGCAGAAATGGACCATTAGTTTGAAAAACAAGTCAATAATGAGAGTGTAATCGCAGTTTTCAGCAGGCTCACAGTCAGATAATTAATGTTTGTTAAATGATTATTTAGTGGAGACCTACCCGATAGCATTCTTCTCCAGCAGCCTCTGCACAGGCACGACCAGCTTTCCCAGAAAGCGTTTGATGATGGGTCTGCTCTTGGCAAACTTATCTTTTACCTCAATCTCCAAAACGTCCGTCGGCAGGGACACAAAGTTAAATCTCTGTGAATACAAAATCAAATAAGACTTCTCAGTTCTAAATCAAAAGAGTTTTGTTAACCGCTGATATTCAGTGTAGTTCCTTCTCATGATTTACATTCTATTTCATTAAGTTTGATACCTTGAGGAAATCTGATGGTTCTGAAAACACAGACTGGAAATATGTTACAAATATGTTGCATTCCTGACCTTCTCAACTAGCTAATCATTTATTAGATTTATAACAATAATGTATTTTGTGAATGTTTTTTTTTTTTTACAATTTGAATATTTTATTTTAAAATTCGTAAAAAAATTAATTGAATTCATAGTTTAAAAAAAGAAAAAAAGAAAAGAAAAAAGAAAAGAAAAATAAACAAATAAAAATAAATGAATATTAATACATAAAAAAAGAAAATAAATATAATAAATAAATATAAATACATAAAATAATTTTTTTTTTAAAAAAAAGAATAAAAAAAAGAAAGAATAAATTAATGAATGAACGAATGAATGTCCCCCTTGACTTATCAGAATAGTCTGAATGCGATACACAATGTTCTCAGGGATGCTGCATGCTGGCCGGAGTCCATGGGAAACTGCAGTGCTGACGGTGTGTGTGACAGCACAGGACTGGAGTGTATTGTTCCCTGTGGCAGTAAAGCGAGGCAGCACGACTCGTGTTCAAGGAGGCACAGGACTTTTCAGGACAGCGCCACACAAGCCCAAACTCAGCAGCTTCTGCAATCACAGTGACATTAAACCCCTGCCCATCACATCTAAACCCACTGAGTCCTCCACAGCACTCTGGAGAGACGAGGCTCAGAAAACACATTACGCTAGTTAGAGACGGTCTGCAACTGCGCCAATGAGTGGAAGATAACACACACACGCAGAGAAGAGCGAATCTGAATCCGTTTCGTTTAGATGTTCAGGGGCTGTGTGTTTAGTTTACAGCGGAGAATGCTTACAGTCTACAGAAACACATTTAATGCAGTCAACAAACAGATTTAATAAAAAAACACCAATAATAATAGCATGTTTTTAGACACAGTAATATAGGATAACCAGATTTTTAACAGTCAAACTTGAACTTAATCAAATGCAAATTTTCTCAAAAGGTTGTTTCTAAAAGAGGTCTCTTCACCAAAGCTGCATTTATTTGATCAAAAATACATAAAATCAGCAATATTGTGGTATCAAAATAACATGGTAATATTATTATAGTAGCTATTTTGATACCATTTCACTGAATAATTACAATATGATTATCCTTATAATATTTATATAGCATTCCATGGTACTAAAAACATGGAATACTATATGATCAGCAATATTGTGTCATATTATCCTTAATAAATTTGTGTGATACACTTTTTTTCAGGATGTTTTGATAAATAGAATTTTCAAAGCGTTTATTTGACGATTGCAGTGTTTATTATAAATGATTTATCGGTGTGCATCAACATTATTGTGTTAAATTCATTTTCCTGGTAATGTTGAATCAGAATAAGTTCCTCTTGCAGCATCTCTTCTCTTCTCTGATGACGAGGGCGGGGCTTTAACCTGTCACTCACATGAGATCAGCCAATAGCAAACCACAACCATCCAATCAGTTCCTCACAGACACAATCAAGCCCCGCCCACATCTGTTCTCGTTCCTGAAGCGTTTCACTCGGATATACGACACAATAGAGAAGAAAAGATGAGGAAAAACTTCCCTTTCATGAAGACTTTAAAGCATCCTTGCAAAAGAAAAAATATATATATCTTACT
Source organism: Abramis brama (assembly GCF_963993115.1). Taxonomy (NCBI): domain Eukaryota; kingdom Metazoa; phylum Chordata; class Actinopteri; order Cypriniformes; family Leuciscidae; genus Abramis; species Abramis brama. Next base: position 1,729,257 of record NC_139986.1, on the reverse strand, counting down.
AACCACAAACTTCTGAGTGGTAGTGTGTGTGCTATTGGTTTTAGTACCATGGAATGCTATATAAATATTATAAGGATAATCATATTGTAATTATTCAGTGAAATGGTATCAAAATAACTACTATAATAATATTACCATGTTATTTTGATACCATTACATTTTTTTTTTGTGTGTGTGTGTGTGTGTGTGTGTGTGTAATTGTTGGCTAATATAACAGCAAGTCTGTATTTCTGGTACTATGTAAAATGTGATGCAATATAAGATGAATTTCCATAATGCACAGATTGTATGTGCAACACAGGCCAGGTTTCTGAATCAAACAGCCGGATCTGAGACTGTAGGGCAGGAGTAAAACATCCGACGCAAGCAGAAGCTTAAAACACTTCGAGAACGTCCATAAATAAATCAGAGAGAATAAGAGCTTGTTCTGCGGTCAAACGCGGTCCACTGACCAGCAGCTGAAGGAATGAAGATCAGCTCTCACACTCCACATGCGATATAAATAGTAATGTAAAAGACAAATTGTAAGTGTGTGTGTGATTATTAATGAATGAGAGCTAGTGTGTGTGTAGGTTTCAAAGCTTTAGTGATGCAGAAAGACACCGTCAGCAGGAATAAAAAGCCCATTAGTGGAGAGGACAGAAAATGCCTTTGGATTTATAGAACAAAACACCCAAAATAAACACAAAAACCATTAGGCCTGTCCCTCGACCAGCAGAGGATTTCACATTCACTCTCGAGTGGAAAGAGTTTTCTATATTCCCGCGTCAGGAAAAGATTCAAGCTGGTGAATGTTATTATTGAGTGTGATGAAACATTAAGGCAATAGTGTAAAACTGAGGGATGCCCTTCAGTCGTGGCAAACGGCCAGAGTTTGAAATCCTAGAGCAAAGAGAAAAAAACATCGGAGGACAGCAGAAAATAGATTTACAGGTTCTTTAAATGGAAGAGGAAATATCATTTATGGCTTTTCCGTTCGTGGGATCCGTGCATCACATGTTTGTGCTTGAGTCTCGTGCTTGCACATTCTTGCATTCTGCACTTCTTTAGTTATTGTGCAGTTCAGTGTGGTTATTTCCAACCCATTCTCAAAGAGAGGGCAAACTGAATTAATGAAATATATGCACTCATTGGAATTAATGCATCAGTGTTGGGTGTAATGCATAATTAAGTAATTAATTGCTGTCATTTAATTAAAGCAAGGGATTACTCTTAATTTTTTTTGTACTCTAATTACTTCTGATGTAATTGCATGAAATACTGTATACTGTGTTATAGACTAACATTTCTATATTTAACATCAAAATTCAATTTTAAAATGTATGTTTTTGATGTAATCTTCTCCCTTTGGTCAGTTAGAGAATAATTTATGCAATTTCATTTTATTTATTTGATATAGTTAAAAGAGCAGTTTCATGTCTATCCTTGTATTGTTCGATATTTGGGATATTTAGAATATTTATTTAGATATTTATTTAGATATTTAGAATATTTGTTTAGATATTTATGGTGATATTTAGGTGATGATGATGGTTGATATTTAGAAGGTAAATGGTAATGAGTAATGCAATACTAGAGAGTAATTAGTCTAATTGCACGGTTGAAGATGTAATTAGTAGCTTGTAGCAACAAAAAAAAAAATATATATATATTATTTATTATTTAATTTATTATTTATTATTTAAGCTAAGCTAGCACCGACCCTGTCAAACTAAAACAATGCATGCACTGAGACAAAAATGCATTTGCCCACCTATCTAAATGTAGGAAAGAAGGTGAATAAGCCCTATTTCAAAAAACGGTGCAGTGTTCCTTTAAAAGCTTTGTAAAATATATTGTAAATATCTGTCATCAGATATTAATAGCCAATAGTTTTGTAGGTGAAGTCGCCGCTGTTCTGTGCGTGTGTTGCAGACAGAAGCTGGGATAAAATAACCAGTCTGAGTTTGAATCAAACTTTAAGAGCAGAAGTTATCAGAGTTTGATCTGAGACTGCTTCTGTTTAAAGAGCGGCTGTAAAAGTGCATCAGATTCAGAAGAGATTCTGCTTTCATGCCGCGACTCAAAGCTGCGCGATATCAAACACGAAACGCTCTTCTCCTTCAGAAAGAAAGACGTCAAATGTCACAATCGCATCTCCAGACTCAGATTCAAAGACGACTTTTCAAATGTCAAAATGCCTTTAAACGATCCGTCATATCGAACGCTGTGAAAGGAGGAAAAGATGCACGAGAGACGACGGTTTAATAAAGCGACTCAAACGCACACACGAGGATTGAGTGAGAAAAAGCATACAGATAAACATTCAACTCTGGTCACAACTAGAAAGGGAAATAAACAAAAGTGTACAAAAGTCGGTAGAGTGGTTATCTCTTCTCCTCACCTGACACATCTATTACACACTCTCTCTCTCTCTCTCTCTCTCTACATACATGCGCAGTTCTCATCGTCACATCAGGAGTTTATGTCAAGGGGGTAATCCATCAGCCGGAAACTGAAGCTTCCTCGGGCGCAACCACTGATTAGCGGACCATCACCTGCTGTTAGCATCCCACTGACTCCCATTCATTTTGGCGTCACTTTGACAGCGAATAACTTTACATCTGAGGCGTTTAAAGACTCCATTTGTCCATTATTTATTTCTAAAGAAACACAACAATGTATAAAAGGCTCCATTACCTCGTATCTTTCGTTATGGCCCCGTAGAAGCAGTTTTCGTAAAAATAGGCTAACGATTGCGTCATAACCACGCCTCTCTCTGTCGCACAGTAGAGAGATTACCGTATGGACAGGAGGAGAAGCTCGCGGGTGATCGGGGGGGCGTTTCTAAACCCGCCCCCTTGTTATCCTCGTTTCGTAATTATCACCGTATTAGGTTCACCTGTTGTGTTATCATTAGTCCCTCTATTTAATCCCCTCTTGTTCTCCGTCCTGTGTCGGTTCATTGTCTAACACTGTTGACCTTTGTGTGTCAATCTTTATGGTGCACTTCTGTGAGTACTTTGTCTAGAATCCAGTTTAATGTATTGTGAGTTTTGGTTTTTATTATTTGTTCCTGTCAAGTTCAAGTCAAGTCTTTATTTATCATCTAGTCTTAGTCTTGCTTATTGCCTCTAGTCTTGTTTTGCCTCCTCGTGGGTTTTGTTTTCTGTTTTGTCTTCAATAAATTGTGTGTTGAGCATTCAGTCTGCTTTTGGGTTCGTCTATCTTCAACCTCATGACAGAATGAACCGACCAGAACCGAACCCAGCGGACAGTATGTTCTCGCCCGTCGAGTCCCAATCGGACCTTCTTATAGATTGGTGGCACAAGACGATGTCTGACATCAGAATCGGCAAGCTGCCGATTCCTCCTCAGGGAGAGAGATCCATTAAGGAGTACGCTCGGGTCGCTAATGAGAAGAGACTCTTCCTACCTGATATCCTTCTCAACCGCTACCTCATAGCGGGTCTCAACGCTCCTCCACCCCTTGCTGAACGGGAGAAATTGGCCTGCCGGCCGTTTGATGACATGGTGGACTGTTTATCTCGAAGGGAGATGCGGGGCTCCATCTTGTCTCCACCCGCCTCGCTGCCAGTGGTCCCGGAGGGTCGCGTCCTGGCCGTTGTTGCCTATGGTGATCAGGCTGGTTCCACTTCTTCTCCCGAGGTCTCTTCTGCACCCATTGAGCTCCGTGGCAAACGAGGGAGACGGACTTCGTGGGATTCTCCTTCGGAGTCATCCTCTACAGAGTCAGTGCTGCCCGAGACCACCCTCCCAGCTCCAGTTATGGTCCCTGCGGAACATCTCTAACTGGTCGCTAGTCCGGCTACGGATTCCGCACCGCGTCCTAGGAGAAAGAGGAGGAGGAAAGGAGCCTTCCGTTCTTCATCTCTTCCTGTTCCGGAGCCCGCTACTGCAAGCGCTGTCCGAGAGCCCGCTACTGCAAGCGTGGTCCCAGATGACGCTGACCCAGAGCCCACTGCTGCAGTGAACGTGGACCCTGAGTCTGCAGCAGTGGGGGTTGTTCCTGAATCTGCTGTCGTGAGCACTGCAGAGAGGGTCGCGGCCGATTCAGCTGCTGAAGCTGTCTTGCGGTCTGTTTCAGCTCATCAAAAGATGCCTGTCCTCGTCGCTGCCGAAACATTGTCTGAATACCTTAAACGTCTTGTCCAGATTCTTGAAGTCCCCGTCAAGTCAGTCATTTCTTCTTGTCCTGAGTCCACTGAGTCTAAGAGCGCCGTACCCCAGACGGCTGCGGAGAGCGCCGTACCCCAGACGGCTGCGGAGAGCGCCGTACCCCAGACGGCTGCGGAGAGTGCCGTTCTAGAATCGAAGATGCTGAGTTTGGGATCTGAGTCATCATCCGTGAGCTCAGTCCCAGTTTCCCCTCTACGGTCTCCTTCTACATCCCCTGTCTTGAGTCCTGTTATGTCTTCGACTGTTTCCCCCGCCCAGATTCCTGTTTTACCTCCCGGTGTACCCCCTGTCACCACCTCACCCCAGACAGCTTCCCCCAAGACTATGGCCTCCGAACCATCCCTGTGAGCGTCCCACGTGACGTGCCTGAAGGCCTGAGGAGCTCGAGAGACACTGACCTCTCTCTTCCAGACGGGGTGGACCGTGTTGCAGACGATGCCGGATCGCTTCTCCTGTCCGTGATGAGGAAGAGCTGGGAAGAGGCTGTGCTTTCCCGGCTGGATGGAGATCTTCAGATACGGGTCGGGATTAAAGAACATCCCTTTCTTCAGACCGACTGCCTGAATGCCTGAAAAAAGCAGAGCAAAGGAAGGGTTTATGGTGAAACAACCATTAATTGTGTGTGTGTGTGTGTGTGTGTGTATATATTTATATAGATCGATTATTAGGCTGCTGTCACTTTAAGAGCAAATCACGAATATATACGTATATATTGATACAGATACACATTACTTTCTCAACTGTTCAACTTAAATAGTCTCAAACGTTCACTTAGGAAATAACAGGCTATGCTAACTAGGGTACTAGCTATTTTTTTTCAAGTGCAAGATGTGAAAGAGTTCAGTTTAGTGTTCTGTCTGAGACGCGGCTTGAGTTCCCTTTCACGTCATCTTGAATATTGAATACTGTCAAGGCTTAACTTGATGATGCAGGGCTGGCCTGTCGACTGTCCTGGTGTGTGTTTCCCGTACAGCGACGTCACTCGCTGCTTCACTACTATAGTGCGAGGCATCGCAAAAGAAATCATCTAGCTAGTCACGACTGTTTCCCGAAACCAGATTGTCACATACTGGTCGTTCAACCACGTTAGTTAATGATGTCACGCAGGTGGTGGAGTAATGAATACTTTTTATGAATCCGTTTGAGATCAAATTAACGCTAGATGTTTTGCTATAGATTACAGACATGACATCTGAAGAATCATTTTTATGTATTTTGCTTTATTTCCAGATTCAATCATAGGCTCGTTCTTACACTAGAGCTCGTTCACACATGCGCACTCTTCAAAAATGACGCTTTAAATCTCTTGACAAACTATAAGACGTAAATGACATTTGTATGTATTCTAAATAAAAGACACAGGTTGCACTGAATGTCAGCTTGCTTATTTTGCTCAAGATCAGGATTTATTGAGTCCACATGTCATGCAAACTAGAAACTCTGCTTCTAACCACAGGAGATCTGTCGCTCCACACACACTACTCTGCGATGCTGTTTGCGAATGTTCGTTAGAACGATGGTTTCGGGAAACACACCCCTGAGGAATATTCATGTTCATGCATTTTTAAAATTCATAAAAAGGTCACCGGATAACTGGTGAGCGACACCGTTTCATATATTCGCCAATGCCGATTCTTACTTGCATTTGGTGCTTGGCGAATGGTAATTTTAGGCCCTGTATAAATTATATATGTGTGTGTGTGTGGGTATATAAAACAAGAATTTGATAATTTAATGTACTGTAATTAATAATTCATATATTATTCAATTAAAACAAAGACACTATTATTACATTATTTTTATATATTATTATATTTGGACAAATAATGGTATATACAATATATAATTAGAAATATAATAATTATATATTGTTATATTATTCTGTTATATTCTGACAAATAATTATAATACAAATATTATAATAATAATAATATAATACATTAAATAACAAATAGTGAATTAATAATAACAAATAAATGTATCATTTGATGTTATTTATAATTATTATTTATTAAGATATTATTTCGGATGATAATAATGATAATAATAACAACAACAGGAATAATAATAATAATAATAATTTTGCCATTAAACATCTGGATAATTTATATTTAATATATATTTAACAATATATTTATGTTAGTTTTATTTGAGTAATTTTAATAAAACTGTTATTTGTAAAAGTAAATAAAAATGGATTATTAATAATAATAATAATAAATGTAATAAACACACACACGCGCGCACACACACACACACACGCACACCGTATATACAATAACTTTAAATTATTTATTTATTTTTTAAAAAAAATTCTTTGTCTTTATTTTTTTTAATTAAATACTTTAAAATTAGTACTCTAAATACTCTAATATTAATAATTAATAAATGTATTATTATTACCATTGTTGTTTCAATAATAATAATGTTGTCCTTCAACACCTGTTTACTCCAATATGTTTAAGAGAGTTTTATTTATGATCTGACTGTATATTGTCTGAGTTTTTGCAGGCCCTGGTACCTTATGCAATATTAAAACATCATTGATAGAGAAACAAGGAAAGCACGAGCCTTAAAGGCTGAAGCCGAAGAGTCTGAGCCGGGGAACATGAAGACAAAAGCAGGATCTGTCAGAATCCCACAGGATCTCATTATCTCCTTCAGTATCCAGACCGGCAGTCAGAGACGCTCTCGTGGGAAGCGTGATATTAATGTCATAATCTACTGAATATGGGCTTAATGTGTTTTTAACAGGATAGACGCGGCGTCTGAGTGTGTGATGGATCTCCTCCTGATACTCAGATTCACTGATGTGGGAACGTTCACAGGTGAAATACTGCTGTGCTTATAGTGTTGTTTACTGGTGTAACTCGGATATTTAGGATATTTATATTATATATATTATATTTGATTCCTCCTCAAACAGTCACAGAACAACATGACGTTCCCTTCAGGTTTTTGCAGATCAACTTTCCACAAGAATCACTTTCCCTGTTTTCCGGCTCCCACAGGATCCCTGCAGGTTTTTATCTGGATCTTCTCCACAGGCACTAATGTGCATGTATATTTATATATGTATATTTATCCTCAGACATTCTTCAGCTCATGGCAGCAGATGAAGTTATGAAGTTATGAATAAAATATACATCCTGAATCCTGAATAGTGGAGTGAATAGTTTGGCCATCACATCTTCAAACGTGATGGAGAAGAGAGAGAACGAGGCGGATGAAGGAATATCAGGACAGTCAGACAATAGTCATCCTTTTATAATGAATATATCAAATTATGTTTGGGTTAGGTAATTCAGAAGTTAAAGAGAATACGGTAACACTTTACAATAAAGGTCATTAATGTATGAACTAACGTGAACTAACAATGAGCAGCAATACATTTGTTACAGTATTTGTGAATCTTTGTTAATGTTAGTTAATAAAAATACAGCTGTTAATTGTGTGTTCATGTTAGTTCACAGTGCATTAACTAATGCTAACAAATACAACCTTTGATTTTGATAAATGTTAAAAATAATATTAACTAAGATTAATAAATGCTGTAGAAGTATTGTTCATTCTTATATGTTAACTAATGTTTACTAATGAACCTTATTGTAAAGTGTTACCAAGAACACAAAAAGTATTTCAATAGTATTTCTATATCAGAACACACTAAAAGCTGAGATTTTTGTTGCAGTTTGAGACACTAGAGGATTTATTCTCAACGACTGAACTTCAACAATTGTTTGTTAGTGAATAAACACATAGATATGAGTAATATGAGTGGCGTACCTGACAGAGAGAAGCTGATGAGCCTCCTGCTGCCAGTCTGAGGAAGATCTGCACTGATGACCGGCTTCAGAGCCTATCAGAGAGAAGAGCAGAGGAGACGGCCAATCAGAGCGCAGCACAGGCACGCGACACCCAATCAGAGCGCAGCACATGACTGACGGACAGGAAGTGACTCTAAACAGGTCACGCCCCCTTTCTTGCTTTCTTTCCTCTTGTGTTTCTTCATCCCTGGCCTGATATGCTGAGCTTGAAGGCCATTACAGACGCGCATGGCAGGAATCGATAGCATGCATTCATTAGGACAGCATTGATTCAGCATCCAGGAAGAGGAGAAGGAGAAGCAGAGGCTCATGGGACGCCACTTCTCAGAAGAGGGAAAAGTCTAGATGTGGGGAACACCGGCTCCGGGGTTATTAGTGTCAACTAAAATTAACATTTTGCATACTGAAAAAGGGAAAAAAGGTCATTTTCATAATCATCCGTCCTCACATGACAGCAGAGCTGTGTGACCTGTGCCTGTGTGTAGTGAGAGACTCCACCTGCAGGTGGCAGTACAGTGTGTGATGATGAGGATGAGGATGATGATGATGAGGATGAAGGTTCACTTACTTTATTTCATTCTGTGGACAAATTACCACTTTTTGTCCATACAATGAAAGTCTGTTGCTTTGGACCCCATTGACTTTCATTGTATGATTTTTTTCTTCTTCAAAATTTAACTAAATAATGGCAGAATTAACATTTTTGAGCGTATTAATCTTTTAGCAGGATTAACTAAACCTAAAACCATAAAAAAAAAAAAAAAAAATGTTTTTGTTGTTGCTTGAAATAAAATAGAAAAACTTATTTTATTGAAGCTAATTTTATGTAGGCCTAGTTTAACTTGTATTAAAATGACATGTATTAAAATTACATCCTAAAATTTTATAAAAATTTGTGAAAAATATACATATATATTTTTCAAAAAACCTCCAAAAATGCCACAAAAAAACCCACAACAAAATAACTAAAACTTTAACTAAAAATAAAATGAAAAATAAAAAAAACAATTCAAAATATTAATAAAGTCATATTTTATTAAAATATTATTAAGTAAATTCAATTACTTTGGGGTCCAGGATTATTTTCGGTAACTAAAATTAAAACTATGAAATAAAACTGACATAAAATATAATAAAATATGAATATCAGATGAAAAACCTAAAATAAATGAAAATTAAAAATCTTGCCTTGGCAACTTGAATCACTAAATTAACTTACTGGAAATAAATAAAAATAAAAAATAGAACTGAAATAAAAATAAATTGAAGTAATACAAAAAACTAATAAAAATGCTAAAAATTAAACTAAACTTAAAATAAACACTGAACATTTAAAAATAAAAGCTCATTCAAAATATTGATAAAATCTATAATATTATTTAAATTCTGTCAGACCACAAATAGAACATGAGAGTTAAAGTAAAATTAAAAATATTATTTAAACAAAACAAATGATCGAAATCCAAACAATTTAAAGGCACTCCTGGTATATTCTCTGTCTTCACGTTTGTTTAGTTCTTTAGAAATCCAACAGTCCATTCGTCAATGAGACGAGGAGGACTTTCATCTCTGTTCTAGAAGACGACGAGCACCAGAGAGAGAACTGCAGTGAGACGGTTTGAGACGCACGACATGAACACTTCTAGTGCAGAAGTGCGTCACTTCATTTCAATAAGACTCTTTCCAGTCGTTGAGATGCACATATAGACCTTCCAGAAAAATGAGTCAAAACATCCGTGAAAATGTAATGAGAAACAAGCAGAGCCGGTGTGTGAGCAGTTTCAGCACGAGTGTGTGAGAGTGTGTGTGGGTGTGTGGGTGTGTGTGTGTGTGTGTATAAATCCTGTCCTCTCGCTCAAACCGCAGATTTACCAGATATACAGCATCTGTGGGAGACTCTTAAATCAGACCTCAATCAATCCAAACACAGAGACCTGTGACACACACACACACACACAGCGGAGCAGCAGAGGATCATGGGTAATCAATCACTGGGTCTGAACTGAGTAATACTGCAAATCCTGCTTCAGCTTGTCTGATGAGTCTGTGTGTTCTCGTCTCCTACTGGCCTTTTTCATTCAGGTCTCTTAATAGTCTTTATGACTAGTAGAGTTACATTTATTATACACATTTACATTACATTTACATTTAATCATTTAGCAGACGCTTTTATCCAAAGTAAAATGAGTAACCTTTGAGAGTGAGATTTTAAAATGAGAAAAATGAGATGAAATGGATTTTGTCACTAAGGATTGGTGTCACACACACAAAAAGTACCATGGTACCAAATGCAAATATGACATTTATTTGTAAAAATTAAGAAAAAAAATGATATATATATATATATATATATAGGAAATATTTTCACTACTCAAAATCTACAATTAAAAACAGCCCAAAAATAATTTCAGTTTTAGTTTTGAATGATACATGTATATTATAAAACTTGAGTGTGTGTGTGTGTGTGTGTGGGGGGGTGTGTGTGTGTGTGAAAGAGAGTGTGTGCATGCATGTGTGTGTGTGTGTGTGTGTGTGTGTGTGTGTGTGTGTGTGTGTGTTTGAAAGAGAGTATGTGTGTGTGTGTGAGAGAGAGAGTGTGTGCATGTGTGTACATGTGTGTGTGTGAGAGTGTGTATACAGTATGTGTGTGAGAGTGTGTGCATGTATGTGCGTGTGTGTGTGAGAGTGTGTGCATGTGTGTGTGTGAGAGTGTGTGCATGTGTGTGTGTGTGAGAGTGTGTGTGTGTGAGTGTGTGAGAGTGTGTGTGTGTGTGAGAGTGTGTGCATGTGTGTGTGTGTGCATGTGAGAGTGTGTGTGTGTGTGAGTGTGTGTGAGTGTGTGAGTGTGTGTGTGTGTGTGTGTGTGTGAGAGTGTGTGCATGTGTGTGTGTGAGAGTGTGTGCATGTGTGTGTGTGTGAGAGTGTGTGTGTGTGTGAGTGTGAGAGTGTGTGTGTGTGTGTGTGAGTGTGAGAGTGTGTGTGTGTGTGTGTGTGTGCCAGTGCCAGTGCCAGTGCATATATAAAGCCATGAACATGAGAGAGAGATCTCACATACCAATTGTGCAGACATGAAATCGCACAAATTGACATGAAAACAAGCTTAAAGGGCCATGAAACTCTTTCAGCTCAAGTCTAACACACAATATTTTTGTAAAATGCAGCTTAAATGGGCGTGTGTGCCTGAGAGAAGAAGGGACTCGCTCCTCGAGAAAGACGATCGCTACAAACAGTGTCGATGTGTCGTGTGATAGCCAACCAGAGTCTCGCCCTGGAGCGTCAAACTCACACACGACCTTTCACACCGCGCAAACAAACACTTCACGACCCTTGAGCCTCTCTCATCTATTACGCGATCTCACAGTTTGACAAGTCTGTCACTGGAAATCACCACGTGGTGGCATGAATAATTAAAGGGGTCATAGGATGTAAAATTCACTTTTATATGGTGTTTGCATATGAATGTGTGTTTGCAGTGTGTGTGCTTTTTTTAATCCTCAAAAAGTCTAAACACTCTCAAAAATCAGGCCGTTTGGATTTTCTGAGCACTATGATGTCATAATGCTCATGCTCTGCCCACGACCACTGACGGACTGTCCCGTATTAGCATATTAATGCCCTCAGCCAATCGGGGGGGAGCAGTTGCTCATTATCATTTAAAGAGACATGCACTGAAACGGTAGCCTAGAAATCTAGACGCACCCTAGCGGCAGCAAAATGTATTCCGCAGCCAGGTGGGTCTAGCAACTCTCAATAGACCTTCTAGCTGCAAAAACCTAAATTGGGTCAGGCCAATCACGTCGTGTATAGAGTAGGCGGGGCGGGCTTAACATATGACGACAGAGTTGCGACGGCTGCCACTTGAAAACAAAGAATGACGGCTGCTGATGGAGAACAACGGTCTTTCGAATCGGCTTTGGCCGCGACTCTGGAGGACTTGGAGTTAAGTTTTTCTTTGAGAAAAGAGCAAAGAACGGCACTTAAGTCATTCTTAAAAAAAGGAAGATGTGTTCGTCGTTTTGCCGGCCAGATATGGCAAAAGTTGAATCTATCAACTAAGCTCCGCTGTTGGGAAAACGCTCTGGTTGGTTTAAGCGCTGTCCTATTGCGTGCAGAGGGAATTTGAAAGACAGCCGTTTATCCCGCCCCTCGGATTAAACCGCGTCTATGGTGAGTTTCCAGACCTAACATCTTGATGTAGGTCTGGCTTGCCAGGCTACTGAAACGGGTCGCTGTGAACAGAGCTGTTTTTGAGGAGGTAAAACGGGTGTTGTTTTACACAACCATTGAGGAGTTTTAACCAAAGTATCCACAACTTTCCCGAACTCTGACCTTTCCCATGATCGCTATGGCAACGTAGAACAAGCCGGTAACGAACTTCCAGTTTACGTTAGCCTGAAGATACTGCTATCGGAGAGCCTCAACAAGCCCAAACAACTTGCTTGGGTAATGACGAGTAGAGCTTAGATCGGGCCCAAAAAATCAAGCCCGACCCTACCTGAGCCCGTTGTGTCCGAGCCCGGCCCGACACATTAACTGAAATTATGAGCCCGAGCCCAATTTAGACCCAACCATTTTTAATACGTGGGCCGTTATAACCAGGGGCGGCGCCAGATAATTTTTAAACATGTGCTGAGGGGGTGCTAGATATAAATACTTTTAATAAATGAGCAAAAATTGGCCACTTAATATTTAATATTAAATTATTTTAATGATCACAATTAAAGTATTAATTTTATTAAATTGAACAAGCACAACATTCAGCATTCAATCAAATATTATTAAAGATTTATTATTATTAATAATGTTATTTCAACACAATATCTTGTTATTTCAACATCATATGTGTGCCGACTTTGCGTGCAACAAGCAAGATGTGCATTTGTAAATCCGGTGACACGCGTGCACTGATTTTTATAAATAAATAATGTTTTCTGTCAGTGTCGGCTGCAAAGATGAAGTTGACGATCGTCATCTCCGTAGTGAACGCGCCTATAGAGAGAAATGCACATCTTGGATTACATAATCAGAGAGTAGCCTATTTATTTTCATTTTTAATTGTTTCGTTTAAAGACATTTAAAGCTTTCTTTAGATAGGCTATATTTCTCATGTCTGAGTTTCGGTTAATTTATGATAATCCATGTCATGGTTTATATTGTCTGCTATATTTTTCCTATATTAAATCCAGGCAATTGGTTGATGAACAATTTATTAAAATAAAGATACAATTTATACAAAACGAAATTCACTTTAAAGAAAGGCTTTCTACAAAACAAAACTTAATGAAGAAAATTAACAAAATCATGTCTGACCCACTCTATGTGTCCCGATGCATCCTATCATGGTGTTCACTGTTCAAAATCAACACAGATGGAAAAAATTACATTATAATATTTGAACAAATATGAAACTAAATGCTCTTATTTAATGGCTACAACAAATATAGTAGGCCTACATACTCTCTATTTGTACAAATTGCTGCACATTCAAGTTAATTCTCAAATTAATTTTCAAATTATTGAAATTAAGACAATAAACATACCACTTAAAAATATATATACAGTTGTACTGCAGTTTTTTCTAAGTACTCTTTCACTCTTTCTGCGTAGAAGGTCTGTTTATGTTGGAAACAGCTCCCATTCATAAAATCCTTCAGTTTTCGCGTGTTGTTTGTGCACCTGACAACGGTACACGTTGAGCCACAAGGAGCCATTGCTTAATCTGTCAGCATTACTACTTGTCAGTAATCAGTTTCACCCGTTTGTACCGCGACGCGAGTATCCCTTATGTGCTAGCTTCATTAAGCGTTAGGCTAAACCGGAACTGAGATACCGTCAACAGGAAGTATCGAGTGTCATGGCGACGCCCAATAAGACTCGCAGGAAAGTTGTGGATATTACAAACTTTACATGAAGACCCTAAAGAATCATCCGATGACCCCTTTAAGACACAGTGTCTTCTCATAGGAAAAGAAAGCTCAGTTTCGTGAATAATTATAAGACACCGATGCGCCATCGAAGTACGATGTAGATTTTAAACCCCGAAGACGAAAATAGCGGGAAAAAATAATAATCAACCAGTTTCCCCTTACAATTAAATCTAACAGATGCTAACATTGTCTTCGGTGGTGTTTAACACACATACCTCTGTTAAAGGCACAATATGTAACTTTTTTACTTTAAAAATAGCAAAAATCACTATATCTATGTTACATATTTTTTTTAGTTGTGTACTAACATTATCCCGACTGTTTCCAACAACTTTCAAACCAGGAGAAATTTGTAATTTAATTCGAGAAACGTCCCGTTTCTTTATTTCCGTTTTGTCGCCGCCAATGGCGTCATATCCGCGTTGTCCCTGGTTTCCGCTCGTGCTGCCATGGCAACCAGAGCCATCTGATAGTAACCAAGGCGACAGATGTGGACGACTGTTAGTTCGCAATGTCTATCTGCACGCTGTTGTTGTTTCGTTCAAACATTATGGACCATGGCAAGCAGACTTTGGATAAAAAAGTTGGATATATAGTTCAACAATGATAAAATGTTAGAATATGATCTGTATGTTATTCTAATGTTGATCTAGTTTACTGCTAGTCTCATACAGACAGACTAACACATACATTTCAACACATTCAAGTGCAGTTTAGTGTGCTAGTGTAATGTTAGACCAAGTGAAACAGCGCTGTGTTACCTCACAAGTTTAATTTGTCTAATAAACTGACCTGTGAGTAGTAATTCTGCGTGTAGTTCGGTAGAATGAAATGTGCATATTCCTTTTATATCCGCGGGACTCGCGTCGTGTGTGGAGCTGATAGCTGTCTCTTAGCAATCCCGACCTGCTTCATATCACAGTCATGATAAAAGCATCGATGTATTCAGTCATCCATAAACATTATTAGATCGGTCGGCTTGACGTTGACGACAAGATCCATAATTCTTAGCAAATGTTGCGTCATCAATCTACGCCTTTGTTATTGTAAAGAGGTTAGTATGGGGGTATTATTGTTGCAATATTCCAAATAAATAGATTAATATTCACAAATAAATGTAAAGAGATTCACAAAAATGTATCGAATTCACAAATAAATAGATTAAGATCCACAAATAAATGTAAAGAGTTTCACAAAAAAATATAAAATTCACAAATAAATAAAATGAGATTTGCAAATAAATAAAATATTTACAAATGTTTTATTATTTTACAAACACAACTCTGTCTGGCATTTATTTGTGAACCGCTTTCTGTGCATTTGTAAATCGCTGCACACATTTGTGAACTGGTTCCTGTGCATTTGTGAATCTCCTCACGCATTTGTGGATTTTGAAACACTTCTAGCGTCGACGTGCAGACAGATCCACAAATAAGTGGACTCCACCCACCGCCTACTCAAGCCAATCAGATAACGGCCACATCGAGCTGGCCAATCGTAGCACGTTCTCGCTTCAACCAATCACGTTTGGCTTTACACTCGGGGCGGGAACTGATTCTTGCATCCTTGAAAGGAGCAGTAGTAGCGCTGAACTGTTTGTGTGGTAAAAACACTCTGTTCTCAAAAGATTGTTGGAGTTTAAGGCCTCTTTATATTTCCATCAGGATACACTCAGGGAATTATGATAATCAGAGACCCCGAGCATCATGAACAGTCTCTACACCGGCAAGAGGCTCGACACAGCGCGTCAAAAGCAAATAGGCACTATCTATTCACTGCTGCTGTAGCAGTTTCAAATAATGTAAAACTAGCATGTTTGAAATGTTAACACATATTCCCTATGTGACGTCTGCTTAGCTGCAGACATGTCTGCATAATCGTACTCTTAACGGCTCTGATCGTAGCCTACTTATTGACTAGTGCTGGTAACTTGAAAAATCATATTTCGTGATAGTGTCCTGAACGCGGGGCATTCATTGATAGTAAACGGATGCCCGCACTTCTTCTAGATAGATAGAAGATAGATTAGATTAGAAGATAGATAGATTCTTCTAGATAGATAGCCTCGCACGGGAGACACCATGCAAGAAATTACAGGACATACGATTTTGCCTTTTAAAGCACAATCGCGGTGACAAATAGCAATAGGACATAAATAAATGTCATGTAGAATACCAAATATGAGCCCAAATGACCACCCAATATGGAACGGTACGAGCCTCAGCATCAGCGTGTGCTGCAAAAAAAAAATCTTGCAATGCAAATTAAAAACTCGTGTAGCTATTTATGGGTTGAACCCAGCTATTCATTAGTCAGCTACTTGATGATCTTGAATAACGTGACGCGTCCATAATGCGTTATTCCCATAACAGAGATGTAAAGGGCTGTTTCTCTGGCTTTTTTCAAGGCTCATAAAAATTGTGGCTTGGCTTGACAAGCAGTCTAATGGTGTAATTCTAACAAAATCCAAATTTTAAACATATTTTATGGGCCTTTACGCGTACACTTCCTATTTGAAATGCAGATGAATGATGAATGAGCACAGAGCAAGATCGCCCAGTGTAAAGCCAAACGTGATTGGTTGAAGCGAGAACGTGCTACGATTGGCCAGCTCGATGTGGCCGTTATCTGATTGGCTTGAGTAGGCGGTGGGTGGAGTCCACTTATTTGTGGATCTGTCTGCACGTCGACGCTAGAAGTGTTTCAAAATCCACAAATGCGTGAGGAGATTCACAAATGCACAGGAACCAGTTCACAAATGTGTGTAGCGATTTACAAATGCACAGAAAGCGGTTCACAAATAAATGCCAGGCAGAGTTGTGTTTGTAAAATAATAAAACATTTGTAAATATTTTATTTATTTGCAAATCTCATTTTATTTATTTGTGAATTTTATAATTTTTTGTGAAACTCTTTACATTTATTTGTGGATCTTAATCTATTTATTTGTGAATTCAATACATTTTTGTGAATCTCTTTACATTTATTTGTGAATATTAATCTATTTATTTGGAATATTGCAACAATAATACCCCCATAGGTTAGCGACCCCTAGCGGCGAAAAATGCCATACTGTACCTTTAAAATCTCAGAAAATGTAGTTTAGGGTTTCATGACCCTATAGATTTAATGAAAACAGCCTTAGTGAGAGTCCACCCCATCATTTACTCAGCATCATATCATTCCAAACTTGCATGTCTTTCTTTCTACAGTGGGAAACACAAGAAGATATTTTGAACAATGCAGGTAAACAAATATCTTTGGTTCCCATTGACTTCCATTTTTCTCCATACAATGGGAACCGAAACTGTTTGGTTACGAACATTCTTCATGATAGATATTATTTACGTTCCACAAAAGAAAGAAACTCCTACAAGTATGGAACGACATGAGGGTCAGTAAATGATGACTATCCCTTTAATATGTGCATCGGACATTCGTTTTGTCATTTCACTGAATACTCATTAAATGTTTGCAAATATTTTGTTACTGATTAAGCAACATCACATTGACTGTAATGTGTTTTTAGCCGTTACTGTAAGTTCTTCAACTGCTGATGTTATTAAGACTAGTTAGAAGACATATTTTAAAAGAAGAGCTCAAAAAAAGCTAGTTCAGTCTCCCGAATCAGTTCAAACCGTCTCGTTATCAATTCAAACTATGATGCAACGAAGTTTGTGCCTCCATCACTCCATCTGACATATATATATATATATATAGAGAGAGAGATAGAGAGAGAGAGAGAGAGAGAGAGAGAGAAATTAAGCTTCTCTTTTATTTCTTAAAAAAAAAACCATATGCACAAAGAAGCTATTTTTATCCAGAATCCCAAACGCATATTTTTCACTTGCCTCACACAAATTGCAGTGCTCTAAAATTACACACGATGCACAAAATAAACTATTTAGAATGAGCTCAACCATCCATCAAGTCTGACTGAAGCATACGGCTCTGTTTCTGTGCCACACACTTCAGATCCACACGCTTCAGATCCACACACACACTTCAGATCCACACGCTTCAGATCCACACACACACTTCAGATCCACACACACGCTTCAGATCCACACACACGCTTCAGATCCACACACACGCTTCAGATCCACACACACGCTTCAGATCCACACACACGCTTCAGATCCACACGCTTCAGATCCACACACACACTTCAGATCCACACGCTTCAGATCCACACGCTTCAGATCCACACACACACTTCAGATCCACACACACGCTTCAGATCCACACACACGCTTCAGATCCACACGCTTCAGATCCACACACACGCTTCAGATCCACACACACGCTTCAGATCCACACACACGCTTCAGATCCACACACACGCTTCAGATCCACACGCTTTCAGATCCACACACACGCTTCAGATCCACACGCTTCAGATCCACACACACACTCCAGATCCACACGCTTCAGATCCACACGCTTCAGATCCACACACACACTTCAGATCCACACACTTCAGATCCACACGCTTCAGATCCACACACACGCTTCAGATCCACACGCTTCAGATCCACACACACGCTTCAGATCCACACGCTTCAGATCCACACACACGCTTCAGATCCACACGCTTCAGATCCACACACTTCAGATCCACACACACACTTCAGATCCACACACACGCTTCAGATCCACACACTTCAGATCCACACACACGCTTCAGATCCACACGCTTCAGATCCACACACACGCTTCAGATCCACACACACGCTTCAGATCCACACACACGCTTCAGATCCACACACACGCTTCAGATCCACACACACGCTTCAGATCCACACTCTTTCAGATCCACACACACACTTCAGATCCACACACACACTTCAGATCCACACACACACTTCAGATCCACACGCTTCAGATCCACACGCTTCAGATCCACACACACGCTTCAGATCCACACACACACTTCAGATCCACATTCTTTCAGATCCACACACACGCTTCAGATCCACACACACACTTCAGATCCACACACACACTTCAGATCCACACGCTTCAGATCCACACACACGCTTCAGATCCACACACACGCTTCAGATCCACACACACGCTTCAGATCCACACACACGCTTCAGATCCACACACACGCTTCAGATCCACACACACGCTTCAGATCCACACACACACTTCAGATCCACACACGCTTCAGATCCACACACGCTTCAGATCCACACACACGCTTCAGATCCACACACACGCTTCAGATCCACACACGCTTCAGATCCACACACACGCTTCAGATCCACACACACGCTTCAGATCCACACACACGCTTCAGATCCACACACACGCTTCAGATCCACACACACACTTCAGATCCACACACGCTTCAGATCCACACACGCTTCAGATCCACACACACGCTTCAGATCCACACACACGCTTCAGATCCACACACGCTTCAGATCCACACACACGCTTCAGATCCACACACACGCTTCAGATCCACACACGCTTCAGATCCACACACACGCTTCAGATCCACACACACTTCAGATCCACACGCTTCAGATCCACACACACGCTTCAGATCCACACACACGCTTCAGATCCACACACACGCTTCAGATCCACACACTTCAGATCCACACACACACTTCAGATCCACACGCTTCAGATCCACACACACGCTTCAGATCCACACACACGCTTCAGATCCACACGCTTCAGATCCACACACACGCTTCAGATCCACACACACACTTCAGATCCACACGCTTCAGATCCACACACACACTTCAGATCCACACGCTTCAGATCCACACGCTTCAGATCCACACACACGCTTCAGATCCACACACAAACTTCAGATCCACACGCTTCAGATCCACACGCTTCAGATCCACACACACGCTTCAGATCCACACGCTTCAGATCCACACACACGCTTCAGATCCACACGCTTCAGATCCACACACACGCTTCAGATCCACACGCTTCAGATCCACACACACGCTTCAGATCCACACACACACTTCAGATCCACACGCACGCTTCAGATCCACACACACGCTTCAGATCCACACACACGCTTCAGATCCACACGCTTCAGATCCACACACACGCTTCAGATCCACACACACGCTTCAGATCCACACGCTTCAGATCCACACACACGCTTCAGATCCACACACACACTTCAGATCCACACGCTTCAGATCCACACACACACTTCAGATCCACACGCTTCAGATCCACACGCTTCAGATCCACACACACGCTTCAGATCCACACACAAACTTCAGATCCACACGCTTCAGATCCACACGCTTCAGATCCACACACACGCTTCAGATCCACACGCTTCAGATCCACACACACGCTTCAGATCCACACGCTTCAGATCCACACACACGCTTCAGATCCACACGCTTCAGATCCACACACACGCTTCAGATCCACACGCTTTCAGATCCACACACACGCTTCAGATCCACACACACGCTTCAGATCCACACGCTTCAGATCCACACACTTCAGATCCACACACACTTCAGATCCACACGCTTCAGATCCACACACTTCAGATCCACACACACACTTCAGATCCACACGCTTCAGACACACACACTTCAGATCCACACACACGCTTCAGATCCACACGCTTCAGATCCACACACTTCAGATCCACACGCTTCAGATCCACACACACGCTTCAGATCCACACACACACTTCAGATCCACACACACGCTTCAGAGCCACACGCTTCAGATCCACACACACGCTTCAGATCCACACACACGCTTCAGATCCACACACACGCTTCAGATCCACACACACGCTTCAGATCCACACGCTTCAGATCCACACACTTCAGATCCACACACACTTCAGATCCACACGCTTCAGATCCACACACTTCAGATCCACACACACACTTCAGATCCACACGCTTCAGACACACACACTTCAGATCCACACGCTTCAGATCCACACGCTTCAGATCCACACGCTTCAGATCCACACACACACTTCAGATCCACACACACACGCTTCAGATCCACACACACACTTCAGATCCACACGCTTCAGATCCACACACACGCTTCAGATCCACACGCTTCACACAGAGTCTTTCTGCTGACCACATCAACATCGTCATTTGATCCTGAAGGACACAGTGAACAATCCCGTATGAACCTGTCCTGTTCTGTTCTCAGCTCTGGACACTGGCTGACGAGGAACCAAACGCAGAAAAGGTCTTTCTCCGAGACGAAGAAACCCTGACAATGACAGCTGGACTATGACAAAATCATGAAAGCAGAAACTGTTTACAGTGAGACTTTTATTCTTAAAATATACAAGCAATTTGTCATGATGCAACTGATTCTGACTCCTTTGACTTAGGAAATAAGTCATTTACAATGACTTATTTGCTTACAGCAGAGATTCGATCTCAGATATTGCTGTAAATTACACAGGGAACCATCTAATTTACATACATTGCAAAAATATTCATTTAAAATGTAATTTACTATACATTATATACAGTGTATATAAGAATATAGAATATTCCATCCATCCTGTAATATATTAAAATGTTCCATTACTGGAAGTATGTATAATTTGATCATGAATTTAGTTAAATTTATTTTATTAAGTTTTTAACGTCATGTCAACAGCAGGACAAGAATATAGCAATCTTTAAAACAGAGAACAAAGCGGGGGGGTCATAAAATTAACAAAATATATTTAAAACATTTTAAGTTAATATGAGGCAACAATTTTAAATACACTGTACTTCAACTAATAAAGTAATTAATTCACAATGTTTTTTCTCTAAAATTGTAAACAAGTGTAAATGTCAACATTATCATATTTGTCTAAATGACTGAAGTCTGTCAAGTAAAACATGAGCTTTTTCATGCAGTTCGGTCAGTGTTGTTTTATTCCAGTCACTAATAGTTTATACATATAGTTGAGTTTTAATGGTGCAATGTAGACATTGTTAGTAGTGCATAAGTTGCAACTTAGTGCATCTTTACATCATGCAACTCAACTTATGCACAGCTAATGCTTGATCTTGAGGAAGGATTCAAACGCTGAGTCTTAAATGAATAAACGGACCAGCATTTGTTTGTGAATCAGACTTCACTGATCACACTGTATGATACTGATGCAGCTGTTAAACAGCTTCTGTTTATAACTTACTGTTAAATAAATACAATATAAAATAAATAAATAATACATCTTCTTTTATAGTGAAAATTAGGACCTATACGATCAAATAAAAACTCTTAATAAAGCTTGTGCATTATCAGTAAGGATTGTCAGAGTTTAAGGTGTTTTGCTGCAAGGTCTAAATTTGAGTGCTGACCAATTAAAAGTATTCATGGATAAAACTGCTGAATATATGCAAATATGCAGAGATATGAATGCTAAGCAAACACACAGGCTACAGCAGCCAGAAACCTCACTTGTAATCGTGTGATATGATGCCATAATGTGAAGTACAACATTCATAAATCACAATATCCCAGTATTTGGTCCCCATACGCAGCTCTAGAAGTTTCCTACCCTTCTGTCAAAAGAAACGACCTTCACCCATCCCGGGATCCAGGTGAACGGATCCGCTCTCCTCCGGGCCGGAGACATCAGTGCGAGATCGGCTCGGGTCCGGGTCAGGGTCCTGGAGAACCGAGCCGGTCCGCGAACACGGGTCAGTGTGGCTTTCCCATCCATCCGTGAGTCCGCAGGTCTTCTTCAACATCCAGAGAATCCCGATCCTCATCCCAGGCTTTTCCAGCCCTGCTTCCGAACGGGTTATTTTTAAACAGAACGAGCGCTGGTGTTGAGATCAGGTTCTGTGTCTCTCAGCGTTTCTGGAGAACACGCCAGCACAAAGAGAAACTCAATCTCTCGCTCGGGATTACTGCTAACAAAGGGTTATTTACGGCTGTTTTTACAGTTCACTGGAACAAATCAAGATAATAAAGAGACGGGATCGCTATAAAGAAATGCACGTTGTGTCTCATCGATCGGTCTGTGAGGTGTAAGGTCATCGAGGGATTTCATCAAATACAAAGAGCTTATTGCTGAATGATTGTGTCTTGTACTTGGCTGGAATGACCTTTAATCCACTCAACATCTGAATCTCGTTTATAAATGCAGAGAGAAGGGGAAACCATAGACTAAAGTGCTACAAAAACATCAATTGTCATCCAAAAATTCTAGTTCTGAATCTCATAAACGTATTATTCAACAATATTATTGTTTTTTCTGTATTTTTGATCAAATAAATGCAGCCTTGGTGAACAGAAGAGACTTTTAAAATCTTACCGACCTCAAACTTTTGAATACTTGTCTATAAATTATGGAACCAATACATCTGTGTTCAATATACAATCTGGGATGTCAAATGCACATTCATAAAGACAAATAATGCACTAAATTAGCTGACCATAAAACGGTTAAACAGCTAAAGCAATCAGAACTTGTTCATAACCTGTGTACAGACAGACCAGTTCATCAGACATGCTGGAGGGCTTTTGTTTAATGTAGAGTTTACATGGGCTTCCTGACCCCTCCTGACCCCTGTTGACCTCTGCTGACCCCTCCTGACCTCTGCTGCCCCCTGTTGAACCCTGCTGACCTCTGCTGACCCCTCCTGACCTCTGTCGACCCCTGCTGGCCCCTCCTGCCCCCTGCTGACCCCTGCAAACCCCTGCTGACCCCTCCTGACCTCTGCTGAGTGCTGACCCCTGCTGGCCCCTCCTGGCCCCTGCTGACACCTGCTGAGTGCTGACCCCTGCTGGCCCCTCCTGGCCCCTGCTGAGTGCTGACCCCTCCTGCCCCCTGCTGACCCCTGCTGACCTCTGCTGACCCCTGCTCACCCCTCCTGACCTCTGTCGACCCCTGCTGGCCCCTCCTGCCCCCTGCTGACCCCTGCAAACCCCTGCTGACCCCTGCTGAGTGCTGACCCCTGCTGGCCCCTCCTGGCCCCTGCTGACGCATGCTGAGTGCTGACCCCTCCTGCCCCCTGCTGACCCCTGCTGACCTCTGCTGACCCCTGCAAACCCCTGCTGACCCCTCCTGACCTCTGCTGAGTGCTGACCCCTGCTGGCCCCTCCTGGCCCCTGCTGACGCCTGCTGAGTGCTGACCCCTCCTGCCCCCTGCTGACCCCTGCTGCCCCCTGTTGACGTCTGCTGCCCCCTGTTGAACCCTGCTGACCCCTCCTGACCTCTGCTGCCCCCTGTTGAACCCTGCTGACCTCTGCTGACCCCTGCTCACCCCTCCTGACCTCTGTTGACCCCTGCTGACCCCTCCTGCCCCCTGCGAACCCCTGCTGACCCCTCCTGACCCCTGCTGAGTGCTGGCCCCTGCTGACCCCTGTGAACCCCTCCTGGCCCCTGCTGACCCCTGCTGAAGCCTGCAAACCCCTCCTGACCCCTGCTGAGTGCTGACCCCTGCTGGCCCCTCCTGGCTCCTCCTGACCCCTGCGAACCCCTCCTGGTCCCTGCTGACCCCTGCTGAAGCCTGCAAACCCCTCCTGACCCCTCCTGACCCCTGCTGACCCCTGCTGAGTGCTGACCCCTGCTGGCCCCTCCTGGCTCCTCCTGACCCCTGCGAACCCCTCCTGGCTCCTCCTGACCCCTGCTGGCCCCTCCTGGCTCCTCCTGACCCCTGCTGGCCCCTCCTGCCCCCTGCGAACCCCTGCTGACCCCTCCTGACCCCTGCTGAGTGCTGGCCCCTGCTGACCCCTGTGAACCCCTCCTGGCCCCTGCTGACCCCTGCTGAAGCCTGCAAACCCCTCCTGACCCCTGCTGAGTGCTGACCCCTGCTGGCCCCTCCTGGCTCCTCCTGACCCCTGCGAAGCCCTCCTGGTCCCTGCTGACCCCTGCTGAAGCCTGCAAACCCCTCCTGACCTCTGCTGACCCCTGCTGGCCCCTCCTGGCTCCTCCTGACCTCTGCTGACCCCTCCTGGCCCCTGCTGAAGCCTGCAAACCCCTCCTGACCCCTCCTGACCCCTGCTGAGTGCTGACCCCTGCTGGCCCCTCCTGGCTCCTCCTGACCCCTGCGAACCCCTGCTGACCCCTGCTGACCCCAGCCACAATATCTGTCACACTGTATTAAAGGGCCCCTATTATGCTATTTTAAAGTTTCCTAATGTTGTTGAGTCTCCTACAACAGGTTTACATGCATCAAAGGTAAAAAAAACTGTTTAATTTCCTCATAATATACATTTGCACATCATCACATTTTCAATGACTCTCAAACGACTCGTCAAATGAATCAATCTCTCTAAATCCCGACTTTCCGCAATATACTCTGCTCTGATTGGCCAGACAGCTCAGTCTGTTGTGATTGGCCTACCGTGTACAGCGTGTTGAAAACAAAACCGACCGTTGCCATAACAACACCAGCTCTGCGTGTCCTGAGGCTTCCTACACTGTAAACTAAACACAGTAATGAACAATGACGTCGATTTGACCATATCAGTGCGAGCGCGAGTCCGATGACGAAACACTGGAAGTTATTGAACCCGAACCTCCAGCAGGACGACTCCAGCAGGACTCAGTGTTTCTCAGTGAACCTCCATCAGGACGACTCCAGCAGGACTCAGTGTTTCTCAGTGAACCTCCATCAGGACGACTCCAGCAGGACTCAGTGTTTCTCAGTGAACCTCCATCAGGACGACTCCAGCAGGACTCAGTGTTTCTCAGTGAACCTCCATCAGGACGACTCCAGCAGGACTCAGTGTTTCTCAGTGAACCTCCATCAGGACGACTCCAGCAGGACTCAGTGTTTCTCAGTGAACCTCCATCAGGACGACTCCAGCAGGACTCAGTGTTTCTCAGTGAACCTCCATCAGGACGACTCCAGCAGGACTCAGTGTTTCTCAGTGAACCTCCATCAGGACGACTCCAGCAGGACTCAGTGTTTCTCAGTGAACCTCCATCAGGACGACTCCATCAGGACTCAGTGTTTCTCAGTGAACCTCCATCAGGACGACTCCATCAGGACTCAGTGTTTCTCAGTGAACCTCCATCAGGACGACTCCAGCAGGACTCAGTGTTTCTCAGTGAACCTCCATCAGGACGACTCCAGCAGGACTCAGTGTTTCTCAGTGAACCTCCATCAGGACGACTCCAGCAGGACTCAGTGTTTCTCAGTGAACCTCCATCAGGACGACTCCAGCAGGACTCAGTGTTTCTCAGTGAACCTCCATCAGGACGACTCCAGCAGGACTCAGTGTTTCTCAGTGAACCTCCATCAGGACGACTCCATCAGGACTCAGTGTTTCTCAGTGAACCTCCATCAGGACGACTCCAGCAGGACTCAGTGTTTCTCAGTGATACTCGACTCAGTCTGAGGAACATTATATGAGATGTTGCAACTGTAATTCCTCACCATCAGCATTAACAAGTGCGTGTCCATCAACAAACCCATTATTTTACTTGTACTCATTTATTTACAGAGTATTTTTCTAATATATTGTGGTGAACACGTGGAAACTGTATCAATAACAGTGCATGTATGCATTAGCCGAGCTCTAGCGTGAATGATCTGATGTAACATAAACGTTGGTAAAACAAATATTTCCTCAGAGTAGTGAGAACGACAGACAATCTGCATTAATAGACACAGTTATAGGTAATCGTGGCCCACAGCTGATCAGCAGAAGTATTTCAGTAAGACAGTGATAACGTGAGTTAGCCAGTTAGCAGGAGACCTACACAATATAAAACTCAAAACTAAATATTTTGAACAGCATCTTTCAAGAGCAAGCGGTTTGCGAATCCTGCATTGAACTCTGAGATTTGAGAAGCAGTCGTCAGTGAAATAAAGGGAACACAGCAAAAGTTTAGGATTATACTGCTGTGATACCGTGGTAAAGATGAACTTTAACCTCTGATTCTTCACATGCTCGTCCTTGGGCAGTGAAAACACTGGCTTTACCTTCACATTATAGAGCACAGCGTCTCCTGGACATGATCTCTCCAGTGTCCACAGGGATCAGCTGCTGGTTTGAGTTTCCCAGGTGTCTGCGCGCGCAATAAGTGGGCGGGCAATATGCTAATGTTTCGTCTTGACATCACAACGAAGCGGCTTATGACTCGCTTAAAAACAATTCATTTCACTGACTCAGAGTCGACTCTTACTTTTGAAAGACAATAACTTTATATGCGGTGCACTTTCAGATTTAAAACTTTGCAGGATGTTTTCATTCACTTAGAGCTGTGTTACACACTACATGAACGGTCACAAACTTCATTAGAAAAGGTCATTTTCAAAAATCCATAATAGGGGCCCTTTAAGCCACAGACTTTGAAAGCTTGTTTCCGCCACAGAATAAAATACACAAAAACTGGGAGAATTCAGTCCCTTTTTTTGAATTCTGAGTTTATATCCTGCAATTCTATTCTTTTTTTCCCTCGACACAGAATAAAAAAAATCTAAAAGGAAATTGCTTTTTATTTCTGACAATTCACAATTTCTGACTTTTCTCCAAATTGTGAGTGGAAAAAGACTGAAATGTAAGATAAAACTTTACAATTATATATTTATCCTGTGGCAGAAACAAGCTTCCAAACACTAAAAGAAAGTGTGTGTGTGTAAGTGTGTGTGTGTGTGTGTTTACTCACAGAGGACGAGGGGTTCCTCACTGTCACGCTGGGTGTTGTGGCTCTGAGAGCTCCACTCAAACCATGATAATATTTGAAGCAAACCTTCGTCTCGGCTGCGAGAAACAGAAACAGAGGAATGAGTGATATGAAGAGACACAATAATCCTGTGTTTAAGAGCTGAGGGGAAAACAGCAGAAAATCTCCTCAAACTCTCAAACTCAATGCAGAAATCAGAAGTTGAGTTGGTATTGTAATCCTAATTACACAAATTACCAATCATTGATAATATATTGATAATAATCATAAATGTTTCTTGATCATCAGATCATCATATTAGAGTGATTTCTGAAGGATCATGTGACACTGAAGACTGGAGTAATGATGCTGAGAATTCAGCTTTGATCACAGGAATAAATTACACTTTACAACAGTATATATTCACATAGAGAACAGTCACTTTACATTGGAATAATATTTCACTGTTTTTACTGTAATCAAATAAATGCAGCTTTGAGCAGAAGAGACTCTTTCAAAACATTAAACATTTTTCTAGTTTACTATAGAAGAAAAAAAAGATCATGTTTATACTATGATATTTCACTAGTACTCCAAGATGCTTCAAAGAATACCATGGTATAACCATGATACAAACACGCCTTAAAAATCATAATACTATCACCATCCAAACAACTATGGAAGTAGCATGGAGTTTGTTGAGGAAAGGTTTGTATGAATATCATTATCATCCTCGGATCCGTGTGAGGAAAGCTGACATCTTGCTAAAGTGGATGTGAAACTCAACAGAATTACATGACGGGTTTTCCAGGGTGCATTTCAACTCAGTCTCATTTCTGAAGGCTCCCTGCTGGTGTGTGTGTGTGTGTGTGTGTGTCTGTGTGTGTGTGTGTGTGTGTGTGTGTTTGTCTGTGTGTGTCTCTCTGTGTGTGTGTGTGTCTCTCTGATTCTGTCTGTGTGTGTGTGTGTGTGTGTGTCTGTCTGTAAGTGTGTGTGTGTGTGTGTGTGTGTGCGTGTCTGTCTGTGTGTGTGTGTGTGTGTGTGTGTGTGTGTGTGTGTGTGTGTGTGTTATATATTGTTGTTTAATAAACTCGTTTAAAACAAAAATGACTATTCACATGAAAAAAATCCTCGGATCACAGATCCAGTTAAACAACATGATGCCTTTATAAGACGTAAATACAAGTCAAAGAATCCCGTTCATCACAAAATATTGTACAGTATAAATGCTGATGTAGGTTAAGTCAATATCCTGTTCATGTTTTTGTCTTTGTCCTGTTTCTGAGGGGGATTCTCTGAAGGTTTTCTTTATTTAAGTATCTTATAAAACACTTATAATGCACATGAAGGAACAATCTCAAATCATTGCATTAGGGTTGTATTTGAATAGCAAACTATAAATGTAGATTCATGCGGCACAATTTGTTTTTCTGGGCCTTGAACACACTGGACTTTAGAGACAAGTCAACAAATACACCTGACCATTTTCCAGAGGTCTGATTGGCTGTTGTCGTCCTGGTTATATGTGAGGGAGCTCTGAAGGTAAAAGAGTAGCAAAACTCGAGAGTACGTAGATGTGAATTTGAGAACTTGTACAATAAATATTCGTACGTGTCCACTACAATTACACTAACAGCTCCAATGTGAAAACCTGTCAAATAAAGATCTGAAGTTGAATGTTGAAATTTGAAAAATGCCAATTACAGAAATACAATGACAGACACAAACTAGAAATATATATTTGCACTTATTCTTACATTCACATTCGCAGTACAACCTCAATTAGGCACTTGCAACTTCTCAGATCTGTCACTGCAATTTCAAATTTCCGTGTGAGGAAAGCTGACATCTTGCTAAAGTGGATTTGAAACTTTTTTTTTTGAAAATTACATGACGGGTTTTCCAGGGTGCATTTCAACTCAGTCTCATTACTTAAGGCTCCCTGCTGGTGTGTGTCTGTCTGTCTGTGTGTGTCTCTCTGTGTGTGTGTGTGTCTCTCTGATTCTCTGTGTGTGTGTGTGCGCGTGTCTGTCTGTCTGTCTGTCTGTCTGTATGTGTGTGTGTGTGTGTGTCTGTCTGTCTGTGTGTGTCTCTCGGTTCCTCGGTTGCACAGATCCAGTTAAAGGTGAACTAAGTAACTTTTTTACCTTAACTGAACAGCTTCGGAGTCATTGGAATGGTTATATTACTTATTTCGGGTTGAATGGTGGTCGTTTCGCACCCCCCTGGTGCCCGTGAGCGGAAAATCCGCACTTGCAACTTTGGGGCGGCGGGTCGCCGGCCGCCGCGTCAGGAAGTATCGCGTGATATCAGGTCTCGCGATGTAAACAATTGCTTTACGGCCAAAAGAAATCTGCTCAAATACTGTCATTATTGCGCTCCCTCACGCTGTCCGAACCCGAATGAAGAAGACGTTTTAAAGAATGTCCCATCTGCTTTGATGTCGTTGATCTACTAGCCTCTGAGAATCGCCAACAAGTTTTTACAACAGTGTTGTCAAATATATATTCCGAAGCTGTGGGGGGAGCTCTAGAGAGAAACCTGCGAGCAAAAAGCGAGAATACATCAAAGAAATCCCGAAGCTACTGAGTGCTGCTTTAAACAAGATGATGCCTTTATAAGACGTAAATACAAGTCAAAGAATCCCGTTCATCACAAAATATTGTACAGTATAAATGCTGACGTAGGTTAAGTCAATATCCTGTTCATGTTTTTGTCTGTCCTGTTTCTGATGTGGATTCTCTGCAGGAGCGTAATTAAATCTATGCATTACAACCCCCCCAATATTTATACCATGATCACATGAAAAGGAGGCATCAGGAGGCATACCCTAATTTCAACCCCCCCAATGTTCAAACCAAATCTACGCCCTTGATTCTCTGAAGGTTTTCTTTATTTAAGTATCTTATAAAACACTTATAATGCACATGAAGGAACAATCTCAAATCATTGCATTAGGGTTGTATTTGAATAGCAAACTATAAATGTAGATTCATGCGGCACAGTTTGCTTTTCTGGACCTTGAACACACTGGACTTTAGAGACAAGTCAGCAAATACGCCTGACCATTTTCCAGAGGTCTGATTGGCTGTTGTCGTCCTGGTTATATGTGAGGGAGCTCTGAAGGTAAAAGAGTAGCAAAACTCGAGAGTACGTAGATGTGAATTTGAGAACTTGTACAATAAGTACGTGTCCACTACAATTACACTAACTAACTTGTGCACTTGCAACTCAGTGGCGGCGAGAGAGAAATCG
Organism: Abramis brama; assembly: GCF_963993115.1. Classification (NCBI taxonomy): domain Eukaryota; kingdom Metazoa; phylum Chordata; class Actinopteri; order Cypriniformes; family Leuciscidae; genus Abramis; species Abramis brama. The sequence continues at coordinate 1,698,457 of NC_139986.1, read as the reverse complement.
GGGGCAGGAGCGGGTGTGATCAAACGAGCCGTTTTATTGGTTGGCGCGTAGCGAAAGCTGTTGGTCCATTAAGCCTCATTAAAAAAAAAGTACACGTACTGCGTTAGATTAAACTGGGAAAGGTTATAGCACTTGCATATTGTTGTCCTCACTGCTTCTATTGTTCTCATGTGTAATCGCTTTAGATAAAAGCGGCTGCTAAATGAATAAATGTAAATATAAATTAAGCGTTTTCTTGGTTTTCTATGGGAGGAAAATGCATAACATACAATTTAACGTGCTTTATTAGAATGGTGTTTTAATACCACTGTCTTTAAACAGCGTTGCGTTCATATTCTGGGCTCATCTGTTATTCTGTATAGTATGCATTATTAGTATGGTGTTTACTGAGTTAATTTCATTTATTTATTTTAATATCAGTCTTGCATTAAGCCATGTTAGCGTTTCAGAATGTCCCCGAGGACGCGGGTTTCGTGACATCATCACATACAATAGAAGTCCAATTTCATTGGCTAAGCGCCAGGGTGGGAATTATACCGCGGCCACACGGCCATGGCCGCCGTTGCCCTACACTTTGGCCTTCATGCCCCGTGAAAAAAAAATCATCGTACGGCCACAGTGGCCTGTGTGCCCTGGCCCTGTCCAAGTTCCACCCAAGTAGTCTCTGAACTTCAATTAGTTTGTGGATTCGCGCAGGTGCAGTGTCATAATCACATCGATGATCTCACGCATCAAAACAGCAGTGCAAGAAGCATGTAACGTCAGCACCAACAGAAGAACGACACTCTGTTGTCGACACTGGTGCATAGATATATACACTAGATTTCGCCTTGGCTACGGCATTCGTTCATGAACTGCCGTAGCCAAGGCGAAATCTATATGTCTATCTATGCACCAGTCTACGCACACGTCACACAGCAGGAAGCGCGGGCGCCCTCAGATCACGACGTCGCTGTGTTACAAGAGGTAAAAACGATATAAATACTGTTCGTTTTCTCACACAAACCGCTCGTTTCGTGTCTTAGGCCATCAATGTGTACTTACGATGGGGAATTGTTTAATTTGGACGATGGGGAATTGTTTTAATTTGGACTCTGTGCTTGCTCTTTGAGACCGTGACCATAGACCTGCATTATATGACTGACAGACAAGAACGGTTTGACCTAAAAATATAAAAATCTATTTGCTAGTAGATAAGTGCCCTTTTCAGAAAAGGGCCCTATGCAAGGTTCCAGAGGTAACGGCGTCGGCGCACTGAAGCGTTTTTTTTTTTAATAGTTCAAAGTTACTATAAGATTTAATGTTATTACCTTGACAAACTATAACTTACATCATTAAAAAGATATAAGACTCACGTTTCAGTATTTGACCACTATTGTATTCTGAGAAATCTATATTGACAGTTATGTCTTAATTTGTGTCAGGAGTTATGAAATGCAAAAATGAGTCGATACCTTTAATATGAATTATGAGCGTCAGACGCTCCCATTCATAAAAACTCCTGTGCTGTCGTCATGACAGCGATTCACAAAACAACGTCCCTCATGGCTTTTAGCTCAAAAGTGTGCAGATTTGGAGAAATATTGATATATTCTCAGTTTACATCAGATTTCTATTGACAGGAATAATATTTTATTGAATTTATAGCCAAATGCGTCGATGTAATAATTATGAGCGCTGTATACTGATGTGCTGTGTTTTCAATTCATACCAGCAGCCTGAGGGCGCTCTACTGAACATTATAGTCCATATTTGAAACACATGAAGAAGAGCGTTCGACAATGCAGGAAATTATTAATTTATTGGCATTTGTGTTGTTTCTGAATGCTTTTATTGGCATTTGTGTTGTTTCTGAATGCTTTTATTGGCATTTGTGGTATTTCTGAATGCTTTTATTGGCATTTATGTTGTTTCTATTGTTGTGTGAGGGTGTATACCTTCTGGATGTAATGGCGCTCTCTCTCTCTCTCTCATTAAAAAATGTTTTTTTTTATTAAAAAAGTCATAATCCATGTCTTATTCCAAATTAGGATGTTATGGTATCAATCTGAATGGGAAAACCATCGAATTGTACGATGGCCTTTGTGCCCTGTCATATGGCCTTGGTGCCCCTAAAAAAAAAAAAAAAGGTGGAGGCCAAATGGCCTTGCCCCTAAAATTACATAATTCCCACCCTGCTAGGCGCCAACCAATAGAACGGCTCGTTTGAACACCCCCGCCCCCATCCTTCAAATTCACATCTACGTGCTCTCGAGTTTTGTTACTCTTTTACCTTCATAGGGAGCTGGCTGGGTTTTATCTCAGTACATTCTGATTACGTGGTGTTCAGTCAGTCGGGGTACATCTGAACTTTGTGTGAGCGATCACAGATCGAGAGGGAAAATCATGGGCTCCACAATGTCACAAGGGGACTTTGAGACGTCTGCTCTTTTGATTTATGAAAACATTTTACAGAATCAATCATGCCTCTTACCAGATGTAGGCATAGATGAGTCTCTGCTGAAATATTCTGGTAACGACTCTAACGCTGTGCTGCAGGCTTACTCTGATGAGATGCTCAACTCAGTGCCAGGTTACATCAGCAGTTTTGGATCTGCCATTGGTGCTCTGACTTCAGTCCCGAATGCTGTTGGACTTGGAGCTTTGGTGATTTCCTTGATCATGGAGATCGCCATCAAGAGCAGCACTCAGACAAGTGATGACACATACAGCCTGTTACGACGTGTGTTTGGGGAAGAGAAAGCTTCGAGTGTCCGGGACACAATGTCAGAGTATCTGAAACGCCATCGCATGTACATGAACGATGACCAACAATTACGGGAGGAAATAAGGAGACTGGAAAAGCAGCTGAGCAACCATCTCACCATCCTCAGAAACTCCCTGCTGCTGGACGGACAGATGAGGAGCCGTGGGTTCAAGATCTGGGTCAACGGAGCCGCCTTCCACGTCCAGATGTTGGTCCATGGCGCTAGACTGGATATTCAGGCTGGTAAACCTGCATCAGATCTTAATGCTATCGAAGCTGCAATCAATGAGTATTTACACCGCCTGGATCATTTGCTGGAGAAATACAAGACCTACAAGACCAATTCAAAGATGTTTATACTGGTAGGCTCTACTCACATGAACTTAGAATGTTATATGGACAATAATGAAATTGACAGCTGTAAAATGAATGTTAATTCTGCTAAACCTAGCCCGTGTTTTCATCAAAAAGATTTTATGGATATTGTTTTCGCAAATTATGAACCGATCAAAGGATTAAAGAGTTATTTCTTAAATATCAAGGACAATCTCAACTCTCGAATCCATGAACGTGGTTCATTCACTGTGCCGTCAGCTGCAGGTTAGTTTAGATATCTGGTGTTGATAAGGGCGCCCGGATGGCTCAGATGTTAGAGCGTGCGCCCATATATAGAGATGTACTCGTCGATACACCGGGCCTGGGTTTGACTCCGACCTTTGGCCCTTTGCTGCATGTCACCCCCCCCCTCCCTTTCATGTCTTCAGCTGTCCTGTCAATAAAGGCCTAAAAATGGCAAAAAATAATCTTTAAAAATAATAATAATAATCTTTTAATTTAACGTATAGTAACTTTAAGTAAAAAAAATACAAAAATAAAAAAGAAGTTTATAAAACTTCCATTTTAATATTTTAACGTATTTACTCTTACCTTGTGATCTACATGTATATTTGATCTGTGTTCTGTGTTTTGCTGCACAGTGATGTCCTGGTGCTCTCCTGACACACCTGCATGTTACACGTTTAAGACATAAAATACTCTGCTGAAATATTTTAGTCCTGTTTCCGGTTTAAAAATCCTTAAATTACGTCTGCTCCTTCTACCTCGTTGAAGACTTCTGAATCTTTGAATAAGTATATGATGTTCATTATAAAAGTGTAAGTGCTGAACACAAGATATCTCCTACTTCACTGTAAAGTTTGTTCTTAATGTTTGCTTTTGTGATGTTCTCCTAACAATAAAGGATCATGTGTGTTATTGTTCCACGTGTCTGTGTATTTTAACTTAAAGAGTTGCCAATATACTATACAGCAGGCTTCTGCTGTGCCATTAAATAAATTTTATTGAATTTGGGGCAACTGTACTCTACCCGTATTTCTGTATATTTTTATTTTATATATTTTATTCTGTTTTCATTTTTAAATGTTTTTTTAATGTCTTTCTTTCAGGGTTCGAAATGTACTTTTTCGACCACCAGCCAAATGGCTAGTAAATGTTCAAATTTCACCAGCCACTCAATACATTACCATTGTTTTTACGGCTGCTGAGTGAAGCAAATCTACCAGCCACTTGCATATTTTACCAGCATTTGGCTAGATGGTGCTAATTTTGAACCCTGTTTTCTTTGTCTTAGAGCGCTTTGAATAGTCTGTGTGCTTAAAAGGTGCTTAACAAAAGGGAAAAAATAACCCCAGCTCAGGTGTAACCAATGGCTAACTGATCTTCTCCATGGCAACATAATATTTTATGTTTACATCAAGGGGGTATATACAAATATATACACACCTTTTCAGTGGGTGCTTAATCAACTGGTAAACTGTATATCCACGACTGGATGAGCTGTCATAAAGTGCGCGCTCTCACTTTCATTTTTGCCGTGATCAGTAACGTTAGGCCTGTCGCTCCAGAGACTGTAAGCTGGATCCCGAACAATACAGATCCATCCTCGAGTAATAACGAGAGTAAATGAAGACTGCTAAGTTCATTCTTACATCCAACAACAAAACACCTCAATTGCTTAGGAGACATTCTTGTCTACAGTTGCTCCAGCGTGGAAACAATGGCGGACTGTGTCCAGCTCACTCAGGGCGGGTTTATGCTCAAACTGCAGTGTCAATCAACAGTCATGGGAGGGGCCTGTGCAAAGTGACGTCACATTGCCCCGAATCTGAGAACAGCTCGTTCTGAGACAGTGCTTATGGTTTATGGGGATTTTAAAAGAAGCACTTAGTGGATTTTTATTCTTATAGGGTGGTTGTGTACACACACTGCCAACACACATTTATGTTCAAACACCATGTAAAAGTGAATTTTGCATAATAGGTGCCCTTTAACCCATAAACCAGAGGGAGTTGTCTCACAGTCCCGACTGAGCTGACTCTACACCATTCGAGACTGCTGCTCACAAGTCTGCTCACATTGGGCCCAACAGCAGATCGCCCTGCCTGCTCTAACGCAGCACCACTATTGGCATGTGGCACATTGGGTATGGCTGAGGCATCACATGCTTCCTGAAAACATTACGTAAGGTCTTTTCTACTGCTCAGACGGCCCGCTATAGACCCTTTTGTGCCATGAAGAAAGAGAGAGAATGGGGACGCATAGAAAAGGAGGGAGGAAGAGGAGGGAAAGGGTGACACATTGACGGAGGAAGAAGCCAACTGGTGCTCAAATAATGCTCACTGATAGACATATAGTCTGAGCCAGAGAGCTTTTTTGGAGGGGCTTTGACATTCATATGCGCTGGGCGACTTAGGCTTTATTCGCACCAGGAAAAGAAAATCACATCTTTAGGATGCATAGGCTAAAAATCAACTTGTCTTGTCCTGTACACATGCAGCCTCAGAATAAGTCTGGTGAATGAATGAACAACACAAAAACATTGAGCTTTTATAAGACGTGGGATGGGTGATAGGAGGATAGTGTTGGATGTCTCATGCGGTAACCATTCCCTGTGGGCTCCTCACTCCTCCCTTCCACCGCTGCTGGTGAAGCCCCCCGTGGAGTGTGCTGGTCCATCTGTAATGGATGGGCCAGCCATTTTATCCAGGGCTCCCCCAGAGGACAGGACGCCGATTGCAGCATTGGAGGGTGAGCTGGCCTCTGGAGATGATGACTCAACTGTGTTGTCTCCCTCTGGGAGTATATGGTTGCCCGAGCCAGATCCAGAATTATCAGCTATGCTGAAACGGGCCGCCGAGGCTGTCGGGCTGTCTCGGTTGGATGATTGGTATCCCGGGGCGGGCCGTGCTGGTTCTCAGCCCGCCGCCACAGTACCCTTCTTTCCCGAAGTACATGGAGAACTGTTGAGTGGTTCTTCCCCCCCCTCGCTACCCTTGACGGAGGAGCGGTGAAGGGTTATGAGGCTATCCCTCCAGTGGAGCGGTCTGTCGTGACACAGGTGCACCTGTGCCTGTGCGCTGCCTTTTGGGGGGATCCTCGTCTCCCCCTAAGGCCTGTGAGTTCTCGTCCGTTCCGACTGGCAGAACTTACAAAGCCTGTGGGCAAGCCACCACCTCTTTGCGTGCCATGGCGCTGCTACAGGTCTATCAGGCTAGGACACTCATGGCCATGCACGAGGGTAGCCCAGACCGTGCGCTCATAGGTGAGCACTGCACTGCATCCGACCTCGCCCTCCGGGGCATGAGTGTCGTGGTGTGCACGATCGGTCTGGCGATGTCCACCTTAGTGGTTCAGGAGCGCCACCATTGGCTCAGCCTGGTTGATATGGCGGATGCGGACAAGGTTCGGTTCCTGGGCTCCCCAATTTTCCAGGTTGGGCTGGTCGGCAACGCGGCGGAGAACTCCGTCCAACAGTTCTCTGCCGCCCAAGCACAGACAGAGGCCATCCGGCACATCCTGGCCCGGCGGCCAGCTGCTGCCTTCACCCCGCTGCCGGTGGCAGTTCCTCCGCCTGCTTGTCACCGAGGACGTTCCCCTGCCGCCGCTCCTGCTGGGCCTCGGCAGCAGCCTCCAGCCAGTTTGAGGACCCGGTCATCAGCCTTCTCACGCATCCCCTGCCGCCCAGTGGAGACAGTTAAGTGCTGCACACTCACATCACTGTCCTCCACCTTGCTGTCCCACCTCAGGTATGTCTGTGGTCTTCTGAGCCTGGGCCTGGTTCTCCTGAAAGCTCAGTGATATTCATCACACCTAGTGTTGAGCAATTCTCCTGTCTTGTGCGCGCATGTCGCTGTCCTACTGGCGAAGGACGTGATATAGCCGCTCCCTCCAGCCGATACGAAGGCCAGTTTTTATAAACTCGTTCTTCATATACCTAGTATGTGGTGGGTTGTGACCATCTTGGCCCTGTGTCACTTGAAACGGGCCCTTTCTCGAAAGCCTCAGTCCAAGTTGCTACACAGAGAGGCATTTTTCAGAATGCCCCGTCCCCAAGCTTGGTCTGCAGCGTTTGACCTGAATGACATGTGCTTAAGATCTCTAGCCTTCCGCACCACAGGCTATCCTGCGTGTTGCGTTTGAGGGTTTCGAAGTATCAGTACAGAGTCCTACCCTTCGAGTGCTCCATAGCCAGTTGGGTCTTCAGGTCAACTGGGAGAGAGTAATCTCGCCCATGGACTGAGTATCTCTCTTCCGGTATGGGGATGGACTCGGTCCAACATGCCTCTTCAATAAAAGAGTGTGTCCGGTCGGTGCTATACAGAAGTGAGAAAGGGTCCCACTGAAAGAATTTTCAGAGGCTCCTGGGGACATATGGCAAACGCAGCCGCATGGCTTCCTCCATATGAAGACCACTTCAGCACTGGCTTAAGGTCGAGTCCCGAGGTGACAGTGGCAGAGTGGCACGCCAGATCACAACAGACAACAAATCACCCCAGCCTGCCGCTAAAACCTCAGCCTGTGATCAGACCAAATCGAGTTGTTGCTGTTCACTTCCCTTTGAGCCACCACTGCTCAGCGAGCTGGTTCTGGTCTGAAAAGACAGCATCGCGTCCGTTGCGCTAAGCTTCCCTCGCATGTCACAACTCGCCCGCCACCTCCTCATTGGAGTCAGAAGCTTCTGAGGCCGCTTCATTACACTATTTCTTCCAGCCTACTCAATCGTGCCGCCGACGAGTCTCACACCTAGTGTTGAGCAGTGCTCCTGTCTTCTGCGCGCATGTCGCTTGCACCTACTGTGCTAGGTCAGGAGTAGAGCAGGTCTTGATAGTTGCCCCTTATTGGCCCAACCAGACCTAGTTCCCCTCGACAGCCCTTCCTGACTTTACCCTGAATGCATTTTAAGGGACGGGGCATGATGGCACCCACGTTCAGACCCCTGGAGAGATTCCAGGCCGGTCCTACAGATGGACGCGGAGGTTCAGGTGGCAACCGCAGAACTATGTGGTAGTCACCATCACTTCTGCGAGAACACCCCCTAAGAGGAAGTGTTGCTTACGCCAAATAGAAGTGGAACCTATTCGATGAGTGAGTCTTCTCTCCGTGAGGAGATCCTATAGGCGTTCGGTCATTTCAGTGCTCTCTTTCCTGCAAGATGGGTTGGAGTGAGGGCTGTGTTCTCCACCCTCAAAATGATGTTGCCTCTATTTTCTCTTTGAAGCACATCATGATGCAGTAGCATGGGAAGCACGTCATGATCGTCAGGTTCCTGAGGGAGCAAGGGAATCTGCCTTGCGCCCCTCTTTATCCTCTTGGGCCTTATCTCTGGTGCTACTGCACTGCAGAGACCGCCCGTGAGCCACTGCAGGCAGTGAGTTAAAAATTCTGTTTTTAAAGAGACTCATGCTCGCGTGGTCTCCACTAGAGGGTAGGGACTTGCTCGCTTTCGGTCAACGAGTTGTGCCTGGAATTCGGGCTGGCTTACTCTCACAAGCTGAGACCCTGGCCTGGATATGTGCCCAAGGTTCCTACCTCTCCCTAAAGGTGGGACCAGGTGGTGAACCTGCAAGCGCTGCCCCGGAGGAGGCAGACCCAGCCCTGGCTTTCTCGGTCCATCCGCTTCATTGCGGTTATACGTGCTCAGAACGCAAGCCTTAGGACCTCAGACCAGCTCTTGTCTGTTAAGGAAATCAGCAGAAAGAGAAGGCTGTTTCCAAGCGAGGTTGGCCCACTGAATGGTGGCTGCCTTCATCTTGGTGAAAATCCCGAGATGCACATGTCCACTTAGGTGGTGAGCTCCTCTGAAGTGAGTGTGTGCTCCCGCCTAGGCGTTGACAGAGAGTGCTTCGCTGACAGATATTCTAGAGTTGGGGGCTAGGCGACACCTATAGTCGAACCGCTGCTTCCCGTGGGCTCCCTTCTCATGAAGCCAGTTCACCGTGAGCCCGGTTCGAAGTGTCGGCTTGCTGCGCCATTCCCCTCCTATGGACTGAATCCGTGTGCAATTCTTGCTCCAGTAGAGCTCCCTCTTAAACCGAACCCTGTTGAGTTCCTCCACACCCTCCGGCGATGGACGCGGCGGAGCGTCCGAAGCCAGGCCTACCACTCATATGCTCTGGTGGAACTTGTGCTAGGCTGGGTCCATATGTTGCGATCCCTACGGTGATCTTAAATCGACGGGGATCAGGAAGCTTCTGTCTAGGCACTGGAAGGTGGCAGCACTAGTGGCGTTTTCAAATAGATCCCCATTCAGTCGACGTCGACTATGTCTGACGTTCTCGACTGAAAGGGAACGTCCTGGTAGCGTATGCAACCCTGAAGGAGGGAACGGAGGATGTTTTCCCCTCGGCACTACTACTGGACCACCGCTGACTCTGGGGGCCGCTCGGCTCCTCAGCGAAAAAGCAACTGGTCCGTATTTACGCTTCTGCAGGGCGGAGCATGTAATCACGCACGCCGATGTTGAATTGGCTTGATTAAATAGTAGTACGAGGAAGACAGACTCCCTAAGCATGATCCCCATTCAGTCGATGTTGACTATGTCCTCTGCATACGCAACCAGGACGTTCACTTCACTGTTCACACACACACAGTTCCATTGCAGGCTATAGGAGTCCCCTGTTGGATAGGTAGACATCGGTCAGAGTTGCAGATCCCCTCTTTGCATGTTTTTTTTTTGTGTGCTAAAAGACATTCAGTTAACATAATTACATTTTTCAATACATACATATATATATAAGACTTTACTGCCAGTTCACTTCACTGTTCACACACACACACACACACACACACACACACACACACACACACACACACACACACACACACACACACACACACACACACACACACACACACACACACACACACACATTTCCATTGCAGGCTATATGAGTCCTCTGTTGGATAGTTAGACATCAGCTGCAGGTCCCCTCTTGGCATTTTTTTAAAAATAAAATTAAAAATGCATATTTTAAGTGTGTGTGTGTGTGTGTGTGTCTGTTTCTGTGTGTGTGTGTTTGTGTGTAAATGTGTGTGTCATGTGCAGAGAGCATGATCCTGGTTCTGATAAACTGTGCTTCTTGATCTAAATACGTCCCTTCTTTAGTTACTACAGCTTCTAAAAGTGGTGTTTTCATGACTGTCCCGCTTCCCTGTTCTCACACACACCTGGCTGATGCACCTGAATAATGCAGAGCCATTTCTTTACAGACTATTTCCATTTACACACACACAGATAATGCAGCTTGACATTAAGTGCCGCAATTTTTTTTGTTGACATTTAAGGCACATTACTAAAATGTGGTATAGTGGTGGTATTGTATTATATATAAAAATATTAAGGAAAGATAGCACAAAACAATCCATTTATTTAAAAAACTGGGTAACACTTTACAATAAGGTCCTATTAGTTGACTGGTAAATGCATTTACTAAAAAATAGCAATACATTTCTTTTTTTCTTTTCTTTTTTACAGTATTTGTTAATTATTGTAAATGTTAGTTAATAAAACAGAACTGTTCATTTTTAGTTCATATTAGCTCAGGTCCATTTAATTATATTAACAGATACATATTTTTTACATTTCAATATTGTAATTAGTAAATACTGAAATTAACATAAACTAAGATTAACTATAATTAATAAATGATTTAGAAGTAGTTTTCAAAGTTAGGTCTTAACTAATGTTAACTAATATTAACAAACAGAACCTTATTGTAAACTGTTACCAAAAATTGTAACAAATTGCAGTTTTCTGTTCATTGCACCAAATTCGATTATTTAAAATTTGTAATAATACATATTGAATTTCTTATATTTAATAGATCTAAACCGTAAATTAGGAGGAAGAAAAACATTAGCAAAGCCTCAGGAAGAGAAAAATATGAACGCCCCAATAAATGTGTTAATTATTTTTTGAACATGCATAATAGTCCATATTAAAGGAGAAGTTCACTTTCAAAAAAACTTTTGCTGATAATTTACTCACCCCCATGTCATCCAAGATGTCCATGTCTTTCTTTCTTCAGTCGCAAAGAAATTAAGGTTTTTGATGAAAACATTCCAGGATTTCCCCCCATGTAATGGATTCTATTGGGACCCAAACGGTAGAAGGTCCAAATGACAGTTTAAGTGCAGCTTCAAAGGGCTTTAAACGATACCAGACGATGAATAAGGGTCTTATCTAGCGAAACGATCGGTCATTTCCAAAATAAATAAAAAAGTTTAAGTTTTATAAGCACAAATGTTCGCCTTGCTCTGTTCTGTGATGCGCGTTCGTGACGTCACGTAATACGCAATTACGTTGAAAAGGTCACGCTTGAAAAATTTCTGTCCTGAAGAAAATGTTCTTTTTGGCTTTTTAATATTAAAACACCGAGGATACGCACACGAAATGGGCATTTTAAACGATAAACTGACACAAATACATTTGAAAATGTGTATATGGTCCTCCTTCCGCACATTTGTAAACACGTCAAGCGTGACCTTTTCAACGTAATTGCGTATTACGTGACGTCACGAACGCGCATCACAGAACAGAGCAAGGCGAGCGTTTGTGCTTATAAAACTTAAACTTTTTTATTTATTTTGGAAATGACCGATCGTTTCGCTAGATAAGACCCTTATTCATCGTCTGGTATCGTTTAAAGCCCTTTGAAGCTGCACTTAAACTGTCATTTGGACCTTCTACCGTTTGGGTCCCAATAGAATCCATTACATGGGGGGAAATCCTGGAATGTTTTCATCAAAAACCTTAATTTCTTTGCGACTGAAGAAAGAAAGACATGGACATCTTGGATGACATGGGGGTGAGTAAATTATCAGCAAAAGTTTTTTTGAAAGTGAACTTCTCCTTTAACTGCAGAAATTAATGCATTATTTTTCCACCTCTATTTTAGATGATTATTTGTGATAAAAGCTTCAAGTAAACCACCAGCTACAAACAAACTGTTCATTTCTTTGGGCTTCATTCATAAAACACAACCAGATCAAAATTTGTGTGAATAGTTATATGTAAATACGTACGTATAACGTTTAATTTAAATGTATCTCATCCACCAGAGATGAATTACGTTGGATTTATCATGTTACAATTTCTGAATTCAGCAAGTGTATGATGTATTATGTAAATATGATCAATTTATATGATAATTGGATCACACTTTATATTAAGAGTCTTTAGCTACTATGTACTTACATTAAATTATATAATTTAGTTACATTTTATTTAAAGCTGTCATTGTTACAGTGTAATTATATGTTTAAGTTCTGAGTAATATTAAGCAACAACATGTACTTACTATAGGGTTAGGGTAGGATTAGGGTTTGGTTGAGGGTTAGTTGCATGTAATTATGCATAATTTACTGTTATTACTATGGTAAGTACATGTAACATATGTAACAAGGACACAGTAAAATAAAGTGTTACCAATAATTGCCAGGCACAATGTGCTTATTGTGTTGATGTGTTAATGCAAGACACTTGTGCTGCTATTGATACAGGTAAGTTAGGACAGAGTTTAAGGATAGGTTAAGGTATTAATAATAAAAGTACAATGTACAAACATGTACATGTATGCACAGAATAAGTGCATTGTATTAAATTATTAATTTAAATGTTTGTAAATAGTAGTTAAAGACACTTAATATAAACTGGGACCAATAATTGTGTCTTTCACCTCATTCAAACATCATATTAACACTAGATTGATCAGACGGTTCAGATCTAAAGCTTTAGATGGACAGTATTTCCATTTCTACTTATTGAGGAGAGAGGAGACAGACGCTTCAGGAAACGAAAGTAAATGGCAGATGGCGAGGAACTTCAAAAGCTGAAAAGCTGAATCCGGTTGGTTTTGAGATAAAGAAAGAGATGCATGGAGCGAGAAAGCAGATTTATATAATCACGCTGAAACAGCATGTGTGAGTCGAGGTGAAGACACATTCCCAGATCAAAGCAGAAGAAGAAATTTCTGAAATAAAGGGATTTCTGAAGCGGTTTTAATCCTGAAGATGATCAAGTCCATCTTGCCTCTGTGGCTGGACTGTAGATTGCATTTATTTGTTGCCTGTTTGACAGAGAAATAAGTGCGTTCTCTCTCTCCCTGAGGCATTCATGAGAGAAAGAGACACACAGTCAGAGCGATACGGGACGAGGGATATTTACCCTCCATAAAGTACAAGCTGGCTTCGATCCTCCACACGATCTGGCCTCTGTGGGAGCCGCTCACTCCACGACTCTTGTAGTCCAGAAAGTTTTCTGACAGAACCTCATCTATAATAGAGGAAAAGAAAGAAAAGGGGGTCAGTAACAGCAAAAGGCAGTTTGTTCTGCTGTTATCTGTGTATCCGTTCAGACGTTTAAAGGGGACATGTCATGAAAATCTGACTTTTCCCGTGTGTAAGTGCTGTAATCGGGTGCTTCTACCAACCCAGAAAACGTGAAAAGTGAAACCCAGTAACGGTGTTCTGGTGAGTCTTTCTCTGCAAGCATGTCAAAAAATAAGCCGATCAGATTTCACTCTCCTTCTGGCGTATGAAGAGGATCTTAATATAATATTCCCGGCCCTTAATCTGCACGTTTACACACACCAGCCGACATTTGGTTCCACAAGCGACAGCAGAGACCAGTTCTAACGCACTGATGAAGATCCAGCAAAGCCTGAAGCTGTTCTGTGGTTGAGCTCAGACGAGCACTGAACACTATTGACCAGAACATGTCACCGCTGTCTTATAAAGACCTCAGGAACTGTGGACACTTGTGGAGAAGTTAAACATGATGATGAGATGATCAGTGTAACTCCACAACAACTACAGAAATGTCTCCACTAACATTCAGAAGCTCTTCCTGAGTCTCTCCGTAAGGCTGCACTCGCTACTGGTTATTCTGGGATTCTGGATGAGTGAGATTGGCCTGTTCTGTTATTGCCGGAGTTTCTGAGTGTAAAGACTCCGCCCTCTTCTGAACGGAGGCGGAGCTAAAGCTCATTTGCATTTAAAGGGACACACGCATAAACGGGGCGTTTTTTACAGACACATTCTGGGGACACCATAGATTTATATGATATCTTGTGAAAAGGGGCATAATATATCACCTTTAAGTTGCATTTTACAGCTGTTTTAAATTGTATTATAAATGGTTAGTTCCAGTTCTTGATTCTGATTGGTCAATAGCTGTGTTTTATTCACGATAAAACACGGATGACCGCTTCACACAATGGTTCAATGTATCACTACACAACACATGTTCTCATTGATATTGTTCATTGAAGCGTATAGAGTATTGTGAGAGATCATAAGCGAGTGTACCTGCATTTACAGTAGATATAGCATCTTCCTTCAGGTCAGTCCTATATTCGTAATAAAAAATCTGTTTGAATGTCCTCTGCGATATCTTGTCCTTTTAACAGTTAGCCATTTATCAGTTGAGTCTTGCTTCTCCGTGTTCACAAGTTTCAGTCCTTTCAATATAAAAGTCTTCTCTACTGACTGACTCACTCATAAAGACAGTCTTTGTCTCCATCTAATGGAGAAATAATGTATGTAACTTCTGTTGCTGTTCTCGGTCAGGGACTATTTTTTCCAGCGGAAGGAAGGCTTTTAGAGATTTTACTTCATGAAAGTTGCACTAATACATATTTTGTTGGCTTTAATATGTGTATTGTGTGGTAACCGTTTTATAAAAGCTATAAAGTACTCGAGGCTAGTGCTGTAACGTGAATAAGTCACGACTGACTCCGCTTCGCGTCGAGCCTAACAACACCCTCAGATTCACCATACAGCACAGCCTCGAGTACCTCATTACTTACATAACGTTTCACAGTATTAGCTGCTGATAAACCCATATAGGTTGCTTGTTAATGAAGTATTCTCACCAATAAGGTACATGCCGATCCAGTCTCCGGCGTCCACCTCCTCGGTGACGTCCCAGCTGATCACGATGTCCTCTGATTGGCCGATGCAGAAGAGGGAGGAGCTGACGGTCAGGGTGGACCGGCTCTGCAGGGACACCAGATCCGTGTCACTGGTGGATCGGGGCAGAACCAGCGCTTCAGTGTGAGCCAAGCCGAGCCGAGACCCATCCTTACAGCGGCGCCGGGTCTGAGAGCTCCTCGACGGAGAGGCCATCGACGCCAGACCCACAAACCGGCTCTGGTACAGGTTCTGCAGAACATCACAGCATAAACTGGATCTGACTGGGCGGATTCATTATTCATCACTGCTCTTCCTGGGAAAAGTTGAATTGATCGTAAATCAAAATATATGGAAGCTTGTTTCCGACATGGAATAGAAAATAAAAAAGGTAATTGCAACCTTTTTTTAATTCAGAGTATTTTCTCAGAATTTTGAGATATAAACTCATAATTATCTGAATTGTGAGATCTAAAATCGCAAATAGTCAGAATTGTGAGTTAAAATGATCTGATTTATATACAGTGGCAGAAACAAGCTTCCATAAAAAATGACATTTTATGTATTCGCTATTGCGGAAAAAAACATGGAGAACTGGAGCATGGAGAAATTGTTTGTTTGTTTGTTTAGACAACTTTATAAATCTATCTCTCCATTTTAAGATATATATTAATCAATTTTAGAATATAACAGAAGTGTATTTTGGAAAACCGGAAATAAACTGTTGCATCAAAAAATGTCAGGCCTAAACCAATTCTGAAATAATAATAAAAAAAATTCTAAAATCTAAAATCTTATCTTGTAATTTCAATGAATTTTAATCTGAGGAATTAAAAAATCTACAGAAAGTGCATTCGCATTACATTTTTGGTGAATTTTTGAGGGCAAAATGTCTATAGTCTATTATTTCTAGTGTAGCGATGTATGAAGCAATCACACGAAACTCCTGATCTGCAGTCATGTGATATCTCGGAGTGAGAAACTGACTGAAATGTACGTTTTTATGTACTAAAAATATTCCCCCTGCGCTCTGGTGCTTAAATCCCTTTACTGTCTGAATATGCACAGTTTTGTCAGACAAACCGAAGAACGCGTGATGTTTGGACTATATTTAAATATATATTAATATACTGTATTATCAATGAATACTGTAAGATTTCAGTTGGTTTCTCACACAAAGGCATTGCACTCATATGGTGCTCTGTGTTGTTTTGGAGCTTAAATGTAAACTTAAGAGTGTATACTGTAAAAAAAATGGTAACTTGCAATTCTTTCCTTAAAGAGATTTTTGTTTTAACTTGATTTAACCCATAAAAGTGAATTTTATTGGTATAAATGAATGTATTTATGAATATAACCGGTTAATTCTCCACTTAAAAACATAAAGAGAGTAAATTAACTTCTGTAATATTATCATATAGTCACTGGGTGAAATTGGGCTCTTTAAAACTGAACTCCGGTCAACATGTCCTGTATCTAATAGTGTCCAAGCTATCCAACACAAGTGTCTTTTTCAAAACAACATTTGCATAGTTTGTGGACATATAGAGGAGTGTGAGTGTTGGTCAGAAGGTATGGCACTTTCCAGAAGATGGAAGTGAAACATGCAGCATCAAAACCAATCCAGTGGAATATGAGGGAATATGACTGATGAGCGTGGACAGATTATTATCATCCTGTGAGGGTTTTCATAAATCTACAGCGAAGCTTTAACATTGAATTTTATGTGCAACAATGAGACGTTCTGCAGCTTTAGGCACAAGACAATCAACCATGTGCTGAAGTGCGACGTAGGCCACACTCCTGACTTCCACATACAAGCATCACCAAACTCAGATGATATGATGAGTTTTGATGACCTGAGCCGTCGACAACATCAACATCAACAACAACAACAACAACATCAACATCAACATCTGTATCTGCAGGAGATTCACAGTATTCCCTTAAGCAGGGATTATCAGCAAGGTGTGGTGAAATACACCGAAACAACCAACAAGCCTGCCAAGAACCAGAATACACACACACACACACACACACACACACACACTCACTCACTCACTCTCTCTCTCTCTCTCCCTCCCTCTCTCTCTCTCTCTCTCTCTCTCTCTCTCTCTCTCTCTCTCTCACACACACACACTCACTCACTAACTCACTCTCACACACACACACACACACACACACACACACACACACACACACACACTCCCTCTCTCTCTCTCTCTCTATCACACACACATGCACTCACACACACTCTCTCTCTCTCTCTCTCACACACACACACACACACACACACACACTCACTCTCTCTCTCTCTATCACACACACATGCACTCACACACACTCTCTCTCTCACACACGCACAGACCTTAAAATAGCAATGCCTCTGGGATCTCGTCCACAGTAAACGGAGTGTCACAGAAAGCAAGACTCAAAAACATGCTCAAAATGACACTGCATTTACAGTATCTCTCATTAATCTCTCATTTATTTCTCATTAATCTTTCATTAATCTCTCATTAATCTCTCATTTATCTCTCATTAATCTCCTCTGGAAGTGTTTCCTACAGGACTGGCAAAGCTTTTCCTTCTCCTGCTGGAGAGATCAGTATCTTCAGCTTCTCAACTAACTTAAGTCATTAAACTGGCTTTACTGGGACTGTGAGGATAAACCAGCAGTGAAATCATTTTTATTTCCTTCATCCATGAAGAAATGATCCATTAAAGTCAGGTATGATCTATGAGGTGTACATTCAATCCGTTAACTTTCACCCCCTTTCTGAGCACCTGAACTGAACTGGTTGTAGTTCATGAATGCTTTGGAATAGAGAGCATTAGTGTCGCTGGCTCCGGAAGTAATTTTCCCATTCATTTCTCCCATAGGGAATCAGACAAAACTGCAAAGGTACGAGACTGTGAACTTAACGGTTTTAGTGAGGGAAGAAACTACAGTCCCATGAAGCACTGCAAAATCGAATTAAAACAATGGATAAATCTAAAACTACTCATTTTAAAATAATCATATATAAAAACAATATATTTTAAGTTCACTGCAAATTATGAATATGTATTCAAACATTTCAGTATTTTAAGAGCGTAGAGGGATCGATTTGATTCCGTCATTCGCAGTGCTTCATGGGAGTGGGCGGAGCTAAATAGCTTTTTGGCGCATCTTGCTTGTTCCGACTCTATGATTGGTGGAGTTTTCTGCACTGCATCATGGGTAATGTAGTTTTCACCAGAAATTCCACTGTTAAACATGATTAATTAAAAAAATATGTTTAAATAATGTGGGTGACGGCTTCAGCAGAAGCAAATCCCATCGATTAACAACCTCGTAGGGCTGTTTTTAACGCTTTATAAGGCATCATTAAACATCAATTTATCTATGGAGAAAATGAATGGAGTTTTTGCTTCTCAAACCCGACTGTTGCGCTCTATATAGACCTTTTTGAAGAAGACACTGAACAGATTATTGCAGAAGTGAAAGTAAAAAAGTTTAGGTTACACGAAAGCAAATTTACTGACCTATCATTTTTTCCCGTAAAAAAATAAAAATAATATATATATTACAAAATAATTGCTATAAACAAAGACACAGCTGTAACAAAGTTTTGATCTACAGTTGATATTACAAAATTGAGCCGCTACAAGGATTTAATGCAACATTTCCATTGTAAAGCAATGTCCAGTTTCAAAACGCATTTGGGGTGTTTAAGCTTTCAAATTATACCAATTTTATGATGATTACTAATATATGTGATGAGGGAAAAGGCAATGAGAAGCACCACTGGGACACTGACAGTTAACAGGCTGTGAAATGGACAAAGTCATGCGGTAACCGTCCACAGGTCCACATGAGAGTCAGCGGTGGTGAGGATGATGATGGTGGAGATGAAGAGGAGCGGACGGAGGAAGAGACTGACCTTCACACTACACAGGTGTAGCAGCATTATGATCCCGCAACTCAAAGCACATCAGATCCTGAGGAGAAGGTCAGGAGTTACTGAGACAGCACAACCCTCTGAAGTTCACAGAGCCGTGTGTGTGCTTTAGATACAAAGACCAGCTGAAGATCGATATTCAATATTGTGATATTATGTCATTTACTTTGATATTGTTAAAGGAACACTCCACCCATTTGCATTAAGCTTTGCAATGTTAGAAACCCAGTCATACTATTGAATGGTCTTGCAACATTTTCTCATTTTCCCCTGAGACGGGAGAAATCCGTATTTACCTCTTACACTTCCTCCCACAATGACGCAAAAATCGTCATTTTGCGTCATTGTCGGAGGAAGTGTAAGAGGGGGGGATTTCTGTTAAGACTACAAGCACTAGTTCCCACCCTTTCAAACCCGCCCATAGGGGGTTGGACTTAATGCGCTAACAGACCTATCACAGATCAGCGCCAGTGCGTTTGATTTCCAATGCCATCCCGGACATGTCCGGCCGTCGAGACCGTCCAAAATGTCTCAGTGTCTCGGCGCGTCTCAGTAATGACTCCACCGGCCTCGCGCCGTTCTCCCGCGGCCCTCAGCCTCGTCCTGCTCGCCACAGTAAACACAATGAATGGCGACTGTAGAACGCAAAAGCCGAATCCCGGACATTTTGTGCGATGCGATCTCAAAAACCCGGGCAGACTCACGGAGACTACTAGTAACTTAGCTTAGCTTTATTGTTTACAACTGCTCTCTAACCGGTAGGCGTGGCTTGGGAGTGGCCTCCTAGGGCAGCGAAGCAAGTGCATTCTGGGAGTTGTTGTCTTTCATCCACATAAGCCAAAAATACATTTTCTGGCTTTTCTCAGTCTAGAAAGCTCCAAATTCAAAAATAATTTCACATTTCTTCTACATAAATGACCCAATTTAAATACACATTCATCTTTCCAGAGGTGGAATGTCCCTTTAATATGTAAAATGCAGGAATGCAATCAACATCAATGCTGCATGTGGTACAAGACATCAGAAAACACATCAATTCACAAA
Organism: Abramis brama; assembly: GCF_963993115.1. Classification (NCBI taxonomy): domain Eukaryota; kingdom Metazoa; phylum Chordata; class Actinopteri; order Cypriniformes; family Leuciscidae; genus Abramis; species Abramis brama. Next base: position 1,678,474 of record NC_139986.1, on the reverse strand, counting down.
CACAACAATAAACACTCAAAGCATTTTAAAGCAATATTCCAGATTACAGTAATGCAGTAACAATGTGGAAATCATACCATGGTAAAAGAGTGAATTACACCCTTTTCTGGTGTCTTTTTGTGTTTAAGTTAATCAGGATATAAACTAGTGTTCAAAGGTTTGCGGTTGGTCAGATTTTTTTTAAAGTGTCTGAAAGAGTCTCTTCTGCTCACCAAAGCTGCGTTTATTTGATCAAAAATACAGTAAAAACAGTGAAATATTATTCCAGTGTAAATCAGCTGTTTTCTATGTGAATATATAGTAAAGTGTAATTTATTCCTGTGATCAAAGCTGGATTTTCAGCATCATTACTCCAGTCTTCAGTGTCACATGATCCTTCAGAAATCACTCTAATATGATGATTTGATGATCAAGAAACATTTATGATTATCATCAATTATCAAACAGTTAAAATTTTTGAGGAAACTGTCATATTTTCTTTTTCTTTGATGAATAAAGTTAAAAAGAACAGCATTTATTAGAAATAGAGACATTATAAATGTCTTTACTGTCACTTTTGATGATTTTCCTTGATGAATACAAGTATTAATTTATTTTCTAGTGTATCTGTCCACAAATTTTCATTAAAAACAAGTAAAATGTTTAAGAACAAAATGCTTTATGATCAGTCTAGTTTTATGATTATTTTATGATTATTTGTGATGCACTTTGTACACTTATTTTTTAATTCGTATTTAATTCTGGAATATTCTTTATTACCTGTAAGTTAATCAAGTTAAACAACATCAGCATTATTCATGAATCTAGACACATTACAGGAGAAATCTGTCATTGCTCTTTCTCTGCAGGTCCAAATAAAATCAATAATTTAAATAAAATGGAGTATTTCTAACACATTTCTTTAACATCCTCTATATAACTCCTGGAAACATGACAGAAAAACACTACAGCGTCTGTGATGGATGTTAACGAACTCACTGCAGAACACATTTATGGATTTGTAGAGAAATCATCGATCGCCAAACGCCATGAATTAGATTTTGATATGATGTGAGTCCGAGCAAATGCTCTCAATGTTAACACGAGTGTTTTCTACATGACTTAAGTGAATTACGTCTCGTCTGATGTTCCTCAGTGCTGTAATGATGTGGACAGCATTGATCTGTCTGAGAACACACTCGCTGTATGGAGGAGGAATGAAACTAAACTTCACTAATGCTCTTCTGAAACGGATCCCACAATGCACTGCGAGAGGAAGAGTGTGTGAGGATGGAGACTGTGTGAATAAATAACTCGTACTGAAAAACAATTGGTGCACACACATTTTTCACTCAAAAATTCACTCAAAAACAATGACAAAAAAATTGTCATTTTTAAGTAGAGAAACTGAAATAGTATTTTCTTAAATTTTATTTGCAGTTTTGTAAAAAAAAATCACATTTTATATTACTTTAAACTTGATATTTTTTAGCAGCAAACTTGTACTTGTTCCAGTAACATTTTCTTTTTACCTCTCTATATCATTCAGTCATATGTGAGCTGGACTTGTTACATGTTCCCTGTTTGTTTGGACTTTTATTGTGTATTTCTAGTTTCCTGTTTCCTGTGTCTAATTTTGTAGTCCTTTTGTTTTATTCCAATCAAGCCCTGCATCCCAATGTCCATCCTATCCAGTGTGTCCCATAAAGTCCCCGGATGGTCAACTATTCCAGGTGGATTTTTGAAGTGTGGATCCGTGCTCATATTACCCATGATCCTTTGCGCTTAGGAGGAAGATTCAGTTTAGAACTACAAACACAAGTAAAAGGTGTTTAAAAACTACAAAAAATGGCGGACGTGTGAGGCCGACGGTGAGAGGTTTAGATAAAGTTTTGAGTGACTAATAATCAAAGTTTAACCTGATAAAAAATATTTATTTAATGTTATCCGTGTTATATTTCATCTGCAACAACAATGTGGACTTAAAGATCCGTTTGGCCATTAACTTTTAATATGCATCATTATAATATGAGGAAAGTCTCTGTATGAAAGAGATCAACGTGATTCTGCATCTCTCTCCGATACAGTAGGAATTGAAATAAAAAGAAATGTGGAGGATTTTATCTTTGACAAGATGATTGACAGGTCAGTTTACTGTGTCAGGATGATTGACAGGTCAGTTTACTGTGTCAGGATACGTCAGAGAGCAACCGTTAAAGACACTATTGTATGACGGGTTAGTTTGTCCCGAAGCTTGTCTACTCTTCTGCTACACACTCAAAAGTATCTACTTTTTCTTCACAAAAAGAGTTCACACTCTTAGGGCGTAGTATAAGCAGGCGAACTGAGACGCAGCAAAGGGGAACCAATGAAACAGAAGAGCCTTTCCCTCTCTAGGAGTAAGACTTTCCCTCTCTGCCGTGCGTGCGCGCGCTATCGGTTTGGAGCACAGTCAATTTTCAAACATTAATTTCTTAATTTTTGTCAGGAAATCTTATGCATCACACGTCTAAATTCGCATACATCTAAATTTTAAAGGGGTGGTATAATGCTCTTTTCACAAGATGTAAAATAAGTCTCTGATGTCCCCAGAGTGTGTATGTGAAGTTTTAGCTCAAAATACCCCACAGATATTTTTATATAGCATGTTAAAATTGTCACTTTTTAAGGGTGAGCAAAAATGCACAGTTTTTGTGTCTGTCCCTTTAAATGCAAATGAGCAGCTGGGGGACGGAGCTACAACAGCTTGTGTCCTGGAAATTTCAAAAACTTTTTTGTTTATGTTTAAATGTATGTAGCTGATGTGGAGTTAACTATCTTTTAATCATTGATTAGCATATTCTGTCTTGATAATCTATAAATCGTGTTCTGGGGGCGGGGTTTATGTAAATTTTAGGGTTAGTGATGTCACTAACCCGGGAGGAATGTGGTGTAGGCCATACCAGCCATTTTTTGTAGTCCTTAAAAAGCAATTTTAAAAAAAGCAAATATCTCCCTTTGCTTTGAACTTTGAGCGTCGTAACTTTGCAGATGTTGTTTATACTCAAACATCAACATTACACACTAACTAAAGTTAAAAAAGTGAAATCATAATCAACCACCCCTTTAAGTACTATTTTTACCCAAAATGGGTTGATGTGCGTTAGTGAATACACACACGTAATCCAGAGATCGCTTTAGCAGAATAAATTGCAAACGTTTTGACTAATGAAACATGAAAACAATAAATATTCATGGTTATCTGTGTTCCTCCAGCCATCTTGGGTTTTTCATAAGAATACACTCAAAAAATGAATTTTTGCCTCTTGTAATTAATTAAAATAAGCAAAAGTAACACAGTTGTTTAATATTTTGTCACAACTTAATTTAATTGTGTTCAATCAACCTAATATATTTAAAACTAAAGTTTACTTACTTAATTTGTGTGAAAACTACATGAATAATTTTTGTTGACAACTAACTGGGCAGTGGATATCTAGTTCCCAGCATGCTTTGCAAGGGACTGCATTAGGAGGGTAAATTTAGGGATTAAAGTGTTATTTTATGTGTTTTTCTCTAAATGGAAAGATGTTGTTAGTTAATGTTAGTGTTTAATATTCAGTTTTAATTAACACTAGTAGCTTCTATCATTGGAAATAACTGTAGAGTCAAATTAGCTAAAATTATAATATTGGTGATTTTAGGCAGGGCAAAAATTAAATGTAGTCAACCTGACAAAACTTTATCTAGCAAGAATGACTAAATGAATTTAAGTGCATACAACAAGATTACAACAAATCATTTCAAACAAATTAGATTTTGTTGGAAAAATGTAATTCATTTTCGTTGAAAAGGTTTCCTTAATTTAATCAAGTTCGTTCAACAGCTTTTTTTTGTGTGTGTAAATTATATTTATAATGCAATGCTGCTAATCGACATATCCTTTATCACTGTATATAATACTATAAAATATATTTTTTTTCTGCCTCATTCGGTGATATGGAGCCACACCAGACCACAAAAGTTATTACACACTCGACTGATGTCATGAAGTGAGTTTGCAGTAAAAACGTTATTAAATGTTCTCTTGTTGGACAACAGGACTGAAAACGCTCCTCATTAGGCGTTTGGAATGACGTTTGATGTTAAACGTTCTTCAGGGAACCATCAAAGCCTTTATTAAAGAGAGGAAAACAGCAGCCCAAACATCAAAAGGTATTAGAAAAAGATTTTATTATTACTATTGTGTGTTCTGAGAATGTTTTCCTAATGTTTCCGTTCAGTCATGAATGTTTTAAGAACGTTTCTAAGCACATTCTGGAAAACATTATTAGAAGAACACTACAGTTTTGCATAATTCAAACGTCCTCTCAACAATACTCGTGTTGCACTAAACATATGTTGAACACTGAGTTACAGTTTAAACGTGTTCCTTAACGAGTAATTGGTGATTTCTGTTGTGAAATTGTTTATGATTATTAAGCATTTCCCCCTAAATTTTCATGATGTGTCCAGAAGTTTGAGTTTGTACATCTTGATTCTTGTTCAATCCTCAATAGTGTAATACAGTCAAAAGTTTGGAAACATGACTATTTTTAATATTTTTGAAAGAGCCTCTTCTGCTCATCAATTTAGTTGATCAAAAATACAGTAAAAAGTATAATATTATTCTAATGTAAATCAGCTGTTTTCTATGTGAATATATAGTAAAGTGTAATTTATTCCTGTGATCAAAGCTGAATTTTCAGCATCATTACTCCAGTCTTCTGTGTCACATGATCCTTCAGAAATATGATGATTTATTATCAATGCTGGAAACAGTTGTGCCGCTTAATATTTTTGTTTAACCTGTGATACTTTTGTTCAGGAATCTTTGAAGAATAAAAAAGTTAAAAAAAGAACAGCATTTATTTAAAATAGAAATCTTTTGTAACATTAACCACTACTGTTCAAATGTTTGTGGTCAGTAATTTTGAAAGAAATTAATACTTTATTCAGGATGTGATAAATTGATAAAAAGTGATACTAAAGATTTATATTGTTAGAAAAGTTTTCTATTTTAAATCTTTCAAGTCTTTTTGACTTTATTCAGCATTGAATCCTGAAAAATCACAGTTTCCAAAAAAATATTAATAACATTAATAACAATTGAGCATCAAATCAGCATATTAGAATGATTTTCTATATTTTGGATCAAATAAATGCAGGCTTGATGAGCATAAGAGACTTCTTTCAAAAACATTAAAAATAGTCATGTTTCCTAAAACAAATACGGCTATGAAGTATAAAAAGTAGTGCAAGTTAATTAGATAATCAACAATATGTTTATTGGGGAATAAATCTGCCAAAATGTCATGAGAATGATCTCAGAATTTAAAATATACTTGACTATCTTTAAAATATATATGCACATTTGATATATATTTGTATTTTTATTTTGGGGTTGAGAAAGGTTTGAAAGAAACAGAGCAACAATAAATAAACAATATCAACATAAACGTAAATCAAAATAATATAAAAAAATAAAAAAATTTTGATTAAGAAACCCAAAGCTTTTTTTTTTATCCTCACTGACCTTTATAAATGTCTGTCATTGGTCGGAGCTTGACAGGTTGAGCCAGTCATATTGCAAAACCAGAGACAATGCACGAGGGATTTGACAACGCAGATGGAGAGAAGGTATTATCATGTTAAGTATATCTGCACAAGCCTGCGTTAAACTCTGCATCTGTGTGAAGAAGACTGAAACTAAAGCTCTTGTGTGTGTGCTAAACTACAGATCCACCAAAGATCCAAACACTCATTATAATAATGAACTCTGACCTTTATATTCCACTCTGTTTAGCGACCAGCAAGCAAAACTCACTGTGTCTTCTGGGATCTCTCGTGTGAGTGTGTGTGTATTAAACCGGGTCATGACGTCACGTGACAGTAGTGTGTGTGTTCAGCGAACCCAGTGAAGCGTGACAGCATATATAGGTCAACTGCACTCATACGGAGCGCTTATGAAGTTATGATACGCTCCCTCTGGCACGCTGTGTGTTTCCCATTAGCAGACATCATGAGCTTTCACAGAGACAGAGTATTTTCATTAGTTCAGGACACACTGCGCTCTGCCTCTTCACATCCAGTTTGATATATGATCTTGAGAAAACAAACAAACCAAGAGAAACCATTATGTAGCGTCATGCAGTTAACTGTAATAATAATATCTGCAATTTTCCATCTACATATACAGTATATATATATATATTTATTTACAAAATCGCTATTATTATTGTTGTTACAAATGTTATGTAATTTTAATATAATTAATAATTATATATATATATATATATATATATATAATTGTTATTATTATTGCTATTACTATTATTATTATTATGCTACATTATATTTTTTTCCACTACAGTTTTCTTTTAAGTTTGTAGCTTTATATAAAAACAAGAAGTCAATATCCACATTTCTGTACATGTTTGTGTGCCATTCTTTGAGGATGAAAAACATTAATGCATAATAATAACAATATTAAAATAAATATTACAAATACATTAAAAAAAATTATATATATATATATACACAGTGGGGAGAACAAGTATTTGATACACTGCCGATTTTGCAGGTTTTCCCCACTTACAAAGCATGTAGAAGTCTGTAATTTTTATCATAGGTACTCTTCAAATGTGAGTGACGGAATCTTAAACAAAAATCCAGAAAATCACATTGTATGATTTTTAAGTAATTAATTTGCATTTTATTGCATGACACAAGTATTTGATACATCAGAAAAGCATAACATAATATTTGGTACAGAAACCTTTGTTTGCAATTACAGAGATCATACGTTTCCTGTAGTTCTTGATCAGGTTTGCACACACTGCAGGGATTTTGGCCCACTCCTCCACACAGACCTTCTCCAGATCCTTCAGGTGTCGGGGCTGTCGCTGGGCAATACGGACTTTCAGCTCCCTCCAAAGATGTTCTATTGGGTTCAGGTCTGGAGACTGGCTAGGCCACTCCAGGACCTTGAGATGCTTCTTATGGAGCCACTCCTTAGTTGCCCTGGCTGTGTGTTTCGGGTCGTTGTCATGCTGGAAGACCCAGCCACGACCCATCTTCAATGCTCTTACTGAGGGAAGGAGGTTGTTGGCCAAGATCTCGCGATACATGGCCCCATCCATCCTCCCCTCAATACGGTGCAGTCGTCCTGTCCCCTTTGCAGAAAAGCATCCCCAAAGAATGATGTTTCCACCTCCATGCTTCACGGCTGGGATGGTGTTCTTGGGGTTGTACTCATCCTTCTTCTTCCTCCAAACACGGCGAGTGGAGTTTAGACCAAAAAGCTCTATTTTTGTCTCATCAGACCACATGACCTTCTCCCATTCCTCCTCTGGATCATCCAGATGGTCACTGGCAAACTTCAGACGGGCCTGGACATGCGCTGGCTTGAGCAGGGGGACCTTGCGTGCACTGCAGGATTTTAATCCATGACGGCGTAGTGTGTTACTAATGGTTTTCTTTGAGACTGTGGTCCCAGCTCTCTTCAGGTCATTGACCAGGTCCTGCCGTGTAGTTCTGGGCTGATCCCTCACCTTCCTCATGATCATTGATGCCCCACGAGGTGAGATCTTGCATGGTGCCCCAGACCGAGGGAGATTGACCGTCATCTTGAACTTCTTTCATTTTCTAATAATTGCGCCAAAAGTGGTTGCCTTCTCACCAAGCTGCTTGCCTATTGTCCTGTAGCCCATCCCAGCCTTGTGCAGGTCTACAATTTTATCCCTGATGTCCTTACACAGCTCTCTGGTCTTGGCCATTGTTGAGAGGTTGGAGTCTGTTTGATTGAGAGTGTGCACAGGTGTCTTTTATACAGGTAACGAGTTCAAACAGGTGCAGTTAACACAGGTAATGAGTGGAGAACAGGAGGGCTTCTTAAAGAAAAACTAACAGGTCTGTGAGAGCCGGAATTCTTACTGGTTGGTAGGTGATCAAATTCTTATGTCATGCAATGCAAATTAATTATTTAAAAATCATACAATGTGATTTTCTGGATTTTTGTTTTAGATTCTGTCTCTCACAGTTGAAGAGTACCTATGATAAAAATTACAGAACTCTACATGCTTTGTAAGTGGGAAAACCTGCAAAATTGGCAGTGTATCAAATACGTGTTCTCCCCACTGTATATATATATACTGGTGGTGTTTGTGTGCTGCACTTTGAGAATGAAAGAATAATAATAATAATAATAGTTTCTTGTAGACTGTGGGTTAGTAATTATTAATTATAGGCCTAATCAATCATCTTTATATAAAAGCAAGTGGTCTGGTATGTGGTCATGCAGATATTGGTGAGTGTGTGTAAACATAAACACATTTACCGCATGAGTACCAGGGTAAACACCAGCCTGACCTCACCTCCAATAAAAGCCAAACCCACTGCATCATAAAGCTCATAAATCCCACGCATAATCAACATCAGATCCATAACACTGCCAGAGAGGAAACATGGGAAGCGTTTTCTCTTCTGACTGACGGAAGAATTATCAACTTTGGCTGTGGATCAGATTATAATGCAGTCCTGATATCAACTCAATGCCCTCTTTAAAAACATTACAGCCTTCATTATTGAAATAATTAGGTATTAGTTTACCATTCCAGTACTTCTAAAGTAGTCTAATGCATGAATTATGACAAAAGCATATGACTGGGTCATAATTATGTGCATCATCATCAGGCCCACAAATTACACAGGAAACGTTAAAGTAATTTGCACTGGATTCTTAAAAGCTGTATTTTGATAAAAATTGCACAAATAGTTTATATATATATATATATATATATATATATATATATAAAGAAAATCAACATTAATTTGTGCAACAACATAAAAAAGTCACTCTGATCTAATAAGCATCGTCATATCCAATAGAGTTGGTGAATATAATTCTATTATTGTCATATTTTACTAGCTTATTGGACAAGCTGGTGTCTCTGCTGGCTTGGGGAAGACTGAACATCATCATGCTTTAATGCATTCAGCATCACTGGAGGAAAGAGAGGGAAGCTCAATGACACCAGAGGAGAGAAACCCCACAGCACCAGTAGAATTCCCAATGGAATCAAACACACACTCGAAAGATTGATCAAACACACACTCGAGAGATTGATCAAACACACACTCGAGAGATTGTTCAGTCACATCTTTAAGCGACTGAGAGCGTTTGCAGAGCAGCGACTGATATGATACACACACACACACGATAAAGAGCGAGCTGAAACACACCTACCTGGGACAGTACGAGCTGCCTGTGAATCATCCTCCAGCTAAAGCTGATCCTACATCCCAAACGCGATGATCCCGAGCAGAAACAGAAACATCCTGAGGAAACCCATCGCGACCAGCAGAACAGCAGAGCGCGCGAGCAGCGTCACACACTCTCCCGCATCAGCACCGCGCGCAGCGACCAATCAGCGGCCGTCGTTTCCTCCTCGCGCTGCTGTGACTCCGCCTCCTGCCTGACTCCGCCCACAAACATCATCTCACTGCCGAGATGAGCAGTGTCTTGAAGTCCAGAAAAAATCTGCTATAACTTCAACAACAGCGGTAATAATAATAATAATAATAATAATAATAAATAATAATAATAAAGTATGCAAGAGCCTTTGGCAAGCACCACAAATAATAAGAAGATACATGAACTAACTTGTATTTACAACACATTTTTATATATTATTTTTTTTTTTTTAAACTGTTACTGCTGAACATTGCTTAAATTTGTAACACCCAAGAAATTATATAATTTAGATTTTTTTTTATGCATAATGACTGGAAGACAAATAAATAATAATCTCATTCAATTTTAGCACAACGTGCAGTATTGACTGTTTTCATTAAGCTGCTATCATTGTAAGGAAAAACGTCATTTTTAACATTTTTAAGGAACATTTTTAAGTTATGGAAAATATACTCTTTCAGATTACAAACCACCACTTGGTCCTAAACTATATTGGCCATACTCAGTTTATACTAAATTGCAACCGTGTAATCTATTGTGGGGTAGTTTTTATGTTTTAATTTAATAAAACATGTCTATTTAATTGTAAGTTTATTCAAAGGTGCACTATGGAACTTGAACCTCTCTATTGCCACCTGTGGTTGAAACATAATACCGCATGTTACTATAGTTCTTCTACATCAGTGCTTCGGCGCGGAAGGATCTGATGGATTGAGGAGTGGTTACCATGGTTACCGTGGATCATATCAGAGCTGATCTGTCATGCTGCAGTATATGAATTTCCAACCAAACTTATATTGACACGGGCTCTTTCTGTCTGTCACATTTGCAGTTCAATGTCTCCTTTGCTTTCACAGTGCCGACTACAGTTCAACATATGCAACAACACTGTTTATTGTAGCAAACGCCAAAGCCGCTCATCAACAATCACACACACGTCATACTGTCTGTACATTATAGTGATGTATGTCTCGAGCCACACGAGAAAACACTGTATCCGCGCCACTGATCGCAGCGGCAACGAGCACTTTGATCACTTGGTTTAAAAAAACACATATCAGTGAAATGATGGGTTTTAACTTCATTCAGGAGTCATTCATGTTGGGTAACTGCACAACTACACAACTGACAGATGACTTTGAGCGCACCGCCAACGGTGTGTGTTGTGTGTGTGTGTGTAACCATAGCGACAAAACGACCAACTTTCGGATCCCGCACTTAAGCCTATAATTTCGTTTTTAAAAATGTAATTAAGTATTTAAAAGTTACAGAATGAGTTCATTTGGAGTCTGAGACTCCGAAATCGGCAGAGATAGGCAGGCATTTGCTTAGATGAATTTGTGTCTTTGATATCTGTGTGTGTGTGTGTGTGTGTATGTTGTGTTGTTGGTGTTAGACTAAATAAATGGTCTTTTAAATATCATCTACATATCTCCGTTGTGTTGACTAAACATTAGGCCTAATCCAAGTTTATAATTGTATCTTTAATTTGATGTTACGATTTCATCTACACATTAAGTATAATTTCAATTGGTTACATATTTCTCATTCTTTAGACAGTTGTTGGAGGAGCAAGATGGTGTTGGAGGTGTTTGATGTTTTGTCAGATGAACCAGTCAGTACCAGTCATGTCAGTCCTCAACAGTACACAAAAGTTAAGGGAGTCTCAATCCTCTAATAGTGCAGTAACAGCCGTCATGCAATTGCTACACATAGCTGATCTCACCCAATCAACAAAAACACTTACAGTGAGCTCACAGTCACACACATGACATGGTCTGTCTCTGTATTGTTCTGCCTGTGTAGTTGAAGTAATACCGTCTAATATGTATTGAATGTAAACTGCGGCTGAACCCTATGCTGCTGTTCTTGAATTCATACAAGTTATTGCTTAGCTTCAACACTAGTCTGTTTTTTTCCCCTCCGGTCTCGACTTGGTCTCGGTCTTGTCTTGGTCTCGATACCCTCTGGTCTTGGTAGTGTCTTGGTCTCGGTCTCGACTTGGTCTTGGTCTTGGTCTTGTCTTGGTCTCGATACCCTCTGGTCTTGGTAGTGTCTTGGTCTCGGTTTAGGCGGTCTTGACTACAAGTCTAGTACATTATCATAGCCGTCCTTTTGTGTGATTACGGACATGACGTAGGCGTAAGCTTGATATTTCCCGCTAAATTCGTCCCCACAGCTCGATGAGTTTTTAATTTTTTATTATTATTATTATTTAGATTTTTTTATCTACCGTAGCACTCTCTCAATAATGGAATTTCATTATTTTTTAAAAATACACATCCGTGTTTTTAAAGCTTACGTACTTAAATGAAGGCCATTTTAAACCTTTTTAGGGCTTTAGCACACTTAACATAGGCTAATGTGTTTAAATGGCAGATGCTAAATATGTTACTTGTGTAAGGTTAAGTGCCGGAACAGCTCAGTGTATCTATTATATAACTATTATATTATGCTATTATATAACAGACGTTAATGGCATTTACTGACAGGCAAATCAGCTCAGTTAATGTTGATTATATAGAATAGGCCTACAAGTTTGAAATATTAAAGCTTGAGGAGAGCATCAGTCATAAATCTCATAAATCTCATAAATCTCAATCTATAACTTTGACTCAACTGCCCAATCCATGGAATTGCCAGTCAGATGCAGTGTATTTTATTTAATTCAGTGGGATATCTGAGGAGTGAGGATATTTCCCAACAGCATGCCAAATTATATTATTGGTCACAGTTAGTTAGACACAAAATCCATTAACATTTATAGGCTAGCCTACTGTATATTATTAATATTTAATGTATCAATCACTTAGACATTAATGGCTGTTTTGTTTATGTCTTTAGAAAATGAATGCTGAAAACTATCCCATGGGACTCTTACGGAAATCAAAACGCTTTATTTATTTATTTATTTAGGTATTCATAAAACATTTTTTTTTGCTGGACGTTATTTTAATAATTTTAATTAAATTTTGGAGCTGCAGTGATAATGTGCAGTTTTGTATTTGGACAGATGAAGATCTAACCTGTGAAGAAGAAATAAAGAGTTGGTGTTTTATTAAAAAAAGAGTAGCATTGACCTCTAGCGGCCATATCTGACTATTACAGCCTAAAATAGAAAATACACAGTTGTCAAGTCTGTATTCTTACTTGCTAGTATTTGCGCCATAGAAACACTCTAATAAACACATAAACAGACAACAGAAAGGTTAAAGCTGAATTCGGGCTCAAATCAAAAGAGTGCACAATACCAGAAATGTTTTACGCTACACACTTCACCATGAATCAGTAATTAATGTTATGTCTGTAATTATATACAGTATGGTGAAGGTGAAGTGGACCATTTAAGCTTGATTATACTGTGCTTAATGGGTTTACACTTTCAGAGCATAACTATAGTCTTTAAATAAATTACACATATTTTCTGAAAGCATGCCTCATACTCTCAGAACTCTACACACAAATCTAAACACACACACACACACACACACACACACACACACACACACACACACACACACACACACACACACACACACACACACACACACACACACACACACACAATGGGCAAAACCCCTCAATTCTCCTGCAAAATGAAACTTTTTATTCAAAACGATGTTATTTCTTCTCAAAATGGTATTTTGTTTTCAGATGACACACACAAACCATCACATGAATAGACATTTATAAGAACCAGTTGAACACTGATGTGCTCACTGTAAAACACTGATGAATGCAAAACACTTCTTCTCCATTCATCATAATGACTTAGGCCTTTTTTGTTGTGTTACATTTTCTACAGACAGTACATACATAAGTGTGTTGTAAAATATTTGAGAATATTGTTTTTATACTCAGAACACACAAAATACTGAGAATACCGCCTAGCATGGCGATTCCAGCTGTGTAAAGCATCAACTGCTGTATCTCCACATGCGTCCTCCATAGCTTGGAGAAGGGGTATACGCATTTAGTAGTAGTAATAGACGAACATGTTCCCGACCACCTTGTGTTGGTAATCGTTCAGTTCTGCCAAACAAAGAGTAAAATTCTGTAAATACTGTGTAGGAATACAAAGTAGGAATACATTTCCCAAATACTTGAAACACACTTTATGTTTACAGTCCTACAGAACAGTTCACAGGCAATACTGTACTACTGTACTCTGAGTACTGTGTTGATATACAGTACTGCAATTTTCTAGTGAGAGTAGATTTCTTGCCTATTCTCATTCCGGGAAGTCCAGATGCTGGATGCTAGTGTACCTGCTCAAATTTGGCTGTACTCTTTGCCCAGCCTTCCTCATTGTTAGACCATGAATACATGGTCAACCAAAGTGGCTCGGATCTCATCAGATATTACGGTCCTCGTCCGCGACCTCATCCTCCTCCTCCTCCTTCTCCTCCTTCTCCTCGTCCTCGTCCTCATCCTCCTCCTCCTCCTCCTCCTCCTCCTCCTCCTCCTCCTCCTCCTCCTCCTCCTCCTTCTCCTCCTTCTCCTCGTCCTCATCCTCATGCTCGTCCTCATCCTTATCCTTCTCCTTCTCATCGTCCTCGTCCTCATGCTCGTCCTCATCCTCCTCCTTCTCATCCTCCTCATCCTCCTCCTCCTCCTTCTCCTCCTTCTCCTCGTCCTCATCCTCGTCCTCATCCTCATGCTTGTCCTCATCCTCATCCTCCTCCTTCTCATCATCCTCGTCCTCATGCTCGTCCTCATCCTCGTCCTCATCCTCGTCCTTCTCATCATCCTCATCCTCATGCTCGTCCTCATCCTCGTCCTTCTCCTCGTCCTCGTCCTCATCCTCCTCCTTCTCATCGTCCTCATCCTCGTTCTCATCCTCGTCCTCATCCTCATCCTCCTCCTTCTCATCGTCCTCATCCTCATGCTCGTTCTCATCCTCGTCCTCATCCTCCTCCTTCTCATCGTCCTCGTCCTCATGCTCATCCTTGTCCTTCTCATCATCCTCGTCCTCATCCTCATGCTCATCCTCGTCCTCGTCCTCCTCCTTCTCATCGTCCTCGTCCTCATCCTTGTCCTCATCCTCGTCCTCATCCTCCTCCTTCTCATCGTCCTCATCCTCATGCTCGTCCTCATCCTCGTCCTCATCCTCCTCCTTCTCATCGTCCTCGTCCTCATGCTCGTCCTCATCCTCGTCCTTCTCATCATCCTCGTCCTCGTCCTCATGCTCGTCCTCGTCCTCCTCCTTCTCATCGTCCTCGTCCTCATCCTCCTCCTTCTCATCGTCCTCGTCCTCATGCTCGTCCTCGTCCTCCTCCTTCTCATCGTCCTCGTCCTCATCCTCCTCCTTCTCATCGTCCTCGTCCTCATCCTCGTCCTCATCCTCCTCCTTCTCATCGTCCTCGTCCTCATGCTCATCCTCGTCCTCGTCCTCATCCTCCTCCTCCTCCTCCTCCTCCTCCTCCTCCTCCTCCTCCTTCTCCTCCTTCTCCTCGTCCTCATCCTCATGCTCGTCCTCATCCTTATCCTTCTCCTTCTCATCGTCCTCGTCCTCATGCTCGTCCTCATCCTCCTCCTTCTCATCCTCCTCATCCTCCTCCTCCTCCTTCTCCTCCTTCTCCTCGTCCTCATCCTCATCCTCGTCCTCATCCTCTTCCTCCTCCTCCTCCTCCTCCTCCTCCTCCTCCTTCTCCTCCTTCTCCTCGTCCTCATCCTCATGCTCGTCCTCATCCTTATCCTTCTCCTTCTCATCGTCCTCGTCCTCATGCTCGTCCTCATCCTCCTCCTTCTCATCCTCCTCATCCTCCTCCTCCTCCTTCTCCTCCTTCTCCTCGTCCTCATCCTCGTCCTCATCCTCATGCTTGTCCTCATCCTCATCCTCCTCCTTCTCATCATCCTCGTCCTCATGCTCGTCCTCATCCTCGTCCTCATCCTCGTCCTTCTCATCATTCTCATCCTCATGCTCGTCCTCATCCTCGTCCTTCTCCTCGTCCTCGTCCTCATCCTCCTCCTTCTCATCGTCCTCATCCTCGTTCTCATCCTCGTCCTCATCCTCATCCTCCTCCTTCTCATCGTCCTCATCCTCATGCTCGTTCTCATCCTCGTCCTCATCCTCCTCCTTCTCATCGTCCTCGTCCTCATGCTCATCCTTGTCCTTCTCATCATCCTCGTCCTCATCCTCATGCTCATCCTCGTCCTCGTCCTCCTCCTTCTCATCGTCCTCGTCCTCATCCTTGTCCTCATCCTCATCCTCATCCTCCTCCTTCTCATCGTCCTCATCCTCATGCTCGTCCTCATCCTCGTCCTCATCCTCCTCCTTCTCATCGTCCTCGTCCTCATGCTCGTCCTCATCCTCGTCCTTCTCATCATCCTCGTCCTCGTCCTCATGCTCATCCTCGTCCTCCTCCTTCTCATCGTCCTCGTCCTCATCCTCCTCCTTCTCATCGTCCTCGTCCTCATGCTCGTCCTCGTCCTCCTCCTTCTCATCGTCCTCGTCCTCATCCTCCTCCTTCTCATCGTCCTCGTCCTCATCCTCGTCCTCATCCTCCTCCTTCTCATCGTCCTCGTCCTCATGCTCGTCCTCATCCTCGTCCTTCTCATTGTCCTCGTCCTCGTCCTCGTCCTCATCCTTCTCCTTCTAGTCAAGTCAAGTAAAGTCATCCTCATTTATATAGCGCTTTTAACAATGTAGATTGTTTCAAAGCAGCTTTACAGAGATAAACGTATAATTTAAGGTAATAGAGATTGTTTTGGCTTTATAGTGGTTCTTTAATAAAGTTATTTTCCAGCTAAAGTTAGTTTTGATTGACTTGCTTCCGTCGCAACAATCATTTGTTATTAAATTAGGGGCCGCTAAGACGACACCATTCTCTCTACATAGACTTTAAACGCAAACCTGTGATAAACGCTGATGGCGTTCACATGCGCATTAAGAATTGGTTCTATAGTTATGTGCGTTTTAATATATGTGCACAGGTTTGGAATTACCTACAGACCAAGCCTAAACAAAGTACTGATCTTTCCTTATAAATTTTGATACAGAATTTAATTTAATTTTGTCACTTCAGGGTAAGTATGCAAAACGAATTTTCCCGACAACGCTTTATCTGTAGAGTGGTAAAGGGATCCTCTATAGGGAGAGACTAGTTGGCACTTCAGCACTGCGCTGACATCGGGTCCAGGCGAGGGTCCTTCGTCAGATCTGGATACGGCCTGGATCCGGTAGGCTGCGGGAAAACCTCGGGATAAACAAAGACACTAAAATTAGCGTAGATACCATTCTTCTTCTGATGTAACGAGTACATCAGGATTTATGGGAAGTGTTCCCGGTTCCGGCTGACCTAATCTATGCAGCCTAACATTGAATTATAGAAGTCTATAATGTATTATGTGAATGCTAGGTCAAAGAGATGTGTCTTTAGTCTAGCTTTGAACTGACAGAGTGTGTCTGCTTCCCGGACAATGGTAGGAAGACTGTTCCAAAGTTTTGGTGCTAAACAGGAGAAGGATCTACCGCCAGCAGTCGATTTTGATATTCTAGGTATTATCAACTGGCCGGATTTTGAGATCGCAATAGACGTGAAGGACTATAATGCGTTAAGAGCTCGCTGAAGTACTGCGGAGCTTAACCATTTAGTGCTTTGTAAGTAATCAGCAATATTTTAAAATGTATGCGATGGAGCCAGTGCAGTGTTGACAGAACTGGGTTAATATGGTCATACTTCCTGGTTCTGGTAAGGACTCGAGCTGCTGCGTTTTGAACTAGCTGTAGTTTGTTTATTAAGCGTGCAGGGCAACCACCCAGTAGAGCATTACAATAATCTAGCCTTGAGGTCATGAACGCATGAACTAATTGTTCCGCATTTGTCAATGAGAGCATATGGCGTAATTTAGATATATTTTTAAGATGGAAAAATGCGGTTTTACAGATACTAGACACTTGACTTTCAAATGAAAGATTGGTATCAAAGAGCACACCCAGGTTCCTAACCGGCGACGAAGACTTAACAGAGCAGCCATCAAGTGTTAGACAGTATTCTAGGTTATTACGTGAGGAAGTTTTTTGTCCAATAATTAGAATCTCTATTTTTTCAGAATTTAGTAGTAGGAAATTACTAGTCATCCAATTTTTTATATCAGTTATGCATTCTGTTAATTTTGTGAATTGGTAAGTTTCGTTAGGTTTTGAAGAAATATACAGCTGAGTATCATCGGCATAACAGTGAAAACTAATGCCATGCTTCCTAATGATATCTCCTAAGGGTAGCATGTACAGAGTGAACAGCAACGGTCCTAGTACTGAGCCTTGTGGTACACCATACTGAACTTGTGATCGATAAGACATCTCTTCATTTACTGTTACAAACTGATAACGGTCAGATAAGTATGATTTAAACCATGCTTGTGCAATTCCACTAATGCCAACATAATTTTCGAGTCTATTTAAAAGAATGTTATGGTCGATAGTGTCAAATGCAGCACTAAGATCGAGTAACACTAATAGCGAGATACAACCACGATCGGATGATAAGAGCAAATCATTTGTGACTCTAATGAGAGCAGTCTCGGTACTATGGTACGGTCTAAACCCGGACTGGAAATCCTCCAGATATCATTTCTTTCTAGAAAGGAACACAGTTGTGAAGATACTGCCTTTTCTAGTATCTTTGACAGAAAAGGCAGATTCGAAATCGGCCTGTAATTGACTAATTCTGTAGGATCAAGTTGCGTTTTTTTAACAAGTGGTTTAATCATAGCCAGCTTAAAGGTTTTCGGTACGTATCCTATTGTCAAAGATGAATTAATGATATTACAGTTTTTCTCGATTGTTTACACACATTTTCTGAAAGCATGCCTCATATTCTCAGAACTCTACACACAAATCAAAAAACACACACACAATGGGCAAAACCCCTCAATTCTCCTGCAAAATGAAACTTTACATTCAAAACAATGTTATTTCTTCTCAAAATGGTATTTTGTTTTCAAATGACACACACAAACCATCATATGAATAGACATTTATAAGAACCAGTTGAACACTGATGTGCTCAATGTAAAACACTATGATGAATGGAAAACACTTCTTCTCCATTCATCATAATGACTTAGGCCTTTTTTTTGTTCAGTGTTACACTTACTACAGACAGTACATACATAAGTGTGTTGTAAAATATTTGAGAATATTGTTTTTATACTCAGAACACACAAATACACGGTAACAAATATATTTTATTTTTCCCACAAAAACAATGTACACAGTGTACATCCCAACCAACACAAAGTTGTACATACAGTGGTCTACATACAAAACAACAGAAGAATTGACTGTATACAGTTACAGTAAAAAAAAAAAAAAAAAAAATCCAGTGTTGGCATCCATTGCTCCACTGAAGAGCTCACCTGTTGCCCTTTTATGTTAAAGCTCTGATTGCTAATTGTAAAACTGTGTGACGGGTGTTTGCCCATGTGATGAGTCAGTGTGCATAATTTGAATGGCAGTGTGTTCCTTGTGAAAACAAGAGATTTTCTGCATGAAAATTGTGCCAAAAGCAGAGAATTGTGTGTAGTGTTTTGAAAAAGGTGTGTTTTAGAACTGCAATTTGAGTGTAAAGCAGGAATTGTGCTTGTAGTTTAGCAGGATTGGTTCAGGGGGTTGGTGAATGAGTTACATGTTGTGGTCATTGTGTCTCAAGTACCAGTATTTGTGTGTAAACAATTGAGAAAAACTGTAAGAAGAGGATCTATGACCTCTGGAAGCATCTCTTTCAGTAGCATAGTCGGTATAGGGTCTAACATACAAAATCTTCTCATCGTCCTCATGCTTGTCCTCATGCTTGTCCTCGTCCTCATCCTCGTCCTCATCCTCATCCTCCTCCTTCTCATCGTCCTCATGCTCGTCCTCGTCCTCATCCTCGTTCACATCCTCCTCCTTCTCCTCGTCCTCTTACTCTCACTCCTCTGGCTCTGTTTCCAATGTTGGCATCGATTACTCCAAAACAGAAGAGCTCACCTGTTGCCTTTATATGTTAAAGCTCTGATTGCTAATTGTAAACTGTGTGATGGGTGTTTGCCCATGTGATGAGTCAGTGTGCGTATTTGAATGGCAGTGTGTTCCTTGTGAAAACAAGAGATTTTCTGCATGAAAATTGTGCCAAAAGCAGATAATTGTGTGTAGTGTTTTGAAAAAAGTGTTTTTTAGAACTGCAATTTGAGCGTAAAGCAGGAATTGTGCTTGTAGTTTAGCAGAATTTGTTCAGGGGGTTGGTGAATGAGTTACATGTTGTGGTCACTGTGTCTCAAGTACCAGTATTTGTGTGTAAACAAGTGAGAAAAACTGTAATTACATTACAAGTTTAACAAAAAGTGATACCTGCATTCCAACTAATATGAAAGATAACCTTCTTAGACAATAGACATCACACTTTAGAAATACATGCTTGTATAGCTGTAACGGGTAGAATTATAAGCAGGTGTTTATATTAGTTTAATATCTCAGTTTTTGGTCTCAAACAAAGGTACTTATGGTGAAACCTGCCTCAGCCACTAGTTGGCGCAGTTTCGTTTTATAAAAAAAAAACTATAAAAGCGTTGACCTAATTGAACTAAGGTCTAATCCTGGCTTCATCTAAGACCTGTCTGTGAAACCAGGCCTATTAATTCTAAATGATTAATCGGTGGACATCATCATTATTGTGTTAAACTCATGTTCTGGTAATCCTGAATCAGAATAAGTTCCTCTTGCAGCATCTCTTCTCTTCTCTGATGACGAGGACGGGGCAACCTGTCACTCACATGAGATCAGCCAATAGCAAACCACAACCATCCAATCATCCAATCAACTCCCCACAGACACAATCACACCTGTTCTTGTTCCAGAAGAGTACTACCTGGATATACGACACAATAGAGAAGAAAAGACGAGCTCAACTTCACAATGACTTTAAAGCGGCAGACGAGAAAACTGAATCGCGCTCTTAGAATAAACTGAATATTATTGTGCGATGGTTTGGATGTAATATAGTTATCGTTCTTGCTGTGAACGGGCATTTAGTGTCTGAGGGGTGAACCAAAATCAGAAAGATATTGCCCACTAACACATTTTAACTTTCACAGTGACTAAAATGATTTACATTATTAGTATGAATGTCTCGATATGGTTCATATAGTCTGAAAAACAGTCAAAGAATAACACTTCTCAGAAAAGTCATGTCTTAAAAACTCTCAAATGGAAGACAGCACGATTAAAGGTGCATAAAAACACGGAGAGCAAGAGAACTGACAGGCACCCGTCGACTGAGCAGAAACTGTGTCTGTCACTGCGTGTTCACTCCCTGCTGCCACACACAATACACTGTGTCCTTACGAGCACAGATTCAGTCTGTCAGAGTCCACTAGGGAGCAGTCTGGTTATTCACGACTCTTCCTGAATCTCTCCGAGTGTTTTCTCTCTCCTTCTCTTTCTTCATCTCCCTCCTCATCAGACTCTTTAGTAATGTTGTGTTTTCCACAAGTGCCACTGGACCAGAACAAGCCCTGTTCTGCTTCTGTCTCGAATCCTACACACACCTGTACCTGGGGGTCAGAATATGATTTATTGGTTTAAATAGCACATCACGGTCCCTGTTGTGTGCGTGTAAAAGAGCGGAATCAAACCGAATGGGGAACCGAATATCCCAAAAGTGCTTCCTCTCACATCACAGAACAAGGATTCGCCATAAGCACTATTCGGATGGGATTCATTTTACAAGGGTAGGTGGAGTAATGCAATTTTACCACACAACGTTGGTATTATTAATGGCCAGTTTGCACCGGATAAGAGATCTCAGTAAAACTATAGCAGAAGTGGGAGAGTATCAGAGTAACTGGATTTACGCACGGTCATGTCATGTGTGTATTACGTTGCTACCTGATATGTGCACAAACACATATAACCAGTGTTGGCGGTAACTCATTGCAAGTAACTTGAGTTAGGTAATCAGATTACTTTTTCAAGTAACTAGTACATTGCTACTCAATTATTTTTTATTTTTTTATTTTAAAAAAAAGACATTGAACTTGAAATTGAGAAATATTTGAAATACTGTGTGTTACTGTTATCTATTTGTTTTTATTTAGTTTTTCTTTCATTATTTCAATTTCAAAAGATACAATTCATGCAAAAGAACAAACAATCAGAAAAACACCTTTACCTTTTCATTAATCGGCTGCATTCCAGTGGTTCATTTATTTTATTGTTTCTTACTATCATCTTTGCTAATTTTTGCTTATGTTAAATAAAACATAACTTTTTATGCATTTAATCTCACTTTTTTGACCAATACTTGCTTCTGACGTTCGATGATTCAAAAATGACTATAGATTTGTTGGTAATGCTTTAGATTACAGCCCGGAAAGTACTGCGTAATTAGGACGAATTTACAGCATAACTTTCGGTAATTATAGTGTACTGTACCTATAAAGTACTTGCATAAGGGAACAATAAAGTTTGGGGAATAAAGGGGTAACAACCAGGAGAATAAAAAAAGTATTTATACTGTAAGTATTATAGAACTAAGGGGTACTTATTCTACTATTATGATACAGCAATCTTACATTTGGGAGCAATTTAGCGAGAACATACACTCTGCATACCTTTTTGTAATAATGGTGTACCAAATATATTGGCTTTTTAAAAATTACAGGGCACATATCTGCTGATGTATATCGTGGTGTTAAGGAGATGCATGACGTGAAATTAACAAATAAACATTTGGAGAATACACTGATAATCAGAACAGGGAGGTTATAATATACACAAACTAAATGAGAGACAGGTGAACATAAGAACGATTGCTGCTGTGACTGCTGTTCTTTATTAGTGTTTCCATCACACATACTTCGCCTTGTCTTGCCGTTAAAGGCCCACTGAAGTGCATTGGCACGTGCAGCTTTGTTTGATGATGTATTGATGTAATTTCCACTGAAACAGAAACGCGGGACATATTGAATGGCTCCTCCCCCTTTTCAAACAGCCAATAGCGTATAGTTTACCTCACAGACTGACAGCACCATGGAAGCGAATCAGAGCGCTGATGATACGCTGGATTCAATAGTGGAGATGTGAATAAATTCTAGCCGTTTCATTCTTAACCAACATATGGTTTGAAAAAGGAATAAAATAAAAAAACGCTTGCTTTGGCCAGGTGGTGTTTATAGCATAGGGGGCGGAGCTTTAGATTCTAGAGAGCATTTGATTGGACAGAAAATGTGATGAGAAGCTGAAGTCACGGTGATGTCATAAAAATCCCTGATCCATTTTAGCGGAAATGAGAGACTGTAAGTTTTGAATGCGTATATCTCCTAAATGTGAATTTTGTCATTGTTTTGGAAAACACCAGCTTATTCATAACCTTAAGGCTAACATATTCATACTAAAAGCTAAAAAACTTACATTGTGATTTCAGGGGGCCTTTAAAGTAGCGCATATTTACATATAAATAACCATTTGAAGTGTAGTGCATGTTTTACACACAGCGAAAATAGACTGAAATTTCTGAATCGTCTGCAAACTGACTGTCTAGCATGGAGAATGTGTATATGGTTGTCAAGGAATGGGATGCTAAATATAATTTTGGCTTAATAAAACAAGACTAAACCTGCTACTCGTACTCACAACTTCAGAATTGGGAAGTAGGAAATTTCTAATAGTATTTATTGTGGATTTCTTTCAGGCTTTGTGCTACTTTTATCTTTTTTACAATAGAAATGCATTTAAAAACACAGTCAGTGACAATTCACAAGAGTTAAAGAAGAAACAAAACACAGTGATGTTACAGTTCAGCTTTAGATCTGTTGAGCTCTAATATTCTCTGTGGTAAATCTGTCCTGATGTCACGAGCACGAGTCTCACACACCGAACCATGAGTAATCTGAGGTTCATAAACAATGCTTTCCATCACACACACACTTCTGAAGATCAACACCTGCTGAACACACTGGATTTCTGTAGGGGAAACTGTGAAACACTCATGCCCATGGTAAAATATTTAACTTGTTTCATTTAACTTCCCCTAATGTCATGTGTGTTTGCACAATCACACCACCATTGTTAGTTACTCCAGAAAAAAGGCCGTTGTTGTGAAATTGAGACGCCTCATCACATTTATATATGAAAGAGGATAACTGTGTGTGAGGGGTGTGGTGCATTAATGAATAATTCATGTGACGTAGAAAGGAAAGCTTTTACAGTAAGTGTTCGGAGAATGACTGCAATCGTTTCAGTGACTATGTCCTTGTAGGAGAGGAGCCGTAAACTCCTTCACACACAAGCTTAGACCCTTCTTATGAATGGACTACAAGATAAGGCTTGAAACTCTTATTAGTAACACTGCAAAAAAAAAAAAATTAATTACTTAATAGTTTCATACAACCTTTAAACAGGGTTATTATCGTTTACTAAAACTAAAAGTATCAAAAACATTTCTGTTAATTAAAATACAGCTGAAATAAAATATTAAAGCTACACTGTGTAAGATTTTCTCCCATCTAGCGGTGAAATTGTATATGACTACCAACTGAATATTACTTTCTAGCTCCTCCCATTCCGAGGGCGTTTTAAGTCCTACGGTGGCAAATCTGCCGGCAGTCGCGAGTAATCTCCCCCTCGCATTCGTCACGGTGCCACTGAGTGGAAAAACGCGAAAGGCGAAGCTTGGATTTCCAGGTATGTCCCTCTTTGTCTAATATCTGCATGCGAAACTGTGGTTGTGTTGTAATTGTGTGATAGTCAAGAGGGAAACTGAAGAAACATGTCTAACATATTTTCTCACCAAAAAAAAAAAAAAAAAAAAAAAAAACCTGATATTTGTGCCTCTTATACTTTTCAAAAAAAGAAAAGCGAAGTGTAATATGAAGTGTGGCGTTGGAGTGCCTTCAGGCCAGACAGTGAAACATCACAGTTGGAGCCGCTTTTAAAAGCAGAGACTCAAACTCACTTCTGTAAGTGCAAGACTCAGAAGCTTTCTGTTCCTAGAGGGAGTTAGAATTAGCATTGAGAGTTAAGATCGGACAGAAGAAACATTTCAACACTCAGAAATCCTCTTTTTCCAATGTGTGTCGGGTGCATACGAGACTAAAGTAATCCCACTGCGACCAGACAAGGCGAAATGCGTCCGTGTAAAACACTCTAAACTGACATTTTAGTTGTTTAAGTACAAGCTAACAGCTTCAGTTATTTCTTAATAATAATCACAGCAATTTGCTAATCAAAATGATTAAACTATTTCAGCTGTTAACGCCATGTGCTTCACCTTTAGCTGGACTCCCGGAACAGTTTCTCAGACCTGACGTCATTATTTGAGAGCATGAGAACATTTGTGGAGAAAATGGAAAAAGTGTCCTATAAATCCTGCATAGTTGATCCGGTTGTGCAATAAATCAACACCTATAATCTTTATATATATATATATATATATATATATATATACATTTTTATATATTTAGCCTATCAGGTGCATGCTGCTATAATGTCTGCATGTTTGTATGTGTTTGTGAATAAGTGCCATACTCAAGAAATATTCTATAAACAAATACAATTTATTAACCCTGAAACGCCTCCATTGTAGTCTTGAGTTTCTTCTGGGAACGAACACATTACAATATTCCTCATTATAATAATTCATACGCAGAATAAAGGGGCGGGGCCTGGTTGAGTTAGTTAGTAGTGTGTTAAACTGGTGGTTATGGTAAGGGGCGGGACATTTCCCAAACACACTCGAAGTGCTCGACCAATCACAACACACTGCTCCAGCCGACCAATCAGAGCACAGTGTGCTTTTCAGAAGGAGGGGCTTCATAGAGACAGGAAGTAAACAGAGCGTTACTGACAGACTGGGAAGCGAGGAGCCGCAACAATGGAGAATATGAGGAAAATAATCAACATTCAAGCAGGAAAACCTGTTCAAGTAGAGACTGAAACAACAGCAAGAGTTTGTGAAAGTCTTTCTGTAAGAGAAATATATCTCTTCAGTTCCCAGTGTGAATGACAACACCCATGGGGTCTGAACATTTCTGCTAATGAAAATCATATTGTGGTCTATTAAAACAATACATTTGTTTCTCTGACCTCTGCACTGGAAATATGATGTTGTCCAAACAAGTGAAGGAAAGATGGACAAGGAACGTTGACGTGACTTTTTAGTGTTTTCTTATTAGTCCATCAAAATCTTGAGCTTGAGTTGCTTTTTCAAACTATTTACAGAAAGGAAATGCAATTTTAAGCAACACAAAACATGAATATACATTTTTTCATACTGTAAAAATTAATGTTGCCTAAATTCACTTAAGCATTTAACACAATTAATTTTAGGTTTTTATTATTATCAGTGATGGAAACAGCTTCATATTGTTGTGAAAACAATGATACACTTTTATTTTTCAGGATTCTCTGATAAATAGAAAGTTCAGAAGAACAGCATTTATTTGAAATAAAATCATTTCATGTCTTTATTGTCACTTTTGATCAGTTTAATGAATCCTTGCTCAATAAAATATACATTTCTTAAAAAAAAAAACCTTATTGATCCTAAACTTTTGAACGGTAGTGTTTTTAATCTTAATATTGGACATTTATCTGTCATTGGCCTTAATATCAAGATTGTTGGCTTATCAATATTAACAGATAATAGTGTCCTGTTTATATTGTGATAAAGTGATGAAGCTTTATATTATATAAGACTTTAAAGATGTTTTGATTCTACATGACAAGTGTTCGTAACAATATAAGAGAGTCTTTCATCTTTACATGCAGTATGAGCCTTGTAGTTCATTCACGTTTAAGCAAGATTGATCTGCCTTTCAATTACTGACCTATATTAAAACCAAATAATGTCTCGCCCGCTCATTCAGAAGTCCCGTGTTTGCACACCGCTGTCGTGAACGCACGTCCTTTATATCCGCCTGAAATAGACATCAAAAGCCCAAGTTTCACGTATAACTTCAGCACTTCTGCATGTGAATGAAGCATCAAATCCCTGGCTGCTGTTTTCCAGTTTCATTCTCGCTGGATAATTAAAGGCTCCCATGGTTTTATTTGATGTTCTGCATTTCCAACATCAACCGTAATAAGTTGGACGGAGGAAAGGCAATGGAAACCAGGGTTTGGATGTAAAGCTGTTTTCTGGCTCCACCTGCGCTCTCGCTCGTCCTCAAGGGGAAGCGCAGGGGCTTTAATGAGCCGGTTTGAAGATTCATCCCCTGCTTCTCTGGGCCCATGTCACTGCGACTGTGAGGAATGAAGATGTCTCTCCAGTCCTCCTTCAAAGCTGAGGGATCTGTGGGCCTGCCATCAAGTCAATGAGAGAGAGAGAGAGAGAGAGAGAGAGAGGGAGGGAGAGAGAGAGAGAGAGAGAAAGAGAGAGAGAGGGAGAGAGAGAAAGAGAGGGAGAGAGAAAGAGAGAGGGAGAGAGAGAGAGAGAGAGAGAGAGAGAGAGAGGGAGAGAGAGAAAGAGAGAGAGAGAGGGAGGGAGAGAGAGAGAGAGAGACAGAAGGAGAGAGAGAGAGAGAGAGAGAGAGAGAGAGAGAGGAGAGCGAGGGAGAGAGAGAGACAGAAGGAGAGAGAGAGAGAGGAGAGCGAGAGAGAGAGAGAGAGAGAGAGAGAGAGAGAGAGAGAGAGAGAGAGAGAGAGAGAGAGAGAGAGAGAGAGAGAGAGAGAGAGAGAGATCTGCTCACACAGAAACAGGACTCGTCTGATCCAGAACCGAAGACTCCAGGGTTTTCCTCCAGTGAGAATCATAACCTGAATTGCCTTCATAAAAGGCTAAAGTGAGGCCTGTATATGAGCATCTGCTGGACCATCTGAGATCCAGACGGACACTAGTGTGATTCAGACTGAACTGGCCTGGTCTAACCTAACTGGGTTCACATGAAGAGAAGTCCCCGTCTGGATAATGTTGAACATGGGTGAGCGGGACACAAACTAATGCCAGGCTTGTTGTTACTAGGGTTGGGAATCAATACCTTGTTATAAAATAAAAATTTTATTCCCCTTAACGATTCCTTTGTGTGCATGTCAATATGACTTTAAACAATTCAAGCGTGAGAGACTCACACACTGTGTTCTGCTGTACACACATCCAAAGATATCCACAACAGAAGACAAAGAAAAATCACTCGCTCTTCACTGAATAACTTTTGTAACTATTTGTGATGTATATTTTATGATACAGCGCTGTGTTATTTAACATTTGATTGCAGTTTCTGTATACGCCTGAAAATCTTAAAACACTGTTTATTTCAATCGTGTCTTTGTTCAGTTGTGTCTGTTTGTTGCGATTGCTAATTTTTTATTTGTTCTTTTTTAATTCCTGAGTGTTTACTTGTCTTCAATAATGCTTGAAATGTAGTTAGACTAGATGTCTTCTATGGTGTTTTTAAACCGCAGGCAAACGCTCCTTGTGTAAGTGTTCTTTAACTGTGGATTTGTGTTCATGATATTCAGACGATAAATGTTTTGCAATAAGACTAAATGCGAATGATATCTACGTTTTTTTTTTTTTTACCTCATTGGAATCAAAATTAGGAATTGATAAGCAGAATTGAAATAGTTGTGTAACCTTGAAATTCATTGGGGAAATTCATTGGAAATTCATTATATTGGGTTTAGTGAAATTCATTGTTTAACTCATTATATTGGGTTTAGTTTAATTCATGTTGTGTTAAAAAGAGAAGATGAAGAATTAAGAAATTGTGAAGTGGATGTGAAGCCACTAATAAGCTATTTAGAATGTTTTCATGCAGTTTCATGCATCTTATGCAGAGTTATATATATGTGTTAGTTAGAAAGTTATTGTGTGTCTAGGCCCCTTTAAGGGGGCGTTTCCAAAAGAGAAGTGCTCGGGAAGAGAAGAGAACGCAGTAGCGAGCACACTGTGAGAGACAAGCGTTGTAGAAAAGTGAGTTAGGCGTCTGTTCATGTTATGCCGATACTTCTGATTAAACAAAGAAATGTGAATCACCACCATTGTAACCCGGGTTTTATTTATGTCATCCACCCTGAAGAGACTGGAGTACACAAAGCAGAAATAAGGGTTACAGACTGGTGGCAGCGGTTTCAAGTTCACGAGTTTCTGGAAGTTTCGTGGCAGTGGCATTCACCTAAGACGGCGCATTTTTCAATCGGGGTCCCTGCGCCGCTAGCCTGTTCTCTGGACGTTACGTCATTTATATCAATAAAAGAGTTTACTTGCATCTTGCTTCCTTCCATCATTTCATGACACTACTAGCCTAGAGGAAGCTTTAGCCATTGCTGGTAAATGGGAACGGGCACAGGAAGTTCTCAGGCTTGCACCCATTTCCCATCTCAGTCAAAAGACCAGCTTGACACTGAACTCATCTACAACTTCACCCAGTCACTTTTTGCTATGGTGTCCACAAAGACAACTTCAACTGGGGACATTTCTTCTGAAATCATGACTGCAGTAAAGCAACTAACTGCTGATGTTAAGTCTCTAAGGATGGAAGTCAGTCATTTAAAGAAACAGCACGAGCAAAGTTCTCAATATGCTTCCTCCAGACAGAGAGGCTACTCACCAGAGCGTGGTCGAGACAAACATCACTACTCTCCACTCTCATCTCCGAGGAGATACCCATCATCACCTGTACCATCTCCTCATCGCGATCGTCACGCCAGCCCACCTCCACATTACCGAGTTCGTCATGTCAGCCCATCGCCATATCATCGTGATCATCCCATCAGCATTTCTCCTCATCGAGATCATCACATCAGTTCACCTCATCGAGATCGTCACGCCAGCCTGCCTCCACATTATGCTGCTTCACATGCCAGCTCTACTTCTTATCATCATGACCAACACGCCGGCCCCAATCTACATCGTCGAGATTGTTATGTCAGCCCAAGTGCGGATCATCGAGATCAGCACTTACAACACTCCTCTCATCATCAGGATCGTCGTGCAACGGAATGGCCCTCCAACAGGTTCTCGGGTGACAGATATGGCCTACGATCATCTACTGACCATCTACCCTCAGCTGTGGATCATCATGTCAGTTTTGTCGAAGAGGATGTTGAACGTCAGGGAAACAACTGGTAGCAGGTACTACGGGCCAAGTATCTGCTGAGTTTATGAGCGGGCCCAAACAAACTGAACCAGTAACTCCTGTCATTCCTACACCTTATGTTTTTGCTATCATTGAGAATGTTGCTGTGCAAGCATTTGTTGACACCGGTTCAGAGATATCTTTGATCAGTGAAACACTGAGAATGTCAATTCCTTCTCTCGCCAAAAAGCCAATTCAGAAATCCTTTCTTTCGGCAAAATCAGTGACTGGTGACTGTCTTGATACTCTTGGTATGTTACCTATTACTATTAGGCTTGGTGAGGAAGTGTTTTCACACAATATTCAGGTGGTTAGGAATGCCACACAGCCAGTGATCCTTGGTTGGGATTTTCTTAGCAAACATCATGCTGTAGTTGATCTCGGAGAGAATAATTTGAAATTGTGGAACTGGTCTATCCCTCTCTTGTGTTCGCAGGATATAGTCCCTCTTCGGAGTAGTGCTGTGACTTTAGAGCCCATTCTGATCCCTGCCAGGTCGCAAATTAACGTTTTGGCAAAAATTCAGCCAAATATTGGTGAGAAAGATTTCACATGCAATTATGTTGGACTCTTAGATCATGACAGTCAGACATTACCAGGTCTTTTTGTAGCACGTACAGTAACCTCCGTAAAAGCAGGTGTGACCTTGGTTCGAGCCATGAATCCGACAAATGAGGATTGCCATGTTCCCTGTGGCACAAGGCTTGGTGAGTTTCATTCCTTAGTTACGCAGCCAGGTGAAGAATATACAATGTCGGAACCCACAGTAGCTCAGATACAGACACAAAGTGAGATCTGTCCAAGACCTAAAGTAGACCTCAGTCAGTCTGCAGTGGACAGAGAACAACAGACTCAGCTTGAGACTCTGATTTTCAAATACTCAGATGTTTTCAGTGCCAATGATTGTGACTATGGTCGTACAGATTTGGTCAAGCATACCATCCGTACTGAGGATCAGTACAGCCAATCAGACAGAGGGCTTACAGAACATCACCACATATTCGAGCTGAGATGGGTAGGCAAGTTCAACAGCTCCTTTCACATGATGTCATTGAGGAAAGTTGTAGCCCCTGGGCTTCCCCTGTTGTCTTAGTGAAAAAAAAGGATGGCAGCTACAGATTCTGCATCGATTTTAGAAAGCTTAATGCAGTCACTGTAAAGGACTCTTACCCCTTACCCCTTCCATCAGACGCTTTAGACAGCTTGGCAGGTGCATGTTGGTTTAGCACCATGGATTTGTCCAGTGGATACTGGCAAGTTGAGCTAGACGTTAATGATAGGGAGAAAACTGCATTCAATACTGGCAGTGCATTATACCAATTCAAGGTTATGCCAATGGGTCTCACGAATGCCCCTCCCACTTTCCAACGACTGATGGAGCTGGTGCTTCGTGGACTTCATTGGAAGGTTTGTCTTGTTTACCTTGATGATGTGCTGGTGTTCAGTCAGACCTTCAGTGAACATCTTAACAGTCTTGAGGAGGTTTTCAGTCGCTTCCGTTCAGCAGGTTTGAAATTGAAGGTTAACAAATGTAATTTTGCTCGTAGTGAAGTATCCTACCTGGGTCATGTGGTATCCAGCCAGGGCTTGTTGCCGGATGCTAAGAACCTGGACAAGGTCCGGTCTTGGCCTACCCCTAGGACTGTCACAGAGGTGAGAGCATTTGTTGGTCTATGCTCCTATTATAGGAGGTTTGTCAGGAATTTTGCTGCGGTTGCTACACCCCTTCATGCTCTTACCCAGAAATGTGTTGTCTTTAAATGGTCAAGTGAATGCAAAGAGGCTTTTAGGTCGCTGAAGCATGCCCTCACGAGTCCTCCCATTGTCGCTCACCCTATATTCACACTGCCTTTTCTGCTATACACTGATGCTTCCCATGATTGTGTAGGGTCAGTGCTTGCACAGATGCAAGATGGGAAGGAACGCGTCATTGTGTATGCCAGTCACACTCTGACTCCTTCCGAAAAGAAATGGTCCACCTATGACCGTGAGTTGTGGGCTGTGGTGTGGTCTGTCCAACATTTCAGACATTTCTTGTCAGGTGCCCCATTCAAAATTATTACCGACCACAAACCTTTGCTCAATCTCAAGAAGGCCTCAGTTGATAATGATCCGACTGGTAGAAGAGCACGTTGGATACTTGAAATGGATGTGTATGACTTTACCATTCTATACAGAGAAGGAAAGCAGCATAGTAATGTTGATTCTTTGTTGCGTCGCCTTAGTTTACCTGTGACCGAAACCAAAGCAATGCAGTGTGTAATTTCCAGCCATACCGCTTCTGGGAAGGTCTCTTCTCCTGTTGAAGAGCCAAATGTTGGTGGAGTTCTTCCTGACATGAGTCCGACACTGTCAGTGGATTTGGTTGAATTACAAGTTCAGCAAAAGGCTGATTTTGCCTTAGTACTGTCATAGGATGGAGGGAGAATGGTAATCTAAGACCTCCTTTAGGTAGACTGAAACATTCTCCAGCCACACTGAGGAAACTCTGGCATGAATTCCCCAAATTGTCAGTCCAAGAGGGTATATTGTGTCGCAGAGTAAAGTCGTCTCCTCATAGCCCTTCTGTTTACCAAGTAGTCTTGCCTGAGGTACTCATTCTAACTGCTCTTAAGTGTTTTCACGGGGAAAAGTTTAGTGGTGCAGAGCGTACTTTGTTAAGAACCAGGAAAATATGCTACTGGCCTTACATGTCCCGTGACATCCAGAAATTCTGTATGGAGTGTGTATCTTGTCAGTCCTGTGCTTCTACTACTCCTCATGAAAGGGCCCCATTGCAGTCCATTAATGCAGACAGACCATTTCAAAGGATTGCTGCTGACATCACTGAGCTACCTGTTACTTCCCTTGGGAATAGGTATGTTTTAGTTGTAATGGATTATTTTACCCGTTTTGTCAATCTGTACCCCCTAAAAGATCAGCGTGCGACAACTGTTGCACAGTGCATTTTTGAGGATTACATTAAACAGCACGGGGTTCCTGAGGTAGTCCATACGGACCAAGGTAGACAGTTTGAGTCAGATTTGATTAAACATCTGTGCAGTCAACTTGGAATTGAGAAAACCCGTACTTCACCCTACCACGCACAGTGTGATGGTATGGTCGAAAGACTGAATCGGACATTGAAAGACCAGCTCGCCAAGTACATTTGTGAAAGTGGGGGTGAATGGGATAAATATCTGCCTCAAGTGGAACTAGCATATCATTTCAGTGTTCACTCCAGCACAGGGTTTTCTCCTTTCTTTCTTGCACATGGCAGAGAACCACGACTACCTGCCGATATCCTTTTGAACTGTAGTCCTGCTATCATGTCTTGTACACCAGGCACCCCTGCAGACTATGCTCGTGATGTGACCTTTCGTTTATCACATGCCTTCAAAGATGTTGCGGTACGGTCCGATGCAGCTAAGCTTAATCAGAAACGGCAGTATGATAAAAAGACATTTTTCCATCCACATCAGCCGGGTGACTTTGTGTTTTTGGATGACCCAGCTCAAAAGCAGAATAAGTTGGCTCCTAAATGGAAAGGGCCATACAAAATTCTTAGGAGACTGGACAAGGATGGCACCCCGGGTGTCACATATGAGATTACAGACCCAAGTCATTCACAGTCAAGAAAGTGGGTGGTTCATCACAATCGCCTGAAGCCTTACAAAGGTTCTCCTGGGACATTACCTACTGTTGCATCTCCAGTGTCTGTGCCTCCTGTTGTGAATGGTGCTGAGGCCCCTCACACAGTTCCTCTCACTGCATTGTCAGGGGCTTTGCCTTTCCGACCCTCTACACCACCTTATGTGCGTATTCGACCAGCAAGGCAGATTGCTAGCGGGGCAAGAACTGACTGTTCAGCTCAAACTCTTTCTTTTTCTGGGCCACAATCTGTGCTAAGGCCTAATGGTTCCCCTACGGACTCTCAGGGTCAGGAGCGAGATAACGTACCATCAGTGGACTTACCTCAACTGACTTGTAGTGGCCGTGTGGTTAAAAAACCTGGAAAGTTTAAAGATTTTGTATGCTGATGCACATATTTTGCACATATTGATATGCACTTATTGTAGTCTGTGCACTGTACTTTTGTTATGCTGTATTATGTACATAACGAGTTTCATACAGTATTGTGTCAGAATGTGATACAGCATATGGGTAATAGTTTAAAGGTTGTTCTGGAGTAATTGGGGATATCCAATGAACAAATTTTGAGGCAATACTGCACTCATGCACTGTTGACATGTTAGAATGTTACTGCTATGGGAATGAGTTACAGTTATACAGGATTATCTTGAGAAACGAGGATGTTTCTTGTTAAGCAGGGGACGACTGTAACCTTGAAATTCATTGTTTAATTCATTATATTGGGTTTAGTGAAATTCATTGTTTAATTCATTATATTGGGTTTAGTTTAATTCATGTTGTGTTAAAAAGAGAAGATGAAGAATTAAGAAATTGTGAAGTGGATGTGAAGCCACTAATAAGCTATTTAGAATGTTTTCATGCAGTTTCATGCATCTTATGCAGAGTTATATATATATGTGTTAGTTAGAAAGTTATTGTGTGTCTAGGCCCCTTTAAGGGGGCGTTTCCAAAAGAGAAGTGCTCGGGAAGAGAAGAGAACGCAGTAGCGAGCACACTGTGAGAGACAAGCGTTGTAGAAAAGTGAGTTAGGCGTCTGTTCATGTTATGCCGATACTTCTGATTAAACAAAGAAATGTGAATCACCACCATTGTAACCCGGGTTTTATTTATGTCATCCACGCTGAAGAGACTGGAGTACACAAAGCAGAAATAAGGGTTACAGTTGTAACACACATGGTTTTAAACTTTCCACACATGCCGGCACTTCCCACATCAACACTGAGGAAAAACTGTGCCAAAATTACAAAATTTTAATTACATTTCTTTAATAAATTTCTTACTGAAGTAATTTTTTATTTAAAATTAGACAAATCTGATATTATTTTAATCTTATATCTGTTATTTAATAGTTGTTTAATGCTGATCTAACAGCAGAAACACTATCCGGGTTTAAACCCCAGTCACACTGTTACAATGAGCCTCTATTAGAACTATGATATTCTATTCTATACTTTTATGAATTCTATTGAGAAACCATGAGAAAAAGGTGAATAAAGACAGAGTCAATGTTCAGAAATTATGAATTATTATTATGTTTTGAACTGTGCTGTATAGCTGTGTTTTACGGTGTGTTTGTTGTCAAACTCAAACATTTTTTTTTTTTGGTAATTATTAAAAAAAGCCTCTGTTTTATATGAAAAAGTTAATAATTTTTTTGAGAACATATTTTAGTTTATTTTTTATATATATATTTTTAGATCAGATAACATTTTACTCTGTCATTTGGTCATGTTATAATATTCCCCCTATGGGGCATGTTGTCACATTTCACTTCCAGTCTTTCGGGGTAAATCAAGAGAAAAGTACACACTGTATTAACAGAACAAAACCACATAATTGTACTACACAAATTCTCTGAACCTCAAGTGGATTTACACAAACTGAGAAAGTCAAAAAGTGTTATGTTGTGCCCCGCTCTCCTCTATAATATTCAATTCATAATAATAATACATTACATCACACATATAACTTCTCCAGAGCTGCTTTGAATTGAACTCGTTACATAATTGTTATTGAACCAAACTTAATCAACATTGAACTGATTTCAACTGTTTACAGCAGAATTGCATCATTATGATTATTATTAATGTTGAAAACAGCTTCATATTTTTTGTGGAAACCGTCATACATTTTATTTTTCAGGATTCTTTGATGAATAGAAAGCTGAAAAGAACAGAATTTATTTGAAATAGAATCTTTTGTAACATTAAAATGTCTTTCCTCGCTGAATTATAATCAGTGGCCCCAAACTTTTGAGCCGTAGTTTATATACACATAATATATAAAATATATACTTGAGTCATCTTTTGAATTGTGAGGAGAGAAAGACTGTATCCCACAAAATAATATTGACAATAATAAAATAAAAAAAGGTCAAAGAAAGAGTGCAATGTGTTTGCAACTCAGCAACTCATTTGGAGCTGATCATGAACTGAATCAGTCAGAACACTCACTGAATCGACTCAAATGACTCACTGAACTGCATGTCAAACGAGCACAGAGATTCTTTCTGAAAGCAATGTTAGTAATGCAAACTTGTAAAGTTTTCAGCGTTTAAATACTTCCTCTTGTCTAAACATCTAGCAAAGTTTCTTGGCTGCAATAAATAAATAAAAAGGAAATCCTTCCCATCATAAATTTATAAGACACATATAAGGATTTTCACTTATGCCTGCTTATTAATGTGCAGCATAACACATCGCACATGCAATATTTCATTTTTGTATCAGAGACAAATAAAATGAAAAAAAAAAAAGACTGTGGAGAGAAAGTGGGGAAAGAAAGAAAACATGATACAAAAATATGCAAGAATTCCTTCACAGGGAAGATATTTAATGGAGCGAGACGTTTTTGGGGCTGTTAATGTTCAAAGTGTTCCGGTATATGCATCAGAGCTACGGATCTGGTTATATATTCATAAGTAACCCAAACAAACAAACAACAAACGCAGGTACGTAGGAGACGCTGACAGACGTCTGGGGAAATGGAGTCGTGGCAGTGGAAAACAAAACCGTCATTAGACACAGGAAGTGAACACGCCACTTCCTGTTCACATGTCATGGAAACCTGCACTCGGGAATCTGTTCAGCGAAACGCTCTGAACTCGAGGTTAAAGCAGACTGAGGAT
Source organism: Abramis brama (assembly GCF_963993115.1). Classification (NCBI taxonomy): domain Eukaryota; kingdom Metazoa; phylum Chordata; class Actinopteri; order Cypriniformes; family Leuciscidae; genus Abramis; species Abramis brama. Next base: position 1,642,184 of record NC_139986.1, on the reverse strand, counting down.
GATGACGATGATGATGATGATGATGATGAGGAGGAGGAGGAGGAGGAGGAGGAGGAGTCTGTGCTGAACATGTGATATATCGTGATTCATGACAGCGTTTAGTGACTGAATATAATCTCCAGCAATCATTGAAGCTTCACTCTGTTGTCCTGCACTTCTTTCAGTCATGAGTGTGTGTGTGTGTGTGTGTATAAGGGGAAACTGGGTGGGTGAGCTGCAGAAAATCCAACTAGAACAAGGTGCATAAAGCAGAATGAAAGATAAAATCACTTTAATGAACACAGAGAACAATCAAACACTTCACACTCATTACTGCGAGACAAAGAGCCGAGGAAAACTGAGGCTCATTAACCAAACCGGGAACAGGTGAGATCAATCAGAAACCATGACAACCACTAATTAACTAGAACAGGCACATGCACGCATACACACATACACACACTGTGACAGAAACAGATGTGATTGTTTATGAGAGATATACATACCAGCGTGTTTTTTATTCTTTAACCAGTCTTTTTTTATGTTTCATACAACCTTTAAACAGGGTTATTATCCTTTACTAAAACTAAAAGTATTAAAAACATTTCTGTTAATTAAAATATAGCTGAAATAAAATATCAATATTAATAAACTAAATGAAAATTAGGAATGTCTTGGCAATAAACTAAAATAAGTAACTAAACTACTGAAATTTTAACTAAAGTTAACAATTACAAATTCAAAAATAAAAGCTCATTCAAATTATTAGTAAAACTATAATAAAACTAAAATAACATTGCCTCTAAATAATCTTGAAAATAAAATATCTCTTGATCATATCTTTAATATATTATTATCATTTTTAACAATTATTAGTAATAATACATACAAATAAAAAGATATATAAAAACTGTATTAAATGTTTGTGTATTACTTTTTTCTGTATTAATACAGTTTCATTTGTTTTTTCTTTATATTAGTAACAAAAAAAACAAAAACAATTAGGCCTATTTAAGTTTGAAACATTGAAAACAAAAGTTTTGAGTCATTTGTTTAAGAGTTATACATGAAGCTGTTAAACTTATAATTCATTAGTTATTGGTTTGCATCATCACGTTCCAAATAAAATATAAAAATAAAATGAGAGGAAGCACTTTTCATTTGTTAAGTCTTTAATTATTCACAATAGGAATGAACTAATGATTAATATGTACTAGAAAACCAGAAAAAATAACAATTTATTGTGATTAACTAACAGAAACTCCACTAATAAGCAGATTAATACTTTATTAAAATACAATCAGCCCCCTTGTTGATTCATAAGAATTTTTGCACGTTATTATTCAAACAATTGCAAGAATTAGTATATTACACAATGTAAAAAAAACCCTGTGAAATTTACGGTAAAAAAACGTCAGCTTGGTTGCCAGTATTTTACCGTAAAAAATATGGTAGCAACCTTACTTTGAAAAAAAACAAACAAAAACAAAACCCTTCAGCAGGATTTAAATGTGTGGTAAAAAAAACATCAGCTGTGGTTCCCAGTACTTTACCATAAAAAATACAGTAGGAACCTTTTAGTTTTCACGGGACAACCGTTATATTACATAAACCGATAAATGTTATCATTAAATTTCACTAAAGTATTAAAGTCTGCTTTATATCTTTGTAATATACTGATAACCATCATAATAACACAAGTGGTAAAAAAGAAAAGCACACGATGATTTAAGTATACCATTAGTTTTCCACAAACTGAGGCACATATTTAGAAGGTGCACAGTGTCATACACACAAACACAAAACACCATCATGGTGACACACACATGACTCCAAATAATGCCATAAACATTCATTAAACAATATATGATGTAATATAAACCCCAAATGTATAAAACTGATAACAAAAACCAAGAACAAACATAATTATTTAAATGAAATAGCATCAAATGTGAAGTGTCACACAGGGAATTCTGGGAATGTCCATTTAGAGAAACAACAGGAACAGAAAAAAGAGACAAGCAGAAACACAAGAACTACAACTGACTTCAGCCACAGCCTTAGATGAAATCAACTGAAGATAAAAAACATTAAATCTGTGAAGATCTCAGCAGAGGAGGATTAAACAACTCCACAAACAGCATTACCAGCTTCACTTATTACTAACCAGACTGACTTTATTTCTGTCAGACGTCTACAGTTCTGTTTGAGAATTAACAGAGGTTTAGATGTTGATGATTTATTGTTTCATTGAAGTCACCATGATGGAGATCAGTGACTGCTTTAGTTGGGCTCTTGACCCTTGACTTTCCGACATTAGTTTTTCTCTGCCTGCCGTAACTCTGTGTTTATAAGACATGTTGATTATGGCTAGGAAATCAGAGAGAAAATGAATCATGTGATGTTGGTTGTGTATCAGTGATGGCAATCACCATGTTTGATTCACTGAGCTCTTATAGAGTCTTATCTTTGATTATATGTGTTATTAATTTTACATTATTGATTGTAGTAGCCCTATGATTCTACAGCATGTGATCCATCATTGCTGTGATAATCAGAAGAATTTTTAGAACATTGTGTACAATAAAGGTTTGAACTGCTGTATCTTTCAGTCACACACAGACATCAAGAGTCAGCGTATGAATCTCAACAATGGTGATGATAAAAGTGCAGTGCACTTGATGGAGCCTCCAATCAAAACTCATCAGTATCTCCCAGCATGCATTGCAGCAGGAATACATTATGCTGAACTGCCTTAGTATTTTCTTTTATTATTATATCTGCTTTTATTTTTTATGTTGTTTTTGTTGCAGCTTTTTAGTAGCTTGTTTTGTGATGTTCAGAGTTTTATCTGATTATTGTGTTGATTGTCACCGTTGTTGAGATTCATACACTGAATCTTGATGTCTGTGTTGGTTTAAATCGAGCAGTTGTTCAAAATCTTTTTTCTACACCATGTATTTTTGAAGTTCTTCAGATTATCTGTTGCTCGCTGCTGGCTTACAGAGATATTATACTCAATAATATGAAATATTTATTTTTAATATTATAATTAATATTATCACTTTGCTCATAAAGTGAGAGATAAGACTCTTTATGAGATCAGTGAATCAGGCCACAATATGACGATTATGTCATCATTAACCTGCCATCATCACCTGGTCACATTTTCTCTCTGATTTTCATGCCATAACGTTTGTGTTATTGTTTGTGTAACTGTTACCACACAGTTAAGGCAGTCAGAGTAAATCTGAAGTTAAAAAGTCAAGGGTCAAGAGCCCAACTAAAGCAAACACTCATCTCCATAATGGTAACTTCAAACTTTATTATTTTCAATAAAACATCAACGTCTGAACCTCTGGTAATTCTCAATAATTAGATTACAGGAAACCACAGCTGGCAGGTTTTTATTTTTATTTTTTTATATAAAAGTTCAGTTCAATGTTCAATGCCATAAAACCTAAAATATTACTACCGTATTTTTTACGGTAAAGCACTTGCAAGCTGCTAGTTTTTTACCGTAAACTTTAGTTCAGTGCCGTAAAAGCAAAAAAAATTCTACCATATTTTTTACGGTAAAGTACTGGCAACCACAGCTGCCAGTTTTTTTCTGTAATATTTAGATCACTGCCGTAAAACCAAAAATATTACTACCATATTTTTTACGGTAAATCGCCTGCAACCAGCTGCCAGTTTTTTACCGTAAACTTTAGTTCAATGCTGTAAAACATAAATATTTATACCGTATTTTTTACGGTAAAGTACTGGCAACCAGCTGCCAGTTTTTCACTGTAATTTTTAGTTCGATGATGTAAAACTTTGTAAAATTAGTAAACATTTGCTACCGTATTTTTTACGGTAAGGTACGGTAAATGCAACGGTAAGTTTTTTTTTTACAGTGTACTTCCAAAATCCGTACATTTAACAGTATATTAATGTAAAATTACATGAAATGTCCCGTGAGAGCTATTACAGTTTTTCACTGTATATAGTAAGGGTACATACCGTTAAGGAATTAAAAAAAAAATTCCGTTGCTTTTTTACAGTTTTTTACTGTTAAAATTCCGAACATTTTTTACAGTGTAATTAATGAAACTGTCAGTCACTTTTGAAAGCTTCCTCAACAGCGTGTGTGTGTGTTATACAGTAAACATCTGTTCTCATGCAGATTAATTAGGCTATACACTAATCATCATCATGGTATGTTTAGCAGAAACAAACTTTGGAATCTGCATATCAAATGTGCACAAGCTCTTAGCAGGTTCACGCTCCGCTATCATATACAATATGGCGCGGGTTCTCCATCATTGCGAACACAAAGCGTCTTTGAAGTGCTTTAAATCTTGGTATCGCTTCCATCTCTATAGCCTGGCCACTTCAAGCGCTTATACACTCGAAAGCCTGGCTTCTTTTCAGTGGAGGCACAAACGCACTCACAAAAGCCGGCCTACCTTTCTGTCGGCTTCCAATTGTGCTTGAAGCTTTTCCCTATAAATTAGTCATTTGAATGGCGTGAAGAAAAGCAGCGTGTGTATTCTCGCTGGGGCTGTTAAACAGACTCATGGTGCTTCAAATGCTTCTGATGCTTCACTAGAGGGACTGATATAGAAACACAAAGTACAATCCAACAATGCCAAGTCTTTGATGTGAACATGCAAGTTCTTAAGTTTGAACTAAATAGTTCAGCGATTCCCCCATAGTGTGAACAAGACCTGCTGCTGACAGGACCCGCGGAAAATGCTAATGCAAGCTAATAAAGTTGAGTTTCTGAAGTCTATGCATCACGTTACCTGCATATTATAAAATTAATAATATGACAAAGAAAGTTATGACTCTTAATTCTGACTGGACTATCCACATTTAAAATGAAAATGTTGCTGATCTTATTATGAACACTTCTACACACCGGCCGCTTTATTAGGCACACCTGTTCAACTCGTTAACGCAAATATCGGTTACACTTTATTTTAAGGTGTCAGTGTTACAGTCTAATTATATGTTTAAGTACTGAGTAATATTAATAAACTACATGTATTTACTATAGGGTTAGAGTAGGATTAGGGATTGGTTGAGGGTTAGTTGCATGTAATTATGCATAATTTACTGTTATTACTATGGTAAGTGCATGTAACATATGTAACAATGACACTGTAAAATAAAGTGTATCCCAAATATCTAATCAGCCAATTAAATGGCAGCAACTCAATGCATTTACGCATGTAGACGTGATCAAGACGATCTGCGAAGTTCAAACTGAGCATTGAGGAAGAAAGGGGATTTCAGTGAGTTTGACCGTGGCATGGAGTGTTTCAGAAACTGATGATCGACTGGGATTTTCACCCTCAACCATCTCTAGGGTTTACAGAGAATTGGCTAAAAGAGAGGAAATATCCAGTGAGTGAAAATGTCTTGTTGAGGTCAAAGGTCAGAGGTCAGAGGTGAATGACCAGACACTGGTTCAGATGATGGAAAGGCAACATTAACTCAAATAATCACTCGCTACAACCCGAGGTGCAGATGATGAGCATCTCTGAGCACGAAACACACACACGCACATGCACGCACACACACACACACACACACACACGCACGCACGCACGCACACACACACACACGTGAACTCACTCACGCACACACACACACACACACACACACACACACACACACACACACACACACACACACACACACGCAGGCACGCACACACACACACACACACACGCACTCACGCACACACACCAGATCTCAATCCCACTCGGAAACTGTGTGATCTTCAATCATCTATAGAAGAGTTTGATAGATTTTTTATTATTTTTTATTTTTTTATTAAGTTAAACAAAGAACGTTCAGTATTAACTATTGTTTTTTTCAGTAACACTTTACAATAAGGTTCATTAGTTAACATGAATGTATTAACTAACACGAACTAACCATGAGCAATACATTTGTTACAGTATTTGTGAATCTTTGTTAATGTTAGTTAATATAAATCCAGCTGTTTATTGTGTGTTCATGTTAGTTCACAGTGCATTAACTAATGCTAACAAATACAACCTTTGATTTTAATAATGTATTAGTAAATGTTAAAAATAATATTAACTAAGATTAATAAATGCTGAAGTATTGTTCATTCTTAGTTCATGTTAACTAAGGTAGTTAACTAATGTTTACTAATGAACCTTATTGTGAAGTGTTACCATTTTTTTAGATACAAATAATAAAATACTCAATTAAGATACAATCACAATGCCTTAAATGTGTACTTATACTATTATAAGAACTGATAAGAACGTAAATATGTACCTTGAAATGCAATGTAAGTCACTTTGGATAAAAGCGTCTGCCAAATGCATAAATGTAAATGTAAGTTCTCTGATTTGTAGGTTAACAGGTTAAGATACCGTATCGTATGAAACATTTCAACTAAACAAATTTATAATCTTTTAAAATAATCAATAATAATAAAAAAAGGCAACTTCTACGTGGACAAACATCACTCTCTCATACTCTACACATAATGCTGTTGCTTTTCAAATAATTACATATTTGCTTTGCATGTGATGTGTAACATTGATTTATTTAATCTGAAGTGTTAAATATAAGGTATGATCTGTATTTGAGGAAACCATCAGCTTGAGCCGCAGGAACTGGATCTAAGGCGATAAGCCGTTTCTGAAGATACTATGGGAATAATTATACGCAAATGTGATTTTAATAGCATTTATCTTTGGTGTCACAAACACCCTGGCAGCCATATAACAGATGCGGGACATTATTCATATTTTAATGAGCTGATGACTCATTAGTGGCGGTTAGGTCAGCTCGTCTTAATCAACAGAACTATGGGAACTCAGTTACAACTTTATGTTGTGTCTAGTGAATATGGACAGCAGAACCTGAGCTGACTCGGTGTGAGTGTATGATTACGTGGAGCTCGCCGTGATTTTAGAGAGGACTGTGTGCAAGTCATCATTTGTTAACGGTAATTAAAATGTCCCACATAAAACAGATATAAAGCTCATCCCACTTAGTTTTAATTGCATCCCAAGGCGACTCTTTCCTGCCATTTAGAGGAGTTTTTCCAGCCTGCACTTTGTAAGCTGTTGAGACTTCTTATTCCAGTAGGAAAACTGCGCTCGTTCAGGCATATTAAAACCAGCATAATGATGTCATGACGGGATAAGCAACAGCAACCTGTCAACACTTTATCTGGCATTACAACAGACTAAAACTATCATTTAACCAACTTTCAACAAAGTTTTTATTATATTTGTATAATTATTCCAACTGATTAACTCTTTCCTCGACATTGACAGAATTTTCCCGGCTTTCCGTGTTTTCACTGTTATACGGTAGGGAGCGCTGTTACACTTCCTCTGAATGAGTACTGAATCTCCTGATCGAAACACAGGCGAAGAAGAAACAGAAAAAAGCGCTAGCATATGTAATCATATGCATATGTAAAATAAATAAAGCGATCATCAACATTAAACATCATATAAATCAAATCTGCCTAATGTTACTGAATGAAATGTCGACCAGGACGAGCTACAGGACTGAGAAGCTTTGAGGTGTTGATGGACTCGATCCACTCCATCATCGTTCTGAATGTGATCCGGATGAAGTCTTTGACATAAAACATCATTTTCTCAGCTTTTTTTTGTTGTTTTTTTGGCCTCATAAATGGTGAAAAAAAGGAATTGCACAAACATTTGTCCTTTGACTTGTAAGAATACACATTTAAGTGCTGTCAAGTTATTAACGAGATCCATACAAGTATTAACTCTTAGAATACAGATATAGACCTAGTGCAGCTCGTATGTAAACGAATCACACGCGGCTGTGTTGATCGCTGGGCAGCTGTTAGTTACAGCATTCAGGGACCGTTAAGCAGAACTAAATTAATATTGTTATTACTGGTAAAGTTACAGGGTAGGCTACCGGACATTTTCTCACCGGTCCCAACTCCCAACATCTGTGCAACTGTCATTGTACTGTAGCCTATGTCAGCGTTGCATTATCTCATCTCATCTCACCAACAGTTTAATACTTTACTCACACATTCAAACGTAGTCAGAGAAGGGCCTCATCTTTCTTTCCGATCACATATATGTTCCGAAACACTCAAACTGCGCTGCTTTCACAGATGCTCCAGTAATGTGCCGCCACATTTTTAGCTAAAATCCAACGAAATGGCTGACTTCGTTTAAATGTCAAAGAACAACAGTTGCAAAAAAAACAACAAAAAAAACCGCAAAGACCCGGCCCCTTTAGTTACTGTTGCTATGTCCGACAAGCTACACCGCGCGCGCTCACGCCAAACCATGATCTCACGCAATGAAAAACACATCGTGCAGCAGAGACACACAACACGCTGACAGACAAGACAGTCCACAGGTTACTTTTGATATTAAACAAAGTCTCAACGTTAAAATTTGGTCATTTTTAAAGAAATTTAGACAATACCGTTTTGTGGCTCTGTAATGTGTCTTGACAGATCGCTGTGGTGCCTCAGTTAAAGCTGCTCGTGAACTGATCATCTCTTCCTTCTAGTTAATTTATTATAGCATCAAATAAACATGAATGAACATAAGAAGGAATGTAGTTTTAACTGCGGAAAGATGTCAGTAGCCTAGGTCTACTCTACACTCCGTTTTTTCAAGTTCAAATCATCCAACGTTGAACTCTCCTGACTGCTTTGTCGGACAAAAAAAGGCGGATTCGGCGGATTATGATTGGCCAGATCGCCGTCAATCAAACTCCCCGCGAAGGGTATATTCTCATTGGCTACCTGCCAATGTGGCCGGTAGATTGACAGTGTTACCCGCCAATTGCAGAATTCACCCGCATTTGGCGTGTGGTCGGGTGTTAATTTCAGGCCCTGTATATATATATATATATATATATATATATATATAGTTATAGGCTTCAGGCTTCAGGCTGATTCAGGCAGATATATATAGGGGATAACTCTATCTATCGATCTGCGCTCGATTGCTCTTCCTTCATCCTCCAACTACCCGGATGTCTGTCACAGTAACTTGAAATTGAATTTGGTGATCTGAATCTGAATTGTGAGAACTGAATGTGAGTATATATAGAGAGTTGAATTTTCAGTGAGGATCAAATTGTATTGGACTTCAGTTCCAAACAAATAAATTCAATTTCAAATTATACAATTCAAATTCAGTTTTTCAATGCAATTATTCAAGTTTAGCAATTCAAATTCAAATAGAATTGATTCAAATTCAGTTTCTGGTGGCACATATTTCAGCCCATAAGAGGCTCTGTTCTTTCTTTTTTTGTATTATATATATATACAGTGAGGAAAATAAGTATTTGAACACCCTGCTATTTTGCAAGTTCTCCCACTTGGAAATCATGGAGGGGTCTGAAATTGTCATCGTAGGTGCATGTCCACTGTGAGAGACATAATCTAAAAAAAAAATCAAGAAATCACAATATATGATTTTTTAACTATTTATTTGTATGATACAGCTGCAAATAAGTATTTGAACACCTGTCTATCAGCTAGAATTCTGACCCTCAAAGACCTGTTAGTCTGCCTTTAAAATGTCCACCTCCACTCCATTTATTATCCTAAGTTAGATGCACCTGTTTGAGGTCGTTAGCTGCATAAAGACACCTGTCCACCCCATACAATCAGTAAGAATCCAACTACTAACATGGCCAAGACCAAAGAGCTGCCAAGCAGCTTGGTGAAAAAAGGTCCACTGTTGGAGCAATCATTAGAAAATGGAAGAAGCTAAACATGACTGTCAATCTCCCTCGGACTGGGGCTCCATGCAAGATCTCACCTCGTGGGGTCTCAATGATCCTAAGAAAGGTGAGAAATCAGCCCAGAACTACACGGGAGGAGCTGGTCAATGACCTGAGAAGAGCTGGGACCACCGTTTCCAAGGTTACTGTTGGTAATACACTAAGACGTCATGGTTTGAAATCATGCATGGCACGGAAGGTTCCCCTGCTTAAACCAGCACATGTCAAGGCCCGTCTTAAGTTTGCCAATGACCATTTAGATGATCCAGAGGAGTCATGGGAGAAAGTCATGTGGTCTGATGAGACCAAAATAGAACTTTTTGGTCATAATTCCACTAAACGTGTTTGGAGGAAGAAGAATGATGAGTACCATCCCAAGAACACCATCCCTACTGTGAAGCATGGGGGTGGTAGCATCATGCTTTGGGGGTGTTTTTCTGCACATGGGACAGGGCGACTGCACTGTATTAAGGAGAGGATGACCGGGGCCATGTATTGCGAGATTTTGGCAATAGTTAGAGCATTGAAGCCTTCCCTCAGTTAGAGCATTGAAGATGGGTCGAGGCTGGGTCTTCCAACATGACAATGACCCGAAGCACACAGCCAGGATAACCAAGGAGTGGCTCTGTAAGAAGCATATCAAGGTTCTGGCGTGGCCTAGCCAGTCTCCAGACCTAAACCCAATAGAGAATCTTTGGAGGGAGCTCAAACTCCGTGTTTCTCAGCGACAGCCCAGAAACCTGACTGATCTAGAGAAGATCTGTGTGGAGGAGTGGGCCAAAATCCCTCCTGCAGTGTGTGCAAACCTGGTGAAAAACTACAGGAAACGTTTGACCTCTGTAATTGCAAACAAAGGCTACTGTACCAAATATTAACATTGATTTTCTCAGGTGTTCAAATACTTATTTGCAGCTGTATCATACAAATAAATAGTTAAAAAATCATACATTGTGATTTCTGGATTTTTTTTTTTAGATTATGTCTCTCACAGTGGACATGCACCTACGATGACAATTTCAGACCCCTCCATGATTTCCAAGTGGGAGAACTTGCAAAATAGCAGGGTGTTCAAATACTTATTTTCCTCACTGTACATGATGCAACTAACCCTCAACCAAACCCTAATCCTACTCTAACCCTATAGTAAGTACATGTTGTTGCTTAATATTACTCAGTACTTAAATATATAATTACACTGTATGAATGACACCTTAAAATAAAGTGTAACCGGTTTCACTTTAATTTAAAGTATGTGCACTTGTACTAACAGTGTACTTACTTAAGAAAGTACTGGGTGATATAAGGTAACTACATGGGTTAAGGTTAGGTTCATGGTAAATAACCATTATTACCCAGTTATTTTAATTTCTATAATAAGTACATGTACATGGGGAACAGGACTGTAAAATAAAGTGCTAAAGTTGTTGCAGATGAAATATAACACAGATAACATATAAAATGGTAACACTGTACTTCACAATAGTACATGAATAATCTTGTACTAATACCTGAATTAATACTTACTAATGAACTAGTGAAGGCATGAACCTTAACTTCGACTGAATCATATGGAGTCTGAATCATAAATAATTTGACATAACTTAATATTGTCATAATTTAAACTTTTGATGTCTGCAGCTTCGTCATAATCATTACTGGATGGAACATGATTAGTTTGGCAATAGGTAACACTTTATTTCAATGGTCTAATACTCTGATGAGAGTAGGTGCAATCAAAATAAATTGCAACCCATATTTTTAATCAGGTTAGATATTTATTAATATCTCAAAAACTTTTCAGGGCGTCTCTACTTGACTGCATCCACCATGTTTGTAGTCTTTGTGTCTTTGTGTTTGTAGTTCTGAACCCAATCCTCCTCCAAAGCGCAATGGTTTGTGGGTAATACTAGGGAGCATGCATGGATACACACTTCAAAAATCTAAACAGTGACCATCCCGGGATATTTTCGTCAGCAGAGCAAAACTACAGAAAGTATTACACATATAGGGCCAGATTTACTAACAGCTTGTGCCAGCGCAAACCCTCTTTTTGTGTTAAAACCTACTGTCGGGATTTACTAAAGACACGCAGTGAAAAACTAGCGCTGGAAAGGCCTGGACAGGGTTATTCCTGCGCCTGATGTTATTGCATTTGTAGGAGTTTCTCTTTCAGACGCAGTATTTATGAGAGGAGAGTATTAAATGAATCACACAAGGTGATTTAATAAGGTTTGCACTAGTCAATGTTCTGGTGTTTGCGCCATTATTTACCGCCCAAAAAAGCACGTCTTAAACCAGACGCTAAGTTGCGCTGCTGTTGTTAGATTGTGTTGGTCATTATGGAAATGATCCGGCTGCGTCTGTGTTCTTTAATGTGTGTGTCGTCAGTAGATCACGAGCAGAACTTTCCCATCGGAGCTTTTATGGGATTATAGCGCTCGCACGCTAATTTGCCCTGTTTAGTAAATCTGGCTCTTACATGAGTACTCAAAACACAGTATTAATAAGTCAGTCATCAGAGGGTTAGATTTTTTTTTCTGTATAATTAATAATTTAATTTAATTTAATTTAATAATAATTTGATGCATTTGCCCTTATACTAAATTGCACTATAAATAGTTTTTTAATATAAGCCATCAGCATGTTAGCATCACGATCTGAACCCCGTGGCACGATCATCCCTCCATCATGTTGAAATGGAAGCATCATCTCTGTTTATTTCTAACGTTCAGCCTGGACTTGTGTTGACTGTGCTGTGCTTTTCCTCTGGTGAGAAGGAAAACCCCAAAAATGCATTCCTCCTGATTGTCATCTTCAATCAAATGCTATTGATTTCCTTAAGTGCAGCATTGATTTATATGACAGCGTCAGTGAAATGCTACGGTCAGTGATGGCGTGCTCGACCGCTGCTGTTGTGCTGACAGTCTGAAAACCCCTCAGTGAATCAGAGGCCGGTATTACTCATGTCTTCAGCAGACGCTGGTGCACATGGAGCCGGTAGCAAGGGTAAAACAAACAATCACTCTCACACTTCATGTCTTAATGCAATATCATAATAGAAATGTAAAGCAGTGCTTTTATTAAACATGCATTTGGAGCCCAATTCAGGTTTCATGTAAATGCCATTAGCCTGAATCAGAGTTAATCTCATCAATGTACACAAAGGATTTTTTTTAGTATTCGTGTTTTGAATTCTCATATTTTCAGCATCAATTTGATAGCAAAGACATGCAAGATGAAAAAAGGTAACATTTTCGTAAAAGCCTTTATATATAAAGCATTATAAAGAATTTTAATGCATTAACTTTGCATTACCTTATAATGCATTGTATGCTCTCAAGAATAATTGCAACCACAGTTTTAATAATACAGGCTTCATGCCGAACGCCACATGATCAAACAGGAAAACTCATTGCATCTGTTTGTCAGAGAAAGTTTTAACGGCAGTGCGAACTGATGCCGATATCTATATGGACTTTTAAGGTCTTTTAAACCACCGAATGTTTTAGATATCAATTTGCATAATGGACAATGGGCATCAGTTGTGCTTATCTTTGCTCGGTATCTTGAGTAAAACGCCTCGATATTTAACGAAGAACATACAAAAGAAAGACCTGAACCGGAAGCAACGAAACCTTTTTTACAGAATACGGAAGTTTGTTGTGCGTAAACCACATTCATTGTTACACCTTTAGAAGGTATAATGGATTAAACACATGACAAACAAGGAATCTGCAAATATCATAATGAATTTTAAATGTGGTTACAATTATTTATGAAAAGATATAATGCATTATAATGTACATTATGAATACCTAATTCTTTGAGTGTTACCAACAATTATAGCAATATGACTAATTAAATCATACTTCTGCTGAAAATACTATAGCCTATTATTATCCTCAGATTTAAATTTGATGTTAATAACAGGGTTATTTTTGCGGCTGACTTTATTGCATATGCATTTGTAGGAGTTTCACTTTTAGATGCAACATTTATGGGAGGAGAGTATTAAATGAATCATCATGCACTCTCTTGAAATGAAAACAAACTGCTTTAAATGTCTGAGCTCAGGATGATCATGCAGTCTTTTACACACTGTATGATGCAACATCACGCAACAATGATACAGTATTTCTTCTACAGTAGCCGTCAGTTAGAGTAAAACTTTACCCATAAGCCACCTGTTCTGAAACTTCAGAGTACGCGTTTGAGAACAAGGGACACGCAAATTCATCAAGATTTGGATGCTTAGTTCTTTAATGACAGTATTTGGATGTCTTACATCATTTTTTAAAAGCATCATATCACTTCATTGTCAAAGCTATGATTAATCTCTACCGACACAATATGGCATTACACCTCCATCAAATGATGAAACAACTCATGACAGCCTATAAGTTATGTGTGTAATTAGACAAAAGAACAACACAAAAGCTTTTTGTGTTGAGTCATGTCGTGTTTTGTTTCTCAAAGAACCATTATATAATGGTCACTTGTTATTGCATCATTGTTCTCGCTTCTCTTAAAGGTTGGCAGCTCTTTCATACACTCGATCTCCTGAGATCCCGTAGCCTTTCGCTTTACACAATTTGTAACATGTCAAGCATCAAGCGGACCCTTTCATGAATGATATCAAACCGAGTCTATATGAATCGCCATGTGGTTTCGCCTTTGTCAAGCTTTCCCTGGACTCGGCTAATTATGATTTTTGACTCATTACAAAAGCATGGCTATTATTCTAAACAGGTTTAGCCCACTAATATTGTCACATACAAACACAACAACGTGTGACAGACAGTTTTATTGACAAGGACCGAATGAACTGAAGGAATTTGAATGATCAGCTCTTTCTCAATTTTAGCTCACTTTCACAAGATATCTCTGTCAGTGAGTTCACGAAGCGACCTCAGGGCATGTGATGGAGCCGTTCTTCAGTTCAGGAGCACAAAGACAGCCGGCTTCACCATGTTTGGACTGGGAATCTGATGCTTGGTTTGATCCTCTCTCCCGTTCAGGTCTCTCGTCACACTATAATATGCACTAGCATCATGAACTTGAGGCATTGCATTAGCTAGTTAGTGACTCAGGAGAAGACATCTTAACTGTTTTATTCAGTTTTTTCATCCCTTTAGTTCATTTACCAAAACAGAATGAGTGAGTGTGGAGTCTGTCTGCTGCAGAGGCGTCACGAGAGACACAAGGCATGCAATCCAGCAAGCACTAGCCGTCATTGCACCGTCTCGGTTAACTATAGACCCGATAGTCCGACTGTGAGTAACACACTTCTAGCCAAAATAACCTTGAATTTTGTTCAAAGTTTTTGCCAAAATAACTTGCGAGATGTTTTCACTGACAGCCCAAATTGTGCCTTGTTTTAGCCTAGACGTCTTGGCTGCGTTTGGATGGCTATTAGACGTCTTTTAAACGCAGAATTGCATGCTGGGAAGCCGCTCACCAAAGACAATCATTGGAGGTTCACTTTCACAATTTTGAACCGAGTCGCTGTCTGTCTGTGCATTAGTGGTGGGGATTTTTCCCAGCTAACAAGCAACGTTCCAACAACATTCTTTATTGCAACGTCGATTGGGAACAAGCTGACAAGGAACGTTCAAAGTTGTGAACAAACGTTCTTCCAGTAATGTTAAAGTAAAGTTATCTGGTCTAAACACATAATTAATACAACATTCTTTTTGTTCTGAAATGTTTTAGTTGGACATTCGTCTAACATTTTTTAAATGTTCCTACTTGTTTCAGAACGTTCAGAGGACATTCAAAAGTAACATTCCCATAATGTTTAAAGAATGATCAAATTTAATGTCTCTCTTGACTTTCATATAATCAAGAAAAAACGAGTTAAAAGCATGTATAAAATGCAAAGTGGAGTGAGAGCTAGACGGATTTGAACAGTTTTGTGTCTTTGGTTCAGAAAGGTTTGAGAAGTCCTGCTCGAGGGAATGATTCGCCCTGCTATCTGTGTTTCAGCACGTAATGGCGACTGAGCGGAAACATATTGCCCAGGGATCAAAATGCCACTCGGCTTCATATTTTGCTATTAAAAGACTTTCCTATCCGGTGCATTAGAGACGTTTCTCCATCTGCCCATCTCTTGTTTTCTAGTCTCTGTTGTTGATGTGACCTGTTGCACTTCAATGCTCTGTCAGTTGTTTACAATTTGGCGTTAAAATTTCCAGATGATGGCCATAAAAGGCCAATATCGACCGCAGGATGAAGAAACACATCGAGACAGATAATGAGAGCTGAATCTCCAGAGGCTTTTCCTCTCTGATATGTATCTAAGTGGGCCAGCACACCTATATGCTGTTATCTGCGGCTGGAAATTGTCTAGTGTATATTCGAGGTGGAGAGAGATGCTATAGCTGTAATGGCTGTTATTGGAAGGTATATTACCTGAATTGATTGTGAGTGACTGATAAAGACTTTGAGGTTGCAGAAACAAGTTTGCAGTGTATATTTAATCTTGCATGACAGTTTCGGTGTTAATCAGTAGTGACATATCCTCAGATTGGTTCTTTAATCTTAGGTAAACAAAACTGAGAAGGCTGAAGTAGTGCAGCCCGGTCTCAGTGCATTATGTTTTACCCATCAGGTGATCTCATTAGCATTCATATATGCAACTTTTACAGGTACGTTTTTGAATGCTCAAGTCAATTGTACAGTTTGCAAGCATCTAAAATGTAAAAGTATGCACACGTCATGCTTTAAAAATTGGTCAAAAAGTGTTACCACTATCAATGCATTAATAATTTATGGTTCAGTTGATGTGCAAACATAAGAAATTGTGTGTAAACACACTTTACCTATGATAATATCGTATGTAGACTGTTTTCCTGAATTACATCTACTTAAGTGCACTTAGCAGACGCTTTTATTCAAAGTGACATTCAAGGTGTATATTTTGCATGTTCGCAGGGAAACAGACCTATGCTCTTAGTGCAGTGAATACCTCTGGCTGCTAGAAAAGCATTCTGTTTACAAGATTTCAAGTTTGTTAGGGTTATCAGTCAGTCAGTATATTTACTGTAAAGACACAAGTGTCATTTTAAAGTGGACCTATTGTGCTTTTTTACATTCTTTCTTTAGTGTGTAGTGTTGCTGTTTGAGCATGAAAAAGCTCTGCAAAGTTCCAAAAGCACAAAAACGGCCTGGTTGAGTTAGTTAGTAGTGTGTTAAACAATCACAAAACACTGCTCCAGCCGACCAATCAGAGCACAGTGTGCTTTTCAGAAGGAGGGGCTTCATAGAGACAGGAAGTGAACAGGGGTGTGTTTCCCGAAAGCATCGTTAGCCAACTATGGTCGCAAGTTCTGTCATTATCAACAGTTCAACGAGTCGGTGTTTCCCGAAACCATCGTTCTAACGAACATTCGCAAACAGCATCGCAGAGTTGTGTGTGAGCGACAGATCTCGACCTGTGGTTAGAAGCAGAGTTTCTAGTTTGCATGACATGTGGACTCAATAAATCCTGATCTTGAGCAAAATAAGCAAGCTGACATTCAGTGCAATCTGTGTCTTTTATCTAGAATACATACATATATACTTTTAGTTTGTCAAGAGATTTAAAGCGTAGTTTTTGAAGAGTGCGCATGTGTGAACGAGCTCTAGAGAGTAAGAACGAGACTATGACTGAATCTGGAAATAAAGCAAAAATAACTGAGAAAAATGAGAAATAGTCCTCAGATGTCATGTCTGTAATTTATAGCAAAACATCTAGCGTTAATTCAATCTCAAACAGATTCATTAAAAGAAGTTATTACTCCACCACCTGCGTGACGTCATAAACTAACGTGGTTGAATGACCAATACGGTTTCGGGAAACAGTCGTGACTATAGATGATTTCTTCAACGATGCATCGCACTATAGTAGTGAACCAGCGAGATACGTCGCTGTTCGGGAAACACACACCAGAGCGTTACTGACAGACTGGGAAGAGAGGAGCCGCAACAATGGAGAATATGGGGAAAATAAAAAACATTCAAGCAGGAAAACTTTTTCTAGTATAGCCTGAAAACAACATCAAGACTGTAAAAGGGCATCTCTTTGGACATCATTAGTCATTTTAAATGAGTCATACAGTATAATTATTTTTTCAAATCAACTAATTTGTTTTTCCACTTAAAATATTAGTCAAGATTTTTTGGACCAAAACAGTCATCATTCAATTTGTTTTGTTTTTTTTTTTGCTGCTGTACCTTTTCAGATTTCTGTAATGACCAACTTTGCACACGGTTTGTTTGTTTGTGACGATTTTCTCTCATTTAACTTATTAAGGACAGTTTTGCCAGAAATGCCGGTCTCTTGCTGTAATGCCTCAGTATATCAAATGTAATCACATTTGAGCAGTGCGTCCAACATTTACCTCTATTAGAATCATTTTGACAATTTGGCCCTCCTTAAATGTGGCAATATGAGATGTTCACTCAATGATGGTCCTGGGAAAGTCAAATCTGTCGACCTATCAACAGGTCAACGGCGTTTGCCATCATTCACACCCACTTTACTGGGAAAATTATGTGGGTTGGTTCTGCAATTTATCTCATCATGGCTTTAACAAACTTATGAGCATGAGGAAATATTTGACCCTGATGAAACTCACTAACTGGTTTAAATGGATTTACGAGGCATCATATCGTGATACGCCACTGCGACACGCTCATGTGGGTGTACGAGGTTGGAGAAGGTCATGATTCTAACATGCATTTGGCTGGGAAGTCTGCTTCAGTGTGGAAATGGTGGAACAGAGGTATTTTTGAACATGGTTATGTAACTTACACATCACCCACAGTCAATTTCAAAGGGCCTGATCAGATCTGAACTCTGATGTGCAACTCAGCTGTAGTTTTTTGGAGTTCTATCACAGCCATAATTTCAGTTTGTTTATGCTGAAGTCTTTCCCCCTTAAATTTTTACTTGGCTCTCAAAGTGGATGAAATGCAAGCAGGTCATTTGAATTCAAACCTCATTACGTCCTGGAACATACAGATAGAGAAGTCCAATTTGCATTTAGATTGTTTCAGCAGAAGTAAATTAATCATTAAACTTTTTCTCTTCCTTCCTTCTTTCCTTCCTTCCCCCTTTCCTTTTTTTTTTTGCATATAGGCATGCACATACAGGCACTAGAAGTACAATAAAAAAAGGGATTGTGATGTCATTATTACATATGATTCGGAGACGCTCACGATGTGTTTCAGAGGCACAGATGAGCAAGTAACCACATCAGGATTTATCTTTCTCTGCATGATTAACAGAAGTTTTACTGAAACCATGATTTGGCTTAGTGTGATTATGAAACTGCAAGGTTTTAATTAAATAAATATACGTGCAGCATGTTTAATGCTGAAGCACACCGTGGTCCGAGCGGATCGCTGCGAGTTTGAGTCACTTATAATGTGTATTTCATGTGCCAAACATCTTTCCAAACTTGTAGAGATGCATTTAAAAACCTGTTGTCCAACAAAAGAGAACATTTAATGACATGTTTTTACTCCAAACTCACTTCATAGCATCAGTCAAGTCTTTGAAATAACTTCCTTTTGTGATCTGATGTGGCTTCATATCATATGAGGCAGAAATACTATTATTTAATAGTATTTTTCAGTGAAAAAGGCTACGTTGATTAGCATTGCATTACAAATATACTTTATTCTTATAAAAATACCTGAGATGTCTAAAAGAACACATATTGTCGCGATCATATGTTTATTGTCTTGATGTTTCATCAAAACGTCTCTGTGTTTCATTCTACTACAGCGACAGCTGGAGGCTTTTGTCCATATCAGGGATTTCCTGCAACGCCATTAGTTTTATAACTTCTATGAGTCTCACTTCTGCTCGAGAGCGCCCTCTGGCTACAAGTATGAATGAAACAGACATTATACATGTGTTTACTCAATAATGCTCAGTCACAACACCCTATTTTGGGTAAAAATAGGAAAAATAACACTTCCCTCCAAATTGTTTTTTAAAATAAACATATGCAAATCCATAAGTTTTCTCCAGTGTAGAGAAGTGTACAGGAGTTGTGTCTCTTAGTGGATGAATACGATTTCTAGTTTTTCATAATTTAATATCTTATAATAACATTTTGGACCTTTCTAATGATTTATAGGAAAATTAAGCGGTACTTTCAAGTGCCCAACCAAACCGGATGGATATTGTTTGGATTATGATTGGTGATATTGGGCTTTGCAAAGAAAATTGACTTAATGTTAGGAAAGGTGTTATGTTCCTGCCATCTGCCACTTTTGTCAAATTAAGACATTTCTTGTTAAGTTTTGTATTTTGTGTGCCCTGTATGGAAACTTTAATGTCCTTTTTTCAGTTACATGCCCATTTAAGTGATGATACTTGTGGTTGTTTCCTGGATTGTTATACTTTCAAAACTTTCAACCTCTGTATAGCACCAGTGCTGTGAGCAAATGAAGATAACGTACCTGATAAGGCCTATCCAGTATGGACATTTTATCGATCACTTGCTTTTTCTTCACCACACTTTTGCATTCAGACTTGTTGTAGAAAATGTTTCTTTCTTTTCAAAGTTAAACCTCCTCTGATATTAGATTTGAGTTCTGTTAAATGTTGGATGCCAATGTTTCCATGTACACACCAGGAGCTATTTTGCTTGTGAGCTTTGCATCATGCATCACTGTAGTCTTTGCATGCATTGAAAGATTAAAAGGCAGATGAAGCCGATGCATCCTCAATGAAAGCGGTCAGTTGTGTGGACTCTCCCGGTGACTATTGCCAGGAATTCCCCATGGATGGGCACAGGATCAATACAGGATCTTGTGGCCCAAAAAGATGAGTCTTCTGTGTCCAGCAAATGAACATTCATGTTGACTTGAATCTCTCTCTCTTGGCATGTAGTGAATCATTTTAGATTTATATAAGAATATCATTGAAACCCTTTACATTGCATTTCATTTCTGACTTTAACCTATATATAAATCATTAGCGGAATGAGAAAACCTTCATCTCCTTAAGTCTCCAGATCGATTGATGTCAGTCGTGAGATGGACTGGGGCCAAGCTGGCTGAATGATCAATCGATTGATGCTGAGTGTCAGTTCTCTTATTCCTGCAGTTTGTCCATCAGAGAGTCTTTCTGAATGTGCCCTTGTGTTATTCCTACAGGTGTTTGGCATGGAAAAATCTGACAGGAGAGCGATGACACCAAAGTCACACAACAGACGCTGGCCAGACTCAGACGATCTCTAGCCAGATTGTGCAAATGTGCCAAGCTAAAAATAGGATGGCTTGGTAGGTCTTGGTTTTGTAGATCAGATCAGGACAAAATGGTAGATTGTCGCCAAGCCTCAGGATTTGAGAAAGTGCCAGATCTCATCTGATTATGTCGACATGCTGTTTGGCGTCAGTTTGCACTTGCACTTGTGTTTATTTAGAGAAGAAGGTACATGAATTGTACTTCAAGTCGCATTTTTATAAATCCTTCAGTGCACAACAATAAACTCATGTGATTTTCCCTCATGTGATTGGATAACTGGAGTAACCAGCGGACCAATGGCGTCGCAGCGTCTCTAATGTTGGTTTGGTGTTTCTGAAACGCCGGAGTCAAAGTGTGTGATCAGAATGATTTGGTTTAATTCCCTCCAGAAGCGTCTCACACGAGTGTGTTCCCGAACACCAGCATCCGAACGCAAGAGAACATGACAGCGTTTACTGTGTTTCGTCTGACGCTCTGAGACACACTGGTTTATGATGGAGGGAAAAAGAGAAAGATTGCAGAAACTTTTTGTTTTGTTACTGATATTTTGCACCAATTTCCCAGGAAGTGACGATTTTGTTCTCTTTATCACATGGGATGGAAACACTGTTTTATTCAGAAATGTTTTATGGCATATTCTAATTGTGTAATTTGGTTAAATTCGCAATTTTGAATGAAAGCATAGCTAATAAAAATCTTGGCCTCTGGGAAGCTCTGAAATTGACTACAAAAGTTGTAAGGACTACAAAAATGGCTGAAAAACATAAAAGACGGAGTGTCTGTGTTGTTGCCATTCATTAACGTGCCAAAAGTTGTCATGTTTGAAATACAGTTTCACACAAAAGTTTGAAAAACTACAACTGTTTTTGTTTTGTCATTTCAATTTCTTTTTGTAAAAAAAATTGTTGGCCCACTGTTTGTAATTTATGCAATATCTAATATTTTCTACAGTGAACAATAAACACAAGAACACTTTGTTGTATTGGAATAATGACTGGAATAATTCCAAATAATACACTTTTCCCTCCACAGGACACAACTGTTCGATTATACAACGACATCTAAAACGGTTATGAAATCGAGCAGAATTCCAGTACATTTTTTTCCATGATAGGCAAGAATGGCTTTAAGGGTTTCCGTAAAAAAGGATCGATCTAAACAGAGAAGATATTGCAGATAAACAAATGGATTTGTGTTCTCAGTATTGACGTCATCCTCCTCAGTCTCTTTGTAATTATAAAGAGCCTCGCGTTTGAAAGAAGTTAAAGGCTGAAAACTGAGGCTCTCCTTTAAAGCCTTAAGTTCATATGACTCATCAATGACATTTACAGGCTAGAATGCCATTGCTTTTCCCATTCTTTGAGCAAAGGATCTTGAGTCTATCATTTGACAATTTATTACATTTCCTTTCTACATGTAGACCTTCAGAAAGAGGTCAAAATTTCCATGCCGTGAAAAGATTTCTCAATATGGCTGAATCACATGCATGCATGCTCAGAAATAGATTTAGTTTTATTTACAACAGAAGTTTAATTTAATATCTAAAGCGTTGCTCCCGTTTTTAAAGACCCAATTATTGCCTAGAGTTTCAGAAGACATTTTAACAATTATATATGCTTAAATGCACCCATATAATGCGATCGGAGCTCATGTAAACGAGTGCTGTGATTACGTTAATGTGATTATGCTCATAATTAGAGTGATCATAATTGCAGTAAAATATCTGGAGTATTGCAGTTTACAGTCACGCTTAAAATCACATTTTTCCCTGTGCTGTTGTGCAGATGATGTTTTGCCCTCATGAAAAGGTTTGCATATTGACATGCATTTTACTGATGTTTGCAAGGCCAGGTAATGGAGAACTGGTGAGGGTTTGCGTTTGACACAGGCAAATAAAAACAGAAGCAACTATTGCATTTGCATTGAACATTTTGTGTTGTAAGTCAATAGGCACAAAAGTACACTAAAACAGCTACACATCCTTGCAAATAATTTGCACTTTTACTCAAACTTATCAGCATCAGTCACTTTATTAAATGATAAACCCAAACACACCCAGGAGAATAGGGGATTACTCCGTGATTTGGATCTACTGTTGATGATTTGACATGATCCAGGATTGTTGAGTTTTCAGGAGTGCGCGTGGTTTAAATCCAACAGATAATGCCTGACTC
This sequence comes from Abramis brama, assembly GCF_963993115.1. Classification (NCBI taxonomy): domain Eukaryota; kingdom Metazoa; phylum Chordata; class Actinopteri; order Cypriniformes; family Leuciscidae; genus Abramis; species Abramis brama. The sequence goes on along the minus strand of NC_139986.1, from coordinate 1,619,006 downwards.
AGAATAACAAGCAACTTTTAATGAACACAAAAGACATCAGAAGCCACACATATACAACACAACATAAACAAGACAATGAACTGAGGGCTAAAAATACAATCTGAAACCATGACAACTAATGAAGAACTCAAACACTGGAAAAAAAGAGACAAAGAAAACCATGACGAGACCGCAAGCTCAAACCTGCTTATTTTACATTAACAAGATTACCGTGTCTTTTTAAAGGTGAAAGTCTGTCCCACTGTCAGCAAAGGTGTTGAAGCAGAAATGTGGAAAATAAAAGAGCTGGATTTATCTTTAATGAACACAATCTCAGGTTAAAGCAGGGGTGGGCAAACTTTTTGGCTCAAGGGCCACACTGGGTTTTAAAATTTGACAGAGGGCCGGCCCAGTAGCAGATTATGAAACACGATCTCATGAAAGTGCGTATCTATACCACGAATTTAATTTCTCATGCCATTTATACGCCAAAAATGTTTTTTTGCGTGCATATGCTACGCACTGTAAACCCCTTGGTTAGGATTAGGGGTGCGGAGTGCGTGCCTATTACACGCCATAAAGTGCGTATCATATGCACACGAAAACTGCGTATCATAAGCACTACAAATACAATTCTTGGTATTCGCACATTCATGAGATCGGGCTGAGCACACATTTATGTTGTGGCAACGTCTGCGCGAAATTCAACAACTGAGAGACGACATTATGACGATACATTTTTTATGCTAGATATCCCCCATTTGGCATGTTATGTTTTGAGGTTAATTTTTAATTAGTCAGATGTTAGATAATTATAGCCTATACTTTTTAAATATTGTTTATCCTTATTATTATTTAATGGGCCTAACAGTAAATTAGAAACAAAACACCTGCAAGTGTACACTTAGAAGAGTAAAAATGACAGAAGGTTACGTTAATTCAACTTTATTAAAACTGCATATGGCAATCAATTTGCACTTCCAAAAGCCATACATTTGTGGGAAAAAAACGAAATAAACGAATATACAAATTTATTTTAAGAATAATAAAATAAAATAAAAAGCAAAGGCAGATCAGACCATTTAATGAACAAAACCAGGTTCTATACATGGCAGACACGGGAGCGTAGTCGAAAGCCGGGCGATAAAGAACGTTAAACGGAATCACTCAGTCAGGATACATCCACAAATCCAGAGGAGCAAAGAAACTAAATAGCAGACAAATCAAAGGAAAAACTAAACAGGCATGCAAGCGGTTACCAAACTTTTTTTTCTCTGTGAGTTTCCAAAAAAGGAAAAAAACATTAACGTGAAACAAGTCTATGCGCTTAAGTCGCTGTCTGTTTGGTTTCCATGGTGACGCGTCATTGCTTGTTACATGACACACCGCAGCCACAACAGCGCTGAATCTGAATGAATGATGATCTGCTTTTATGTCATTTTTCCTTTTTTACATTTGATAGCTATGGCATGAAATATCTGATATTCTGATTGTCAAATATATGCAACGCAATATATATATATATAATAGGGCTGGGTAAAAAATATCGATTTCTCGATTTTAATCGATTCTCATTTTTACGAAACGATATCGATTCTTAAATCCCAAGAATCGATTAGTCATCCTGTTTTCAGTTGATGAAATAATGGTAGGCTATATTGATGCGCGCATCCCATCCAATAAATCGCAATAATCTTTGTGCTTTGTTATTACTGATATGAAACAAAGTCTCAGATTTCAAATTACGTCCATTTTCTTACTAAATTCAAAAACATAATTACCGTTTTGGCGCTGTGGGGCGTGAGATCGCTCTGGCTCAGCTCAAGAGAAGCAGCAACGCGGTGCGCACATGATCTTCTCTTCCGCATTAATAACACCAGTTACTGCGCGAAATAAACACGAATGAGCATCTGAAAGTGTGTTAAAAGATAGAGTAGGGCCTACAACTTATCGAAGTCCGTATCATGTCACATGGAGTCGCTCAATCAGTGTTTCAACCGTGGAAAGACGTAAGTAAACAATGTCATGTAACGTCACATTTAGCAGCTACCTCAGAAAAACCATATCCAGTGACCATAAACTCGTTAGTCAGCTAGAAAAATTAACTCTAGAGAAGAGCATTTTGCTAAATATATGCACCATATTACATAATCATTATAATTTTTATTGTTCTTTAATATTGAATGCATGTTTGAATAAATCTGGAAAGTTTTTGACAGCCACCATTTAAATTTTTATATTTTCATATAACTTTATTTTTATAAAAATAAATAAAAGTGTATTTTAAGTGTTTGTATACAAATCAGTTAATTTTTACCTTCAATATTATAGTAGGCTAATGAAGCCTATAGGCTACAATTGACTCCCATAGTTTACAATAATTTTTTTCCCTTTTATTTTCCAGTTTTCCTTGAGAAAATTTACAATGTATTGTACCTGATATCCAAAATAATCGATATTGAATCGAATCGAATCGTAATCGAAATCGAATCGAATCGCAAGCTTGTGAATCGAAATCGAATCGAATTATGAAATCTGTGTCAATACCCAGCCCTAATATATAACGCAAAGTAGTGCAAGAAAAGGGCAAAATAAGACAATTTTTTAAATACTCAACGGGCCGGATTAAACAGCCTAACGTTTATGTGGCCCGCGGGCCGTAGTTTGCCCACCCCTGGGTTAAAGGGCCTTTCACACGGAGCGATGACGGTCTTGAGAAGAGATGTTGAGTGTTATCATTAGTGTTTCTGATTTATTCTCACGCGTTTACTTCATTTTTTTTTTTTTTTTTTTTTATTTATACACTTTAAACCATTACAAAAAATACAAAAAATAAATAAACAAAAAAATTGATATATATATACATATACAAAATTTACAGAAACAGGGGAAGATGAAAATACACAAACCATTACAGAGAGAAGATGCACTGAGGATTATTTCCCCCTCAAAAAATAATTAAATAAATAAATAAATAAATAAAGAGTACAGTACAATCACATACAGTATGTCAGGTTTGGCAAAGACGAAGCAGACAGAATGGTAAGTTAAATGCTTTAATTTGCAGAATGGATCGGTACAGCGAAACAGGTGAGTAAACAGTAAGTTGAATTTCAGATGATAGCTTAACTGAAGTGTAACCAAGTGTAGCAGGGTGAAGTGTATCCGTGTTGATTATTGGCCAGTGTCATGTGAAAACATTGAACCTATCAGCAGTCTGGTGTCATGGTATAAAATGGGGAGGTTTTTGTCACTTGGGATGCGTTGACACCCATACCGCCCCTTTACGGAGGCCGCCATTTATGAATGGGAGAGTAGGAAGTGCTGTCTCGGCTCTGTGCAGCCGTGCACAGGCTGCCCCGGGCTTTGAGGTTGGTAACCTACGTCTGTTTTGAGGATTTTCATCAATGGAACGTGTATTTACTATTTTGAGTCTGTGTAGTTCATTGACGAGCAACCGGCGGCATGTTGAGGCCAGCGAACACGCATAGTGCTGCGCTGAGAACGTTTCTGGTATGTATGAGGGCCATTCGCGTGTTTGTCTCTTTTATTGTTTTATTAGTAATTTTTCTGTTTCATGTTCGACAGATTTGAGTGATGAGAGCAAGGGTTTCACCTCTATATTGCGGGACGAGATGCGCGTCTGTTGACGTAACGCACTGCTGTCTTGCTTGGGCTTATTTTGGTCGTGTCGGAGCGAACTTGAACTTGCATAACAGTGAGCCGGGACGATTGCTCGCTGCAGTGTGAGAACTAAAGTCGAAGCGTGGCTGTTTTCTCGCTGGCTTGCTCTTTGTGTGAGGGCGATCGTGGCCCTGTTGGTTTCATTTTGATTTGTTTCTTGTTGGTTCCGAATTGTAATTGAGCTTTTTTTTTTATTTTGTCTTGTGCTTATTTTGCGTGTTTTGTATGTAATTTCCTTTCCTTTTGTTTAAGTTTACTCTTGAGTTACAGAACAAGATTGAAATGAATATTGTTTTTGTGTATTCTTATTATTCTTATTTATGTTTATGAACTGACTGTTTCTTTGGGGGCTGGCTCGTACCAGCTAGTTAATGTTTATTGTTTGTCTTTTCTTTTCTTGTAAACAGTGTGACGAAGAAAGGTATAGAGGAGGGGTTTAGCCGCTGTTTAACGGGGTTCACAATGAGTGCTGTGTTTATTGAGTGACCTGACTACACCAGAGTGGGTGTGTGTGGATATTAAGTGTGTTGTGTGAATTGAGGGTCACAGCAGGCCATCTCCCTCTCAATTAAGCTTTCTCGTGTATTTGTTTGTATTTATTATTTCTTTATTTTGAACCTTTGTAAAGTGTTTGTTTTCCTTTTTCTTTTTGACATGTGAATATTGAGCCCTTGATAGATTAATGTATTGATTGTTTTAAATTTTGTATTTGAATAAAACTGCCTCATCATTGATATTCCCTGGCCTATGTCTCTCTGCTCACCCATTTCTTGTGGTAACGAACCTGTGCGCTCCCTGATTTGGGGCTGATAGTTCCCGGTATATACCGGGTGGCGTAGTCGAACGTTATATAATTGTTGTTTCATACAGTTCCCTCAAGTACCTGACGCCACTGGTTACACAAGTCTCTCTCTCTCTCTCTCTTTCTCTTGCAGATGATGATGAAGGACTTCCTTAGAAGACAGAATGATAACTGGCTGAGAAGATCGGGATCGTAGGTAGGTATACAGGTAAGTATGGCAGAGAGTCTGTGTCATGTATAGACGAGATCAGACAATGACTGAATGTTTGTAGCAGGTATATATGGGTGAACTGATGATGAGGTCCAGGTGACGGTGATTAGTAATCAGGTGACAATGAGCGTGTGAATGACTGAGTGAGCGGAGTGAGGGAATGAGTGGAAGGAGATGGTGATGGAATCCTGACACAGTAACAATAAACATAGCAGTGTATTGGCCAGGCAATACAAAATTAGTATCAACATCTAGATTGGTGATGGATGTGGGGGGAGATAAGGGGATCACACACAAAGAGCAGGGTCAAGCTGGAGAGTTTTGATATGTTCACAAAGGGGTTGCCAAAGCTTGATGAAAATGGTGCTAGGTCGGTGAAGAGAGTATCTAATTTTCTCCAGTTTCATAAAATAAAGAACATCTCTTATCCAGCGAGTGTAAGATGGAGGGTGAGGGCTTTTCCAATTCAATAGAATTAAACGCCTAGCTAAAAGAGTCAGAAAGGCTACAAAATCTGAAAAGTGAGAAGGCAAAGAATGGCCAGGCGGGAGAACCCCAAATAAAGCTGTGACTGGACAGAGTGGGATATCCGCCGAAGTAATGGCTGACAATGAGACACAAATTTGTCTCCAAAAGGAAGACAGGGCAGGGCAGGACCAGAACATGTGAATTAAAGTGCCTGAACCAGAATGACACCTGTCACACTCCGAGTCAATAGAAGGGTTAATGCGTGCTAACCTGGTCTTCGACCAGTGGGCTCTATGAACCACCTTGCATTGTATGAGCCTGTGACGTGTACAGAGGGAAGAGGAGTAAACCCTGTTCAGGACTGCCCTCCATGTCTCCTCGTTAATCTCAGTACCGATGTCTTGGGACCAGACAAGGCGTAAATCATCAGAGGAAGATTGCAAATGAACAATTATATTCACCTAACCCTAGTTCTCAAGGATGATCGATGGTTTCTTGTTCGACTGCGATTCGCTTTATCAGCTTTATCTCCGCCGGTCTCAAAATTCAACATGTCTCCGTTATATTGCCATTTTTTGCTCGACCAGGACTTTGCAACAACACAACCTTGTTTCTGCAGCGACTTTCAGGACGTTTCCTCTAACACTGTCTGAAATGTTTGTGTTTTACAGTTAGAGCTTGAGTCGGTGGAGAAGCAGATCCGCGATAAATCTGTAAACGCAGCCCCTAACGCATCATTTGTGTTATCGACGTGTATGTTAAAATACACGTCGATAACACAAATGATGCGTTAGGGGCTGCGTTTACAGATTTATTAAACTCCTTTGGGGTCAAGCAAAACGTTACCGGACCAACTAATCGTCTTAATCATACGCTAGATTTAATTATATCACATGGAACCAATCCAACCGATATAGATATTATACTGCAAAGTGATGAAGTCACTGATCATTACATGGTCACTTGCATACTACGTACTGCTGAAATTTGTCACGTTGCGCCGCGTTATCGACCAGGCAGAACAATCCTTCCAACCACTATAGATAGATTCTCAAATAGCTTACCTGATCTAACTCAGCTGATTAGTGAACCCAAACAAACAGATGAACTAGAGGAAATGACTAGCACTATGAGCACCATTTTCTCTAGTACATTAAACATTGTTGCACCAATTAGATTAAAAAAGGTTAGAGAGAAAACTAAAGCACCATGGTATAACAATACTACGCATGTTATCAAGAGAAAAACTCGTAATTTAGAGCGTAAATGGAAACAAACTAATTTAGAGGTCTTTAGAATCGCGTGGAAAGACAGTATGTCACGTTATAAAAAGGCCCTAAAAGCAGCCAGGGCTGAGCACCTCCGCAAACTAATAGAAAATAACCAAAATAATCCAAGGTTTTTATTTAACACCGTGGCTAGACTAACAAATAAACAGACGTCACCTAAGCAAAATATTCCGTTACAGTTTAGCAGTAATGATTTTATGAATTTCTTCACTGAGAAAATAGAAAGCATCAGAAACACAATTGTAAATGTACAATCTTCAATCACGCCTTATAATTCAGCCTCAATTATCGCCCCTCAAGAAAAACTACAGCGCTTTACAACTATAGGACAGGAAGAGCTAAATAAATTTATCATTGCATCTAAACCAACAACATGTTTATTAGATCCAATACCAACTAAACTACTGAAAGAAGTGTTACCTGTAGTGGAAGAGCCTCTTCTCAATATTATTAACTCGTCTTTATCTTTAGGTCATGTTCCAAGAATATTCAAGTTGGCAGTTATAAAACCTCTTATTAAGAAACCACAATTAGATCATAATAATCTAGCAAATTACAGACCCATTTCAAATCTACCATTTATGTCTAAAATACTAGAAAAGGTTGTGTCCGCTCAACTGGGCTCTTTCTTGCAAGAAAATGATATCTATGAAAAATTTCAGTCAGGATTCAGACCGCATCATAGCACAGAAACTGCGCTCGTCAAAATTACAAATGATTTACTTCTAGCTTCTGACCAAGGCTGTATCTCAATATTAGTTTTACTCGATCTTAGTGCTGTGTTTGACACTATAGATCACACAATACTCTTAGATAGACTACAAAACTACACTGGTGTTCATGGACAGGCATTAAGCTGGTTTAGATCGTACTTATCAGACCGCTACCATTTTGTCTGTTTAAATGGGGAAAAATCGAAGATAACGTCAGTAAACTATGGAGTGCCGCAAGGATCTGTGTTAGGCCCTCTGCTATTCTCAATATATATGATGCCACTTGGTAATATTATAAGAAAACATGGAATTAATTTCCACTGTTATGCTGATGACACTCAATTATATATTTCATCACGACCAGATGAAAACAATAAATTATCTAAATTGACAGAGTGTGTTAAAGATATAAAATACTGGATGACGTGTCATTTTCTGCTATTAAATTCAGATAAAACGGAGGTATTACTTATTGGTCAAAAAAACTGCCCACAAAACCTCTTACAATACAACTTTACTTTAGAAGGATGTCCTGTTACTTTATCCACTACAGTAAAAGACCTGGGTGTTATATTAGACCGCAACTTGTCTTTTGAAAATCATATTTCATATGTTACAGGAACAGCCTTTTTCCACCTTAGAAACATTGCTAAGCTACGTAATATGCTATCAGTTTCTGATGCAGAAAAGTTAGTTCATGCATTCATGACCTCGAGACTAGATTACTGTAATGCTTTATTAGCTGGTTGTCCTGCATCCTCAATAAACAAGCTACAGTTAGTCCAAAATGCAGCTGCTAGAGTTCTTACTAGGTCAAGGAAATATGATCATATAACACCAATTCTATCATCTCTACATTGGTTACCTATAAAGTTCCGTATCAATTACAAAGTATTACTAATGACCTATAAAGCCCTAAATGGTTTAGCTCCTGGGTATTTAACGGAACTTCTATCGCCCTACAATCCATCGCGCTCTTTAAGATCACTAAATTCGAGGCTTCTGGTCATTCCTAGTCCACTAAAGGAGGGAGGGCGTTTTCACATTTAGCTCCTAAACTGTGGAATGGCCTTCCTGATATTGTTCGAGGCTCAGACTCGCTGTCCCAGTTTAAAACTAGATTAAAGACGCATTTCTTTAGCCAAGCATTCACATAATACTTACCTTTTATACTACAATTGAATCAGATTGAATGCATTATTGTTATGAACAGCAGCTACGCTAATTATTTCCCATCTGCTTTTCTGTTGTTATCTCGGGATGCTAGTCCCGAGGTAAATACAGATTGTCAGCTCCAGTTTGTATCCAGCCTCCCATGGAAACTACAGATGCCCCAACACCCGTGCAGAGACGACTTTTCTGAAATGCACTTTCTGTAAAGCTGCTTTGAAACAATATGTATTGTGAAAAGCGCTATACAAATAAATTTGAATTGAATTGAATTGAATTTTACGTGGCGTGAGAAAGTCACATAATTTAGCGGTCAGACTGAAACGGATTCCCAGAAATGTGATTTCAAACCACATACGAATGTTGCTCAAAACTGCTTTTGTGCAAATCACATTTCATGTGATTTTTTGCCATTCACACAGGCTAAATACCATCAGATTCCAATCAGACATACACAAAAACTACCCTGGAGATCCAGAGTTCTCGTGAGAGCACAAGATGAATTTGCTCGGCGAGTTTACTCTGGGGTCGAGTAATGATGCTCATTAAATATGCACTTGTATCCGAGCTGCACCAATCACATCGGGTTATCTGATAGAGGTGGGCCAGAGGCAAGCTAAAGATGACGACAGCGCTGTGACGTCGAAGTCATTAGTAAACATTGCAAGATGGCTCTGGATGAACACCAGTTGTTTGAAACGGCTTTGGCCGCTACAATGAATGAGTTAGACTTGGCTTTTTATCTAAAAGAGGAACAGAAGACGCTGCGCGAATCGTTCCTTTGCAAGAAGGGCGTTTTTGCTGTTTTGCCGACCGGATACGGCGAGAGTCTAATCTACCAGTTAGCTCTGCTGGTAGCTAAGCGTATGGGGCTTGTTGTGATTGGTCGTAGTGTTATCCAATTGCGTGCAGTGAGATTTTCAAATGCACGCTTGGTGCCGCCCCTCGAGCTGGCCGATTTTCATTAGTCGACGCCAGACCATTAATCTTTCAGATTTAGGTCTGGATTTCCAGGCTACACAAAAACCGGATTTGGACTGACAGTGTGAACGAGGCTAAAGTGAACCAGTACGAGATCTGTAAGTGATCGCTCACCATGTTCCTGATCATCTGGGAAAGGAAACAAGGATTCAAAGGTTCACCGTGTGTGTGACAGCAATCGCTGCTCTGTTTACTCAGCTCTTCTGCCCCGGCGTTGAGGAAAGAGCAGGTCGTGTGTTCTAATGAAAGATAAACACCGGTGAACATTTTAATTCTGCTGAGAGACATTTAGTGTGATTTGAGAGGTCACTGCCTGTCCACTCCACTAATCCATTTAATGAGCTTCAAACATGCAGGAACTGAATCACAGGCGTAGGTTTTCACGGATGAATCCGCCGTCTCTCTTCTCATCAGTGTTGTTCTGCAAATCAACATGTGATTCACTGTATTATTTATATACTATTATATTATTTAAAAAAAAATGTTTTTATTATTTTTGAAATGTATTTATTTTTATTCATTACCAATTATTTTATGTGCTTTTTGAGTCATTTTAGTACTTCAAGGCCAAGGCAACATTTTTAATTTCACAAACAATTATTAATACTTTAAGATTTTTTAGTTTTAACAAAAATATGTTCTAAGAATATTTTGCTAATATTCCCATTAAGTGTTGGAAACATTATTTCTGAATATTTTCTAAACGTTCAGATTTTAAATGTTTAAAATGTATATATTTTGGTTATACATGAAGGGAACGTTAAGACATGTACGTTAAGGGAACATTCCATTGTATCATTATTCAAAAGATAAAGGAACGTTACATTGTATCATTTTTCAAACGTTATTGTTACTTTTGAATGTTTCGAATGTTTGAATGTTTTGAACGTCCTGAAACAAGTAACATTTAAAAAATGGACATCCAACTAAAACGTTTCAAAAAGTTCAGTGAACGATGTATGTATAAATAATGTTTTTGTGCTAAAGTTTTGAGAATTTAGTTAAAGACCAGATTATTTTGAATGAACCTTCTATTTTGCAACTGTTTACACACATTTTCAAAACTTTGCCTCTTTCCCCCCCCAAAACTTTACACACAAATCCAAGAACTGCACACTCAAAATGCTAAATTCCTCACATCTCTTGCAAAATGAAGCACTGCATTCAAAATATCACAAACACATCAAAAGCAAACATTTGTCTTGCGTTGCAAACACCTTTGCCATAATATTATACTTTTGGATATATCACATACACACAGTTATTCAAAACCTAAAGCTCTTCTTTCATGAGCTCCTGTGTTCATTTCTGGACAAGATTGAAAGTAGATGTTGAAAAACTCACGGTAAACACGAAAGCAAGATTGAAACCAAACTTTATTTGTTTCACTGTAAGCATTTGTGTTTGTGAATACAGAATTACACAGTCCGAAAAACCTATAACTCGACCTTTGACCTTTTATAGACCTATTTTAAAGCCATGATTGGCTGGTGTTCAGGAAAGCAATGAGTGTTTGCACATGTGAGGAGCGTGTGTGTGTGTGAGTGTGTGTGTGTGAGGAGTATGTGTGAGTGAGTGTGTGAGGAGTGTGTGTAAGGCACTAATGAATTACTGTGGTGTTTTGATAGGTTGTGTTTGAAAAAGGAAATCAAGATCCTTCCTGTTAGATTTTTGTGTGTTACATAGAGAATTGTGTGTTGTAGTTTGCAAAGAGTGTTTTATGAAATTGAAATTTCGAGATTAAGGGCGCTTTCACACTAGCACTTTTGGTGCGCACCCGGGTTCGAATGACGTCATAGTTCGGTTCGTTTGGATGATGTGAACGCTGTTTTCCGAACTCGGGTGCGCACCCGCGAACCGTACTCGAGTCCGCTTAAAAAGGTGGTCTGGGGTACGGTTCATGTGAACTCGGGTACGGTTCGCTGCTGATATGAATGCAATCGTACCAAATCGCGGAAGTGAACCGCTATTGATGACGTATAATCTGGTGCGTGCGTGTGTGTTTAACAACTGTAAAAGTGTCTATACGCTTACCTTGACGAAAACCGGGATTGACGCACTGCAAGCAGAGAGATGATTTCTGCTTGCCTCCACAAAAATTGTCCTCAGCGTACATCCCACTGTCTTTGGAACGGTTTTAATACTTTTGCGGCAGACAGACGCAAGTGTGTTTCTGTATCTTTTCTTTGAAAACAAAACCAAAGGTTCATAAAAAGAACAGCAAATGTGAAGCGAGCAATTCTATCCATTTTGACGCCTTTTCATAGCGGTTACCAAGCAACGCGAGTACGCGCCAGCTGCAGCTTGATGATGCAAGCGTACCAGGGTTCGGATACAAATAATATAATGTGAACACAGTCCATCGGGGGCTGGGGGAGGGGGGGAGTAATCGAACTTGGGTTCGGAACAGGCAATCGAACCAAGTGTGAAAGCACCCTTAGTGTCTGGTTTTGCAGATTTGGTGTGTGGTTCAGGTGTTTGAGTGTCAGGTTTCAGAAATTGTGTGACAAGTAAGGATTTTGTGTGAAACTGGAAGAATGTTGTTTAAATACTGTATAATTGCCTTTTGCAGCAGGAAAAACAAAACCTCTTGGTTTTATGCTAATTTAGACATGATATAATTGGTGTGAGGGCCCGTGTTCACTGCGCCTGCAAACACACACACACTTTTATGAGGAAAGAATCTCAAGAAGTCTTTGTTGTTGACTCTCATATCTACTACAAAGGATCTGCGATAAAGCAAATCAGAGGTTACATTCTTTATATTTATCTAGCGCAGTGTATGTTTTTCCTGATGTAGTTGTTGAGAAAATAATTGCACTCATATTTCAAAGGTATCGCTTTGGGAGGAGAAGCTCCAGGTGAACAATCCTGCGGTTCTGTCACTTTATCTGAGAGATTGTAAAGACAGGGGAGAAATGAAGGGAAAAATCAAAAGAAGAAATGCACCAGTGGCCTCAGTAAACACACGCGCACACACACACACACACACATACACACACACGTGCAGAGCATATGGTTTGGCAGATGTGGGTCCCAAGGTGACATTGGTGGATCATCTTAAAGCCCGAGGTGTTCTCAGCATTTCTAATTATGAAGTTATCAATGCCTTTTCAACACACAGTTTCATACATTAAGACTCAAACCCTGCACTTCCTTAAACATCCCATCGGCTCCGAACTATCCCGGACATCAGAGCCGGTGTTGTGCAGTTATTAGGAGGGTTAGGAATGCAGTTTTTCCCAACCTTTAGTTTTCCTCTTATATACACTGAAAGTAAAGCTCAAGTTCTCCTTCATCAACGCCAAACCTGAAATACATTCCTTTTCTGGATATAATTTATATTATTATTATATATGACGTCTCATCTGCACATCAAGGCTGCAGTGATTTAAACTGAAATACAGTACAAATAGTGAAATATTATTCTAATGTAAATCATCTGTTTTCTATGTGAATATACAGTAAAGTGTAATTTATTCCTGTGATCAAAGCTGAATGTTCAGCATCATTACTCCAGTCTTCAGTGTCACATGATCCTTCAGAAATCACTCTAATATGATGATTTGATGATCAAGAAACATTTATGATTATTATCAATGTTGAAAAAAGCTTCAGATTTTTTTTTTTTTTGGAAACAGTGATACATTTTTTACATTTTTCAGGATTCTTTGATGAATTTCTTTCTTTCCTCAGCGCAGGATCTGTCTCTGTGTTTCTTTGTCACAGAACAAACTGGAGAACGGAAGTAAACTCGGCCCAGATGAAGCAGACAGACTCTTATCACACCTGACACTGTCACTGTCAGCAAACACACACCTGACAAACACACACCTGACAAACACACACAAATGACTGCTTACATTCACAGTTATACAGAGCACCAGTCTGATCTCAGGGTTTCATAACAGTGCTACTGTTGATGATGATTATGATGATGACATATCAGCAATGCTTAAAGTCTCTTGTGTAATTTTGGTTAAAGAGTTAATCTGGTTATCGTCTAGCAGTGGTTCTCAAGCCTTTAAGGACTTATTTAAATATATTATTATTAATGTAACTAATATACATTTTTGAATATATTTATATGATTTTGAATATATTTAAATATTGTGTGTTAGTGTTAGGCAGGATTATATTTGCATTGTGCTTTTTGCACGTCTTTTGCTATTCAGTTCAGTGGGCAGCAGTTGACCAAATACGTATATGTGAGAAAAACACACACACACACACACACACACACGCACGCACGCACCAACCCGACCCCTAAACCTACCCATCACACAAAAACTTTATGCATTTTTACATTTAAAAATCTTTTATTACTTTATTTTTACACCAGATTTACAAATGAGGACGTCATTAAAGGGAGGTTTTTTTTGTGGAGATTTTGTCAGGTTTAGGTCACTTCTGGATACAAATTCATCCCCAAAATATAGTTAAGTAGATACACACACCGCACACACACACACGGACTCCAAAAAAAAAAAAAACAAGAGGGAAGGATTATACTAAATCCAAAATTGAATGCTTTGAAACTCTATTATCTTAACACAGCATATCAGTAAATCTGTTCTGAATCCCTCGTTCATCTGAAGGCTGTGCTGAAAACAGGCTCATTTACAGGAAGAAACTCTGAGGTTTATTTACATGCACAGAGGCGATCACAAGATGTCTTTGCACAAGACAAAGTCGGGATTATCTGGCTAGAATGATGCTCTATTGTTCTGGGATGGTGTTATACTGTTACTGTAAACGTATTGTCACACGAGTTCAGCGCTGGTTCTCATGTTTAGAAAGATGCCCTGCATACTGAGGCTGGTATGAAGTTTACAGCAGTGGTTCTCAGGCCTCCAAAGACTTCATTTAAAAAGGAAATCATTTAAATTAATATATTTTTTATCAAATAATAAATGTTTATATTATTATTACATTAATAATAATACTAATATATTAATAATATTATATTTATTAGTTAATAGTTGTCACAGGAAAGATGATGAAGACAGACGACAGGATTATAAAACATAAACAAGGTTTTATTAAACTAGAAGGTAGCAAATGGAACAGTGTGTGTAACGCATACGCAAACAACAACCGACAAACACAGAGTGAAGGTGAGGAACTTAAAGGGCTGGTATAATGCCCTTTTCACAAGATGTAAAATAAGTCTGTGATTTCCCCATTGTGTGTGTGTGAAGTTTTAGCTCAAAATACCCCACAGATATTTTTATATATCATGTTAAAATATTCACTTTTTGAGGGTGAGCAAAAACGCACCGTTTTTGTGTCTGTCCCTTTAAATGCAAATGAGCTGCTGCTCCCGGCACAGGGGGCGGAGCCTCAACAGCTTGTGTCCTGAACATTTCTAAAACTTTTAGCCTTTTATGTTCAAACCATAAACATAGGTCATAACATAGGGTCTTGTTCACGAGTGAGGGAAGGATGGAACGGGAGATTGACAGGCGGATCGGTGCAGCTTCTGCAGTAATGCGGTCCCTGTACCGGTCTGTCGTGGTGAAGAAGGAGCTGAGCCGCAAGGCGAAGCTCTCGATTTACCGGTCAATCTACGTTCCTACTCTCACCTATGGTCATGAGCTGTGGGTCATGACCGAAAGGACAAGATCCCGGATACAAGCGGCCGAAATGAGCTTTCTCCGTAGGGTGGCTGGGCGATCCCTTAGAGATAGGGTGAGAAGCTCGGTCACTCGGGAGGAGCTCAGAGTAGAGCCGCTGCTCCTCCACATCGAGAGGGGTCAGTTGAGGTGGCTCGGGCATCTTTTCCGGATGCCTCCTGGACGCCTTCCCGGGAAGGTGTTCCGGGCATGTCCCACCGGGAGGAGACCCCGGGGAAGACCTAAGACACGCTGGAGAGACTATGTCTCCCGGCTGGCCTGGGAACGCCTCGGTGTCCCCCCGGAAGAGCTGGAGGAAGTGTCTAGGGAGAGGGAAGTCTGGTCATCCCTGCTTAGACTGCTGCCCCCGCGACCCGGTCCCGGATAAGCGGTAGAAGATGGATGGATGGATGGATGGATGTTCAAACCAGAGTCAGACAAAGATGGAGAGACTCAAGAAGAAGTGACAACATGTAGACAACATTTCTGAATGGTTATTTATGTAGCTTATGTGTCATTGATTAACATATTCTGTCATGATAATCTATAAATCACAGTCCCGGGGGCGGGGTTTATGTAAATTTTAGGGTTAGTTAGTGATGACACTAACCCGTGAAGAAGCTCATTGTAGTTCCTACCAGCTGTTTGTTGTAGTCCTTAAAAAGCGATTTCTTTAAAAGCAAATATCTCCCTTTGCTTTGAACTTTGAGCGTCGTAACTTTGCAGATGTTGTTTATGCTCAAACAGCAACATTACACACTAACTAAAGTTAGAAAAGTAAAATCATAATCAACCACCCCTTTAAATACACAGTGATAATGAGGAGATGACGAACAGGTGTGATGATCAGATGAGTGTCCATGACAACTGATGAGTGGCGGGAAAATCACACAAGGGAACACGTGATGAACACAAACAAAGTCCATGAAAGTGAAACTAAAGATGAGTGAGTCCAGATAACCGTGACAATAGTAATAATTAATTCATTATAATAATAAATATCAATATATTATTAATACAATTGATATAAATATATATTTTTATATATTTTTATGAAATCTAATAACTAAAATGCTAAAGAAAAACATACATAAAACATAATTTTAGGGCCTTATAGTTGGTATATTAACCTTTTTAAAATTAGTGTAAAATCCCAACCTTTGCAACAATGGCATGCTTGCCTGAGAGGATTTTCCTCAAATGTTCGGATGGTTTCCGGTCTGACAATGCCTTCGAGCTTAACTGCTCATCAATATATGAACATCATAAAAGCAGGGAGGATTTTACAGTGATGGGCACATCCTTGAGTGCACTTTTCAATATGTAAACTTGTTCCTCTTCAGTTCAGTGACAGACGAACTAAATGAGTGATTCGCTTTAGCAGGTTTCAGGATGAAAGATTTTGCTTAAAATTAAATAAAAATGAGAAATTGTTCTGTCATGAAACTCTAGATGGCGCAGGCTGACGGGTTCTTAACCTTCATCCTTCTTTGGAAGAAATCCTTCCCAGCCTTGCGGGGAATTTTATTTTTTATTTGATTTACCTTTACATTACTCGATTTGATCAATAAATAATACATAAATAGTAATTTAAGCACATTTCTCACATTCTTTCAACTTAAATTCAAAATAACTCACAATTTCATGCATAACCCTTTTAATTTGGCTCAAAATATCTTACATTGGGAGTCTTTGTCGACCTCTTGTGGAATAAAGAATAATATAACATAATATTTCATGACTCTAGATTGCGTTATAGCTCTATATGGAGTAAATCCTAAAGTCATTCAGTTCATTCAGTATGCATTCACATACACATGTAGACATTATAAAATAGTTTTTTGGCAAAGTTTTAGCATTTTTAGTTTGAATTTTGATCATTTTTAGGTTTTTCTACGTGTACTGAAGCATTCCTCACATTCCATTCATTCCTATGGGGCTCAAATTGACCTGCGAGGGAAGGATTTGTTACTTATTTAAATATCAACCACAAAACTCCTCGAATCCATTATTTTATTTTTTTTGTGCATTCGTGGTTCAAGTGCGACAAAAGTCAGAGGGTCTTGGACCACTCTCATGAAAACTCAAATGTTAACATTTAAAAAAAAAAATTAGTTTCGGGTCAAAATGACCCGAGGGAAGGATGAGTGTTCAATCTGCTTGCAATCACATCAGTCTCTATAGGGCACAGCTGATTGGTTCCTGCTGTATCCGTAGCCAATGAGCTCACAGCTCAACATTTAAATACACTTGTCAGCCTTTGCTGTATATAGTAGCAGTTGCAGCTCTTTCAGAAACCCTCCTCCTTCACCAGCTCCACCTGTATAAATCTGCTATGGGCAATTCATGAATGTTATATTGTACAGCAGACATGTCTTACATGTCAGAAAATATGTGTAGCCCGTTCAGGCACCAGACAGGCTTCATGTGCTCATCTCACGCTTCTCTTTTCATCATAAAAATACAACACTCTTAAAATCACTTCACAGAAATCAACATCACGATAAATGCAGTTATTAACAATCACATTAGGCATGGAAAATACAACTGTAAACTCAAACAAATCTGCAATAATGAAATTCTTCAAAACCAAGTGTCACTGTGATTGACTGCATTTAAAGGCATCATCTCACTTCTGCCAATATGATTCAATGATTTCAATTCAGACAGTGTAAATATGCTTTCCATTGGGGCGAATTAAGTCTGGTTTCACGTTAGTGTCAGATTGACACGATAGCACAGAGCGGATCATAGGATCATATGATCGAGTCGACGCAGACCAGAAAACGTCTGGTTAAAACCCTTTAAATTCTGCACATAATGCTGTATTTTAAAGTGATATGGAGGAGATTAGGAGGACAAAGGCTTTGAGATTAGGAGGAAACTATGGCTTTCCTGAGCTCAACGGCTCTGAGCTGCGATATGAACGAAACGCCATTGGCTATTTAAAAAAGGGGAGGAGCTGCTCGATATGCCCCCATGACCCATGATCTGCGTAACACAAAAACTACCCAAACACTGGGTTGTTACGCCTGACTCAGGATCTGGGTAACACAAACACTACCCAAACACTGGGTTGTTACGTCTGACCCAGGATCTGTGTTACACAAAAACTACCCAAACACTGGGTTGATACGCCTGACTCAGGATCTGGGTAACACAAACACTACCCAAACACTGGGTTGTTACGCCTGACTCAGGATCTGGGTTACACAAACACTACCCAAACACTGGGTTGTTACGTCTGACCCAGGATCTGGGTAACACAAACACTACCCAAACACTGGGTTGTTACGCCTGACTCAGGATCTGGGTAACACAAACACTACCCAAACACTGGGTTGTTACGTCTGACCCAGGATCTGTGTTACACAAAAACTACCCAAACACTGGGTTGATACGCCTGACTCAGGATCTGGGTAACACAAACACTACCCAAACACTGGGTTGTTACGCCTGACTCAGGATCTGGGTTACACAAACACTACCCAAACACTGGGCTGTTACGTCTGACCCAGGATCTGGGTTACACAAACACTACCCAAACACTGGGTTGTTACGTCTGACCCAGGATCTGGGTAACACAAACACTACCCAAACACTGGGTTGTTACGCCTGACTCAGGATCTGGGTAACACAAACACTACCCAAACACTGGGTTGTTACGTCTGACCCAGGATCTGTGTTACACAAAAACTACCCAAACACTGGGTTGATACGCCTGACTCAGGATCTGGGTAACACAAACACTACCCAAACACTGGGTTGTTACGCCTGACTCAGGATCTGGGTTACACAAACACTACCCAAACACTGGGTTGTTACGTCTGACCCAGGATCTGGGTAACACAAACACTACCCAAACACTGGGTTGTTACGCCTGACTCAGGATCTGGGTAACACAAACACTACCCAAACACTGGGTTGTTACGTCTGACCCAGGATCTGTGTTACACAAAAACTACCCAAACACTGGGTTGATACGCCTGACTCAGGATCTGGGTAACACAAACACTACCCAAACACTGGGTTGTTACGCCTGACTCAGGATCTGGGTTACACAAACACTACCCAAACACTGGGCTGTTACGTCTGACCCAGGATCTGGGTTACACAAACACTACCCAAACACTGGGTTGTTACGTCTGACCCAGGATCTGGGTAACACAAACACTACCCAAACACTGGGTTGTTACGCCTGACTCAGGATCTGGGTAACACAAACACTACCCAAACACTGGGTTGTTACGTCTGACCCAGGATCTGTGTTACACAAAAACTACCCAAACACTGGGTTGATACGCCTGACTCAGGATCTGGGTAACACAAACACTACCCAAACACTGGGTTGTTACGCCTGACTCAGGATGTGGGTTACACAAACACTACCCAAACACTGGGTTGTTACGTCTGACCCAGGAGCTGGGTTACACAAACACTACCCAAACACTGGGCTGTTACGTCTGACCCAGGATCTGTGTTACACAAAAACTACCCAAACACTGGGTTGATACGCCTGACTCAGGATCTGGGTAACACAAACACTACCCAAACACTGGGTTGTTACGCCTGACCCAGGATCTGGGTTACACAAACACTACCCAAACACTGGGTTGTTACGTCTGACCCAGGAGCTGGGTTACACAAACACTACCCAAACACTGGGCTGTTACGTCTGACCCAGGATCTGGGTTACACAAACACTGGGTACCCAAACACTACCCAAACACTGGGTTGTTACGTCTGACCCAGGATCTGGGTAACACAAACACTACCCAAACACTGGGTTGTTACGTCTGACTCAGGATCTGGGTTACACAAACACTACCCAAACACTGGGTTGTTACGTCTGACTCAGGATCTGGGTAACACAAACCCTACCCAAACACTGGGTTGTTACGTCTGACCCAGGATCTGAGTTACACAAACACTACCCAAACACTGGGTTGTTACGTCTGACCCAGGATCTGGGTAACACAAACACTACCCAAACACTGGGTTGTTACGTCTGACCCAGGAGCTGGGTTACACAAACACTACCCAAACACTGGGCTGTTACGTCTGACCCAGGAGCTGGGTTACACAAACACTACCCAAACACTGGGTTGTTACGTCTGACCCAGGAGCTGGGTTACACAAACACTACCCAAACACTGGGTTGTTACGTCTGACCCAGGAGCTGGGTTACACAAACACTACCCAAACACTGGGTTGTTACGTCTGACTCAGGATCTGGGTAACACAAACCCTACCCAAACACTGGGTTGTTACGTCTGACCCAGGATCTGGGTAACACAAACACTACCCAAACACTGGGTTGTTACGTCTGACTCAGGAGCTGGGTAACACAAACACTACCCAAACACTGGGTTGTTACGTCTGACTCAGGATCTGGGTTACACAAACACTACCCAAACACTGGGTTGTTACGTCTGACCCAGGATCTGGGTAACACAAACACTACCCAAACACTGGGTTGTTACGTCTGACTCAGGATCTGGGTTACACAAACACTACCCAAACACTGGGTTGTTACGCCTGACTCAGGAGCTGGGTTACACAAAAACTACACAAACACTGGGTTGTTACGTCTGACCCAGGATCTGGGTTACACAAACACTACCCAAACACTGGGTTGTTACGTCTGACCCAGGATCTGGGTTACACAAACACTACCCAAACACTGGGTTGTTACGTCTGACCCAGGATCTGGGTTACACAAACACTACCCAAACACTGGGTTGTTACGTCTGACCCAGGATCTGGGTTACACAAACACTACCCAAACACTGGGTTGTTACGCCTGACCCAGGAGCTGGGTTACACAAGGAAATTACCCAATTACTGGAAAAAATACCCCCCAAAAATGTTTTTTTAACCCAAGAGTGTGTAAGTCAAAAAAGGTTGAAGTGAAGGTCCATGTCTGTATTCTAGGCACCTGCCACATGAACGCTTGGCCAATCAGTGTGAGTGTTTCAGCGGCTGGTGTTCACTCTCAGCTGACAGCACTGACCTTAATCACAGGCACAATGAACGAGCCAACATTTCCACTGAACCCTGCCAAGCATCTGTGGTTAGACGTGTAACGCTCTCTGACAGGCTGTGTGTGTGTGTGTGTGTCAGCGCTGAAACTCTCCTCAGACAGCAGGTTTGAGCTCGACCTGCTTTACAGGAGAAGGGTGAAAGTGAGGGGAAAACGTGGACATAAAAGAGGAGACGGGTTTAAGTGGGTCGCCGTGTGACAATTGAGTTGCGTGTAAAAGCATCATGACTGACTGAACCCAAGTTCACATTTTACACTTCACACGCAATTCAATTCACATGGGTGATTGAGTTTTTATTATGGGGATTATTTTTTTTTTTTTTTTTTGTCAATTTTACATTCAATTAGTTTTGCAATTTATTCTCATTCTATATTTTTTTAAATGTGCTTATGTCATGCTATTTGATTTTCTGTTTCAGGATAAACTGAGGAGGGAATTCACTGAGAGAAAAATATCACACCTTCTTAAAATGTTATTTATTTGCATGCGGTCCACTGACATAATTATGCAAATTAAGTAACATTGAATTTGTGATGCATTCATGCTTTTTAGTCATATAACATTCTGCTATTATTACCTGTTTTTCCAGAATTTAAATATTTTAAATAAAATATATATTTTTTTATTATTTCTAACTTTTCCCCCCACAATAATTTAAACTAAAACCTTAAAATTATTTATTATAATTTTAACAATGTATAGCATGTACCAGTCCAATCTTAAGTTTTGTTAAATTTGTAAATTAATTAATTAAAATTCATAATTAATGTTATTAAATATTTTGTACATTGAAATAATTTATATATAATGCATATGTATTACTATATATATATATATATATATATATATATATATATATATATAATTTATTATAATTCCATAATGCAAGCTGTAATAGCAACAGGGAAATAGCACTGAGTTTTGTGAATAAGGTACAATGAGAAATGATTTAATTGAAATCCCACAGCATTATTTGAACACATTTTGCAGCTGTTTTAACTGTGTTGCAGATGGTTAGTGATTATGCAAAAGTGCCACAACTGTTCAGTGTATTCACCCTGCACTCCTCTAAACGAGTCACAACAAACCTCACCTACAAACACGAGAAGCCATCAGTTCCTTTTCTATTTAGCATGACGGATTCCAAGCAGATTTATGAAGAACTGCGGCTGAACAGTAAAAGTCACCCACACTTTTATCATAAGTTTAGCTCAGCGCTGAAGCCATGGGTGACTGAACTCCTCTGTGAGTAAACAGCTAAAGGGGACTTTCAGTGCCGTCAGAAGGATTACTGAAGCTAACCTGAATAAATCAAATCTTAAGAGAAAAATGGCAGGAACTAACTCTCACCATCACGCCATTGTCACTTTTCAAGCACGCACACGCACACACACACACACACACACACACACACACGCTCTCTCACAGACACACGCTCACACATGCTCTCTCTCTCACACACACACACACACACACACACACACACACACACACACACACGCTCACACATGCTCTCTCTCTCACACACACACACACACACACACACACACACACACACACACACACACGCTCACACATGCTCTCTCTCTCACACACACACACACACACACACACACACACACACACACACACACACACACACACACACACACACACACACTTCATCTTCATGTAGGTCCTTCGCTCCCTAGTGTAGGTAAATGACCTGTTTCACTGTGTTTTGTAAGGTATGAGAGTTTGGAAATGCCAGAGGAATCCCTCAGATTAAAGGTCACCTGCGATCCATCATCCCGTCCCGGATTCTAATGCGGATTCTAAAGTATATTACATTTTCACGGACAGCCCAAATTTAACCTGGTTTTAGCCGAGACGTCTGGGCTGTATTTGGACGGCTTCTAGACATCTTTTAAATGCAAAATTGCTTGCTGGGAATGATCATAAATGCTTAAATATAGTTTCAATATTTACACTTTCTACTTTTCAACTAAAATTACCTTAATTTCCAGAATACAAATCATGTTTTTTTTAATAATCTGAATCATGCTGTGATTTATATTCCAGAGTGACTTATATAACATAATTATAACACCAAACACACAAAGCACACACAGCATATCAGTTCATATTCATCATCACACTAAAATGCAGTCAACCACACAAATAAATATTCTCAATTTAAATTGTCTGTTATTTTAGAGTAGATATTAGGACGTGTGTGCAGTGCAAAAAGAACAGTTTTAAAATCACCTTACGTTGCAAATATTTCGATTTGTGCAAAATGATCCCATTAATCTGGATTAAGGCTCATCCCAGAGAACAGGGAACGTTCTGGAAAGGTTCTCTCAAAGTTATGAACAAAAGTTATTCCAGTAACGTATTTAAAGTTTTCTGATTTTTTTAAATGTTTGCACAAAAACATTATTTATACATTGTCCATGGAGTGTTTCTCTTTCAGGAAACGGTTTCGTTGGATATTCGTGTAACATTTTTTTTTAAACGTTGCTACTTTTTTCAGAATGTTTAGAACATTGAAAAGTAATGTTTTGAATATGCATCAGAAATAAGGTCATATTTTTCTGCTATACATAAATAGATGAAGATCAATATATAATGGATATGTAAATGTATGTTTGCACGTGTGTAATAATAATTCTCATAAGTCATTTGAGGTTGTTAAGGATGGAATTTAACTAGGACATGTTCTCACCCTGAATGTACATAGTGAAGTTTTATTTTTTTACTTTTTCTTATTTTTTACTTTTTTTGTAAAAAGGGGAAAAAATGTATACTTTGAAACAATTTAACAAATTTGGAGTACAATTTATATATGTAAAACACATTAGGTAATTGTGTAAAGACACTTTGTGATTGTTTTGAGCGCTATATGTAAACTGAAATATACTGTATGATTGTACTCATCTGAATGATCAAAATAAACAAAAAAAGAAAAAGAAAACATTCCCATAATGTTTAAAGATTAATAAAATTGAATGTTTCCTTAATATAACTAAACAAAACTTCTTTTTTTTTAAAAACATTTAAAAAATGTTTAGAGAACATTCAGAAATAACTAAATGGGAACATTATCAAAACATACTTGGAACATATTTTTGTTAGCCGGGACACTACAGTGTTTCTGCTGCTGCGACTGGTTATAACAAACGTGAACGAGAGGTTTTATCATTTATTGCTTTTGAAGACAGAAATCTTTCAAACCACCTTGAACTCGGTCAATATTCCTTGTAACTGACTTTCAAGTTTCTTACCAGCCTTATCAACATAAAGCCTAGATATGAGCGTTTCTACAGATGCACATTCACATGATGCTCTGGATCTATGAAGTCGTGTTTCGTCGACCGGTTTGCTGACGCTGGAAGTCTCTCGGGTTTCTGTGGCAACAGAAAGTGACCGAGAGCTCATTTGCATCAGCGCCGCGCCACGTCCTATTAAGCTTTACAATGCAAGTCCAAAGGAAGCAATATTATCTTTTGGGTTTGCCTTTAATCCTATTCCTCAGTAGGGCTCGACGTCCTTGCAATCAGCCGGCTCTCGCCTCAATCTAAACCAAACAAAAGAGCGCCAATGATTCGTCATCTAAATGGGGATTTGATTCCTGTGGGGAAAGTGCCAACACAATAAAAAGTCACGAGGGTTAATGACACCCCTGAATAACTTTTAAGAGCTAACGCGTTTGATACAACACCTCCCGAGCAGCAAAACCACAGTAGATGCGTTAGCAGCATAATAGCATGAGTCATTAAAAAAGAATTAAGCCAAGCAAAATTAGAGCGCATTGTCATGCAAATATTCCAGAACCTATTGTTCCCGGACAAAACATGCGTTTAATCTAATTAAAGCAAACTCTAGCTTGTTTGCATGTTGTGGCCGTCCTTAAATGAGACAAAGAGAAGCACGAGGAGATCACGAAGGGTGAATTTCCCTCTCTTCCTATTATCACTGGCTTGAATAGGTACAGATGCACAGGCTTTCTGCATACGACACGCACCCTTGGGTTTCAGCATGTGCAAATCAATACTTTCCCAAAAGAAAGCTCGCTGGAAACAAATGCGGTTATCTCCTGCTAGAATATCAAGTGTTTCAGGGGGATGTGGGCTACTATGTAAAGTCATTCTTCTCGAGAGGGCTTTCAAATATGAGAGAATCCAGTTAGGAGGAGAAATGAAATTGAAACTGCGGCCAGTAATCAAATCGCTCCAAACTTTGCCATTTGAGAAGCAGGGGACATCAATATGAGTGCGAGACGCGAGTTTGCTCTGTAGTCCGACAGAAGAGGCGTTTGTTATTCAGTCCTGCAGAACACACAGCAGCACGTGAGCTTTTCTTGAAAATACACTGACTAAAGACTGAAAACAGTTCAGACTGGCAACGTTGATGGTTTCAGCCATTAAAAATGAGCATCATTTAGAGAAATATGTAATCAGCACAGCGGGAACGGGACGGGGCCATTTTATTCTGGCTTTCATTCCACTGTTACAATTGGACCTAATTATGGCTGTTTTTCAAGAGAATGTCTGGTGGCTCTTTAGATATTCGTCATGCAGGGTCTGTTCATGTGCATAATAGTTTTTATTGTATGAAAATGTTAGTAGTTTTTATTTACATTTATTCATTTAGCAAACGCTTTTATGTGCGTGATTTACAAGTGAGCAATGCAACAAGCAATTCATCATAAAGTGGCAGGTAATAAATACAAAGACATCGTTTAGAAATGTACAAGCTAGAACAGGGAGAGTTTAAGGAATAGAGAAAGAGTTCCTGATGATTTGAAATCAGTTTTCGCAATCCTCAGAGCTTCATTATTTTCTTTTAAAAACGCACTTTGATAATCTTTGTTTTATTTACAGCTTGGAAAAATCTTTTTTAGAGAGTAGTTTTTATCCTGTCCTCAAGCGGATTGATCAGAAAATGCAACAGGTGAACTGTGATTGGTTGTTTTACATGTCAGTCAGAACACTGCCTGTATGATTGGTTGATTCGAGTTGACAAAAACACTGAGGGCCCTATCTTGCACCCAGCGCAATTGACTTTGTACAACAATGCATGTATCATTCCTGTTTTGCACTCGCGCACAGCAGACTTTTCCCTCCACAGACGCACGTCTGTAAATTAGGGAATGAACTTGCGCTCACGGGGGCGGTTCAGCGAAAAGAGGAGGCGTGTTCCGGCGCAAACGTTCCCTGGTGCTATTCTGCAGTTCCAGAAAACAATTCCGCCACCGACCAGGAAAAACCGAGTCTAAAGTCAGTGGCGCGTTATTCAGAGGCTATTTTAAGGGCGAATGCTTGGCCATAATGTAGCGTGTGCACAACACACACACACTTTGCTTCTCTCATCTACACAGATGCAGCATTTCACATTTTTGCAAACCATACATTATTACAAGAGAAAATATTCCACACGAGGGAAATCATTGTGGTGTCCATGAAGATGTGAAAAAATAGGCATAAATCTAGCTTACACATTTACCCAAATTATCATACGCCTGTTTAACCGAAGCTAATCTGGGTGTGTTTCTCCATCCCCAATGTCACTTCTCTGTGTTTTACGGCCCTGACGAGAACGTCGGTCTCCTCGGCTGTGAACCGCTCCTGGTGTGCGTCTGGCAAACCCGCCGTTGTAATTGCATCCGCCATGGAACAAGCGCGCCTGCTCTTAAAGGGAATGTGAGATGACGCTCTGATTGGTTTATTTCACGTTACGCCCAAACCACACCTATGAGTAATGAAGCGACTTCAGACCAACACATTTTAGATTAGCGTCGGGCGCAAGAGTCATTTATCCCGCCGGTATAATAGCAACAGCGCCCGAGATCCGCCCACAAAGTTATTTGCGTTTCACGCTTGATACTTGCGTTTCAGATCGTTAAAATAGGGCCCTGAGTGTCAAATGTCAGGGAGATTTATTTGCTAATTATATAATGCACATTTCAAGTGTAAAACTTATTATTATTACAGTTAAAACAAAGGTTTTTTTTCTTCAAAATTAGTATTCAATAATAGTTTTTGTTAACTTTTTTTAATGATGCCTTGACTTCACAGATATTTCATTTGAGTGTTGAGTGCACATATCAAATACTGTATCAAATTAACATCAAAGTCAACACAAAAAAAACATTTCCCATTTCTAAGTGAAGAGTAGTTGAAGGGAAATGTCCTCTTGAGTGATATTCATATCAAAGCCTTCAGCAATCCTCCAGTCATTCATATTAGCAGCGAGTGTGTCTAACAAACCCTGTGTTTTCTCAGTATGCTCCACACACACTGTCCTGTTTGCTCATCAGTGTTAAAGTGGAGACATTAGGTATTACTAAGGACTGTGATAAGTTTGTTTTGGCTAATTGGATTTTTGAAGTATGCATTGTTTGCACAATCAGCCTTAATGCTGCAATAATTCACTGCAGAAAGGCAGGTTTGCAATTACGCTCTATGACCAGAAGAGCTTTTTCAAGCTACAGCGTCTCATTTGCAACAATTGTAACACAAATGAACAAGAAGTTCTAATATCATCACACCTGCAAAGACTTACAGCATCTTTAAATTACCTGGGTAAGACTTTCTATGAAGACCATGGTTAATCGCATCATTTATACTTATTTATAAGTATTACTATTTTATAAATATATTTATAAAGACTCATTAAGACCTATATTGCATTATAAGAACAGTTATAGTTATGTCTCTGGATCTATTTTATATTTGATCATTTATAAATCAGTGTATAATGGATTGTGTGCATGCACATTGAAAAAGCAAATGCATGACTTATAAGTAATTGTAAAAATAATATTAATGTATCTGTTCTTAAAATGCAGTATGCATAATGCGTCTTTATAAATATATTTATAGAATAGTAATACTTATGCATAAGTATAAATGGGTCTATAATTCATTATAAGCATGGTCTTCATTGAAAGTGTTGCCATTACCTGTTTTGCTGTTTAGTGTATTCTGAACTTCAGCGAATAGCCTAAAGCTGTCTTTTCTCAGCTTCGTGACTTATGAAACACAGACGTCTTAAATTCTTGCAACAACTTGCACTAATTATGAGCTACTTGTTACAAGGATGTTCATACGTTCCCTTTGGAGGGAGTCAGTGGGGAAAGACGAACTTTACATTTTAGAGTCCACAGCATCTCAAGAATTATGCTAATCAAGCGAGCTTACAGAACATACAGAATACAAATCCCAGCTTCTGGGTCTGATTGCATCAGTCGGTTCGAGTGTGAGAGTCGTGGATGGGTGGATGCAACAGTAAACTGGTTTATTTTACCGTTTTAGCATGGAACTGATATAAATAAATTAATTTCAAACAGATTCCATTAGATATATCCACTGAACTTTCATGCATGAATCTTGATGAACTAAAACACTGTGGCTGCAACAACACATTCAGGTGTTTTTAAACCGAGCGATTCTGAAAGATGAGAATCAAAGCATGCGCATTCAGACTGAATACTCCGATTTATTGAGCCAGAAGGATCTTGAATGCAACTTAAAGGATTAGCTAACTTCTGGATTAAAATTTCCTGATAATTTACTCACCCCCACGTCATTCAAGATGTTCATGTCTTTCTTTCTTCAGTGGAAAAGAAATGAAGGCTTTTGAGGAAAACATTCCAGGATTTTTCTCCATATAGTGACTTCAGTGGGGTCAAACGGGTTGAAGATCTAAATGTGAGTTTCAGTGCGGCTTCAAAGTCTCGACACGATCCAGCCGAGGAATAATCTAGACAGACCTCAAGCTGTGAACTTCAGACAATGTCTTTTCATAGAAACTCGAAAGAGTTGATATTTTTGTCACTGCAATTCAAACCCAACAAAGTTAACATCATAAGTTATACCAAGTGTTCATTGCTTTAGTAATTGAAATATTCTTTCAGTTTCATGTGATGTTTCAACTACAAATAGGGGTAATCTTGTTGTTACGCTTCTCTTTGCTGTCATCATGTAACATATCAAGATATTTAATTAGGAGACACTGTGGCATCTGCCCATTACAGCTTACAACATCTATTAGTATAACATCCACACACACAAAACACTCCAGTGATGTAAAGCATCAAAGCGAAGACTAGAGATAATAGACATGGCGATCATTTCCATATTCCGCCAGACCTGAAACACAAAGAGCTGTTTTAGTGATTATTACCATCTACGTCCTGAAACACAATGACAACACATTTTAAAACCTAACACTGTGTCCTAACCTTGGGTGCGTTTCCCGAAAGCATCGTTAGCCAACTATGGTCGCAAGTTCTGTCATTATCAGCAGTTCAACGAGTTAGTGTTTCATCGATTTTTTACTTAAGTAAAAGTACAGAAGTACTCGTTTTCAAAAGTACTTAAGTATCAAAGGTAAAAAGTAAATGTCAGTGCATTGTTTTATTATTGTTGCATTGTTGTATGTAATACTTACTGTACTGTATGCCTCTGAATCTATGCCTACCTTCCCTCATATCAATATCAGATGTATTTCTAGAACAGAGAAAGGAGTGGGATTGAACGTGAGATTGGATAAGTCACTCAATAATGTCCACAATGGTTTCAGACACCCAAATGGCTGTTCCCTCAAATATTATCCCTATTTAAAGTTTTTTGGCTTTTAGTATGAATATGTTAGCTTTACTGTTATCTATAAGCTAGTGTGCTCCAAAACAATGACAAAATTCGCATTTAGAAGACCAAATCCAATGTTGAAAATGAAAATCAGGTTAATGTCAGAATCCAATGTCAGATTGATGTTAATCTCCAACGTTGGACAAACGGGTTGATGTCAGAAACCAACATCAGTCGAGTTCTGACGTCAACCGGACTTTCATTTCCAACCAAAATGCAATCTTTGCAACCAAAATCATCCACTGACTGACGTTACTACTTTCTACTCGAGGACCTTGACGGAAATGTAGTGGAGTAAAAAGTACGATATTTATCTTTCAAATGTAGCGGTTAAAGTAAAAAGTTTACAGAAAAAAAATACTCAAGTAAAGTACAACTCAAAAAGTGTACTTAAGTACAGTACTCAAGTAAATGTACTTTCAAAACAATCAAAAATCTCAGGCAATCAGAAGAGAGTGTGGGCGGAGTCTCTCTTTTTCTTGGAAATACCGTCTGTAACGCTGCTCGAAGTCGGACATGTGAACTTGATTAAACCCCGACCTCACCAAGACGCATCATTCGACGCCACTTCCAAGATGGCAACAAGTCCTGCTTAACAAGCAAAGCATTGATCTACCTTGTGTTGAACGTGAAACATTTAACAGTAGACATTATGTTTATATAATGATACCGTAATTTTCAAAGCGAACACCGGCAGTTTTTTATTTTTTCTTCAAATAATTGACATGTGATCATATGACTGACTGAAACTCAGATGTAGATTTGAAAAATAAGCTTTTCCCCATTATTGTTGAAATACAGAAGCTACACCAGTTATTTCGCCTAGAGAACTCTTATTTATTATTTTTATACATGTGTCAGACAGAGAGAAACAGGCATAGAAGAGGAAGGTTACAGGAGAGGTGGTCTTCATTCCAGATTTCTCTGTTACCCATTTCTCTGTCTTCTCACCCCCTTATGCCTTTATATTTCTCTGGGTGCTACACTATAAGGATTGAGCTTATACACACCACTGATGGACTTACAAATTCCTTGTTAGGTAGCAAAACATGTTGCTTATGTTTAAAATGGAACGTATACCTCATGCTTACACATGGTACAATCCACTTTCCGTATAAAGAAAACTGTCCTCCAGTGTATACATTTGTGGTACATTTGCATCAGTGAAAACATTCCTTTCCTTGTAAAGAATATGCCAACTGTTGATGTACACATCATCATTGGAAAACCTGTGCTCAGTGATTATATGTTGCATTGCATACATACTTCTATGTTCTAAGTACTTCATACATGCAAAATATGCAAAATATAGCTCATCCCATATTATACTACGTAATAATACTAAAAAAAAACATTAAACAGTATTTTTTTTTCTTCACAGAAGTGGGACATTTCAACTGGGATATTCCTACTTCTGACCTCATCTCAAATGTGGCATACGTTATATTTTATATTTCATATTCAAATTAATAAAAATTACACATTTTTTGTCACAAGTTTGGCAGGGACAAGGAGAGCTGAGGGTCTTTATTCCTTGAACACACAAACACAAAGAAAAGCCGATGTCAAAAACCCAAACATGATGACAAGGGAAACACAAGTGCAAGGGAAACAGATGTAAAGACATCTCGAATTAACACGGAAAAGATGCATTTTATCGTGCGTCACAGCACATCTGATTAGGATGCGGTGTAACACAGAAAGCTGAAAGTATAACTCAAAGTATAGTTAGTGATTAGTCTCCTTCCGATCTATATTCTTTTCTTTTTTTTTTGTCCACTTGGTCATTTTTAATCTGATCCCATAAGCCCTGCTGGTAGATACTGTAACCGCACCATTATGCAGACAAAAATCATTTGTTTGTATTGTATTTTCTGCGACTGGTAATGCTCACAGATAACCTCCTCTAGACCACCTTGTTCAGGTCAAGCTAAAGACCGTTTAATTGCTTTTCTCGGGGCTGAACATGCGCCTGTCTTAATTCAAATCGACATCCGTTAATTGCTGTCTGATAAACTCCAACAAGGCAATTTTTCAAATATATAAATGCAAAACTTTCTGCGAAAGGAAGTTGACAGAATTATTTATGCCACATGTCAGCGACTGCATGCTGCTGTGTAATTAGATTGCTGAAATTTTAATGTGGTCACATTTTCATCAGGTCGATATTCATTTCGTACCACCAACCGAGCGGAAGTGTTTGTTTCAGTCTATTTGTATGTTCTCTATGTGTATTTATCCCCCAACTGGCTCAGATTTAATTGCATTATAATGGTGTGATTTTATTGTTTTTTTGTGAATCAGTTTTTGTGTTGAGGAAATGGGGTGGGACATTTCAAATGGATTGAAGACAGAGACTTGGAGAATCATGTTTATAGATTTCCAATGCACATATTTAAAACGCCACAGACGCCCAGAGAGACTCGACAAATGAGATTCCTCTTTCATACGCTCTAATAGACCCACTAGAGTCTCTCAAAATATCTCAGAAATAAAGGAGAAAGAAGCTAATTTCTTCTTCTTCTTCTTCTCCAAGGAAACTGGTCAATCTTTTCCTTTCATTCAGAGAGAGTCTGATTAGCACTTAAGAAATTGTCTGTAACTGACAGTTTGACTTTTGCAAAACCCATTATATTAATTGTATAAATTCTGGAACCATTTTTCTTTTGGCAGATGTGATCTATTAAGTGCACAAATGCGGGGTCGGAACCACCATAGACGTTGAAGTCTTCCCTCCTCAATAATTATAAATGGCCAAATTTCCCCCAAATCTAGTTTTTGTCAAAGACTTTGTCAAGTCCATCAACACCATCAAAGCTTCTCAGCTCGTCCTGGGCGACATTTCATTCAGTAACATTAGGCAGATTTGAATTATGATGTTTAATGCTGATGATCGCATTATTTAATTATTTTACATATGCATATGATTACATATGATATCATTTGTTTCTGCTTCTTCTTCGCCTGTGTTTAGATCAGGAGATTCACTAATCTTTCAGAAGAAGTGTAATAGCGCCCCCTACCGTATAACAGCGAAAACACAGAAAGTCGGAAAATTACTTCAATGGCGGGGAAAGAGTTAAATGACTGACAGTGATGCAATCGACTCAAGCTTGTTATTCAATTTTGCGAATAGGTCGAAATATTTATATTTGAAATGTTTTGAGTTTTCGACATAGACTGTGCCAAAAAGAGTGAATGTGGGTGTATTTTAAAATAAATCATCATTTGAAAACAGTTTAAATTGATTATTTCACATTTACAATCAGACCTAGTTCTTTTACCATTTTATTTTCTTCTTCGAGAGTTTGACCTTATAACGATCAAAGACTTTAATTTCCCATATGTTTCTGCATCTGATCGTAAAGCGCCTCCCATTGTTATTTACCTCGTTACTGTCACACCGCGCTAAGTTTTCATAACGATTGTATTGGAGAATAAAAAGAAATGAACCCAAAACCTGGATTGTGCCAATTAGAGGCAGTTCCGCTACGTGAGCTCTACTCAGCCGGAGCAGGAGAGCAAGAGGAGGTAATAACCCTGATTATTAATTTTGATTAAAAAAAGAAACAGTCTAATTATCTCTCTTGTTCTTTGATGAGTTCACTGGGGATCTTATTAGTCAGATCAGACACGTCAATTATATATTCAGCCCACTCCAAGGGTGGTTCTTCGTTATTTTTTGTACCATGGTTAACAACCAGGTGCCTGAATCCCGAGATGGAAAATTACACTGTGTAGTGATGCAGAGCCACTGAAGTGTATTTAAGGTATCATCGTGCCATTAGCTTACAATCCCAAACCCAACCCTCGGAGACGTTCTTGACTGGGGAAAAATACAGCATTTGCACCAGCAGCTTTGATTCTGGTACTAATTATGAATAGTTAGAGCTTCCTAACATAGTTTGCGATGCTGTTTTGCTAACTGACAGCTTTTATAATAGGTTTCGGGTGTTTATTATAAGGTACAACTGGTGTGATACAATCAGGCGCTATTATTCAGTGACACGGGGCTCTTTCTGCAACAGATATAATGTTGTGCGGTGTATCGCTGATGCCCACATCCATCACCCCACCTCTTTTACTGCCACGTTCGGCTTACTAAATAAATTGGTACTTGCAAAAATATTACTACACTTCAGATTAAAGGCAGCATCATCCATTTGGAAAATAAATGACCTATTTATTCAGTGGCATCATAACTGTTATGCATGTTCCTGTACTCACATGATTAATTGCAAGCCAAATATATTTGTAATGATTACAGTCCAATCTGTTACTCCAGCAAAACTTACAGCTATACGCTTTCCGATTCTTTCGACAGAGCAAATGCATTTGATTTAGTAGTTTAATATGCACAACATCCATGGGAGAAAGTTTACACTTTTCTAAAATATCGACAATGCTGAAATATTGCCAAACTGTCATCGGCATGCATCCACATTTAGTTTGCAATTGTATTATAGAGTTAATAAAATGGAAAGGAGAAAATGAAAGCCATTCATATTTGGAGAAAACAGATTTCAGTGCTTTGATCTGTTCTTTTTGCAATGCATGAAAGCGCCGAAGCGCAATGTTACTTGATATAAGACTGTCAGTGGATTAAACATTTGAATCGAATTACATGATATGCCAATTAATGAATTCATTAATGGCAGTGTTTGCAGAGAATTCAGTGACATTATTGTGGCGGACGAGTAATGCGGTGAATATAGACAAGAAGTGGTTTTAGAAATCAAGATATTGTTTATTCTCACATCCTTGAATGTGAGGTAGGCTTAAGGGCCATTCACACTGTTATTTGCATTAATGCTAATTGCATTATTATTTAAAATAATAATAATAATCATAGCACATTAAAATGCTTGTGTTACGGACTGGTGGCTGTAGAAAGCACACGACGAAGGAGATGATTAGAAATGCAAAGTGTTTAATCAAATAGCAAACAACCACGTTCAACACAAACACTAACCGAGGACTGGAGAACAGGGCGGATAAACTCACATATAGTAAATGAGGGAACTAAAGGGGAACAGCTGGACAAGGATGAACTAATCAGTGACCATAGAAACTAATGAGAACTCATTCAGAATCGTGACAGCTTGATACTCTTGATACTGATTATTTTAGTCAACTTTAGCTGTACAGGAAACCTGCTTGTTTGATGAAAAACACATTTATAGTCATTTCTTTGTACATAGATCATTTACATATGATCTCTTACACAGTCAAAGAGGGAATAGAAGACAGATTCCACTGTGTCTGTGTGTATCATTTTTGGGTGAACTACCCCATTAAGACTTCAGACTCCTGTCCACTACATCAGTACACGGACCCATAAACAAGTGAATGTCATTCACTATTATTGGGAACAGTGTGATATTTTGAATTCGTTTTTATTTTTATGTTTTCTGTTACTATTTTAATTTTAGTTAAGGATTTAGTCTTTTTTTATATGTCAAGTTCAGTTTTAGTTTTAGTTATTATTCCCCCGGGTAGGGTCGCACCACCCGTTCATAAGTTCTTTTTTACGGTAAGTCCACACTAGAGGCTTAGTAACTGCTAGCTAGTTTGTAACTAACTCTCTACTTTATTCCATTGCACCATTTGTTTGTAAGGCAGAACGTAGCTAGTACTTCTTCTTCTTCTTTTAGTTGTCTGGCCGTTCACTCCATAGGAGCATTACCGCCACCTACTGAATATTTTATCCACCTGGGAATCTGTATTGTTTTCTTTTCTTTCTTTCCCCCTTTCCTTTCCTTCCTTAAAATTTTTTTTAAGGGGGGTGGATACCCCACCCACCCCAAAGGATCAGAGCCCAGGCTTCAGCTGACGCTGCGTGTTCAGCTCCTCCAACTTCCACACTTTAAGGCAGGCAGAGGCACCATACATCTCACCCTCAGACCCCATATTTCTATATCCTGTAACATAGACCTGTAACCTCCAAAAAGGTTAAAACAGCCCTATATATCTGATTGTCACTTAAACCCTTCCCCAGAAGATCCACAACGCTCACTGGCCTATTTTTAATACTATTAAAAAGACTGTCACGCTGACCATCATATTTACCACAATTAAAAAGCACATGCTCAACTGTTTCTAAAATATTACATTCGTTACACATCCCACTTTCATGCTTCCCCATTAATGCTAATGTTGAGTTTAATCCTGTATGTCCCATTCTTAATCTAGATATCATTACTTCTTCTTTTCTATATCTTCCAAAAACTGCACTTTTTTCCCTACTGATTTCTCAATACTATAAAACCACCTACCTGTTCTGCTATTTTCCCATCTTTGTTGCCATTTTTGTATTAATTTCCTATTAATCACAGATTTTATTTCACTTCTACCCAAAGGGACTTTAACTTCCACCACGTTTTTCTTTAATGCCTCTTTTGCTAATTTATCAGCTATTTCATTCCCTATTATCCCGATATGTGCTGGCACCCAACAAAAATATACAGTTATACCTTCCATTTTCAGTCTCTCCCTAGGGGGGTCCGGGGGTATGCCCCCCCGTGAATTTTTTTTGAAAAATAAACCATTAAATGGCATTTTCTGGAGAGTTTTGTGCAAAGAAATGAAGAAATTGAGTCTTCCAAGATATGTGAAAAACTGCAAGTTTAAGAGCATATTAGGCTATTAGGACATTTAGTATTTACATTACTGTTAATCAGCAGCTGCAGTGGTGGAATGTAACGAAGTACAAATAGCCTACTTCGTTACTTTACTGAAGTAGGCTACATTTTTCACGTAGTTGTATCTTTACCTATCTGTAGGTTACTTTACTTAAGTAGAATCAATAGTGCATAGGCCTACTTTTGACTTTTACTTCGTTACATTTTGCAGCAATTATTATACTTTCTACTCCACTACATTTCTACAACGTTTCGTTACATTTTCTGATCAGTTTTTCCCCTGCCAAAACAGGGATTGAAAAAAATCTCCTATGGGTGGCGCTGCCAATAAAGCACCTAAAATCTGTCACAAAGAACCGGCAAAAGTAATGATTATGAATATGTAAAATATAGCAAGGAGACATTTTAATTGTTTATTAATAAACAAGTGTTTTCTGTGTCAGTGCCCTGCATAGATGAAGTTGACGATGCTGACTCGCGATCTTCGCAGTAGTGAACGCACCAGAGAGAAATGCACATTTCATACGGATTACACAAGCAGCAGTCTGTTTTCTCTCGTTTTGAATTGTATTGTTTAAAATAAGACATTTCAAGCTTTCTATAGATATTTCTCAGTTCTGTCAGGCAAGTAGGCTACCTTATAGCCTACGCTGAGTTTCGGTTCATTTGTAAGACGAGCTCCAGTTCATGCGTCGGTGCCTATTGTCTGCTATATTTACTTCTTAATTATTAAATCCTAGCAATTGGTTGATGAAACATTGATTAAAATTAAGATATCATTAATACAAAACGAAATTCATTTTTGTTTGAGGTCTCTGTGAACCTGTTTGAGGTCTCTGTGAAACAGTCTTTTAGTGCCACTTTCAGAGCGCTCAGTCCGCAACATTGTTTTTTCCTCATAAATGCGAACGTGAAAAATAAAATAAAATGAATATGTTCTGTTCTGTTCTGTGGAGAGCTGACCCTTCTTCATTCGGTGGGTAGTATTTTGGTTTGCAGTGTAATTCACAGAATTACAAAAAAAATATTTTGCCACCTAAAAGTTAAAGATTTTTTGTGTCATGTCCATGGCATGTGTAGCCTGTTTCCCTCATATTAAATATAAAACGAATGTGTAGACTGATATTTCTTTATTAAGGGAGTATGGATATATAAACAGTTTCAATATTGGTAGGCCTATTAAATGCATTTTCTGAGAATTTATATTTCAAGTTTTTACTGCAAATGTCACATCCATAACGCTGGAATTGACATCACTTGATAACACATTGTATTACCTTGTTATGATATAGTGACCCATACAATGTGCCAAACATATTTTTCTTACCTTGTCATTCAAGGCCAGGACACTTTTTGTACAACCAACGTTGTGCTGAACTTGACAAAATTGATCTGCAGCGGCGGCCAGCAGCTCGTGAGTTTTTTTTTTTTTTTTTCAAGGCAGTAGAAGGTTATGGAACTTTTGCGCGCTTCCACATCCCGCGCAACTACGGATCTCCCAGGAACATTCATTATATATTGCTGCGTACATTTATCCGTGTCGGAGTTCTGTAGCCTACCTAGATGCGCATGGCATGCGCGAGCGGTGCGCGATCATGGTCGACTGGACAACGAGATTAAGCAGCTGAACAAGAATAAGGCGGCCTCCTGTATTTTTGCTAGTCGATTTTATTTCATCTAGTGACATGATGGGTTTTATCTTCATTCAGGAGATTTTGGGTAACTGCACAACTGACAGATGACTTTGAGCGCTCCGCCAACGGTGTATGTGTGTGTGTGTAGTGTAACCATAGCAACAAAACGACCAACTTTCGACCCTGCACTTAAGCCTATAATTTCGTTTTAAAAAATTTAATTATTTAAAAGTTGCAGAATGGATTCATTTGGAGACTCCGAAATCGGCAGAGATAGGCAGGCAATGCAAAACAAAATCTTACATTGGGAAATAGTGGGGGGGACAAAACTTAGATTTTGAAATGTGGGGGGGACATGTCCCCCCCTCGTATAATGGCTCCTACGCCCCTGGATATTTGACATGCACAACATGGACCGATGCACACGGCGTCGCGCTGTTTAGGACAGGTTCGTGTTAAGGATAGCCGCTAACAAGGTAATCTTTTCACATAATGTTCTCTCTCTTAAAATGTAAGCGAGTGTAAATGTCAACATTATCATATATGTCTAAAGACTTGAAGTCTGTCAGGTAAAAGAAGAGCTTACTGATGCAGTTCAGCCTGTCTGATATTTTATTCCAACCGTTACTCCTGATCGGAGGCTGCCGTAAATATTTAGTTTATATGTAGAGTTACGCTTCAACTAAGTTTAATGGTGCAACGCAAAAATATTTAGAAGTGCGTAAGTCGTAACTTAGTGTCCATTTACGTCAAAACTAGGCTAAGTTGTAACTTACGCACATCTGGTGCAACCGGCCCCTGGTTTCACAGACAAGGCTTAAGCTAGTCTCAGAGTAAAAGGCATGTTAACTGAAAAGCATATCTTAAAATATGTCAGTTTCATTGTTTTGTCTCAAGATACTCACCAGTAATGCTTTTATGCAGGCTTAATCTAAACCCTGTCTGTGAATCCAGGCCATACTATATTATTAAGTTAAACTAATGAAAATGTTGTCTTGGCAACTATAGCTGAAATAAAATAAGTTTAATTATTATTATTTTATTTTACAGTTTGTTTTATTTGCTTTAATTTGGCCGTGTGTGTGTCATACGTTCATTACAACATTTGACAACACCATTACAAACATTATGTGTTTTATGTCATTTAAGTTAGGTAATGTAAGTGAATAGGATCTGTAGCCTGTTATTATTTCAGCAACAAGGTTGATTTAAAACATGTATTCTGCATTGTTTGCTTTTGAATGAACTGATTATTAAAAGTACTAAATAGAAAGAAAAGTCTACTGTTGTGTTTCATTGATTAAATCAAATGTCCTCATTACACATTACAATAATGCATTCTGAAAATGTGTATAACTGTAAGGAAGGAATGAGATATGGTTTTGAAAGAAGTTTGGAGTTTTGAAAATGCACACATTAATCATGAAAATAGCACCAAAGTGAATAAAAACTGCATTTCCGTTAAGGCGGACATACACTGTGCGATATGTCTGTGCGATTTCAGCAAGGAACCTACTCACACTGAACGAGTAGATCGCATGCGATGTAAAGCCAAAACTCAGGATTTATGTGCTCACACTGTACGGTCCGAACGTCGAGCTGCGACTTGACTGATCACACTATACGTGTGAAATATGCGCGAATCAGCGCGATTTTTTTTTTTTTTTTTTTTTTTGCTGCAGATGAAACTGTTTTTGCGCAGGCGCAGTGAGGGAAAAAAACACTGAGTTTAGGGCAATCGGTTCATAGCTCTGCTTCAACTGTGTGATATAGTCACGAGGAGCGACCAAAATTTCTAACGTGCCAAAAATTCATCCGACCATCCGATTGCCGGTCGTGAGAGGTTAATCGCCTCTCTTTTCCCCCTGTACACTGCACGACAAACGACGCACGACAAAGCTGAAAATCGGCCCGACCCGAAAAAGAGTCGCACGAGTCAGAATTCGGCTCAAAATCGGACGAAAATCGCACAGTGTATGCCCGCCTTTAGTGTTTATTAGCCTATATATCGAGCAACGAAATGTTCTTTTATGGTTTTAGTTTTAGCTTAACATATGCTGTGTTCCCGTTAAACACACACACTCATTTACCAATGCAAGTTCCAGTGCTTCTACACGTCTCTTCCGGGTCCCAGAATGAGTGATATTAAACATCAGATGACTTAAACTCTGGCCGGAGTCTCGGTGGACTCGGACTGAATGGGAATGTTCCCGCTGGATGCTGTGAGACTGGATCGCCGTATCTTCGGGCGCTGTATTGAGTGTGTGTTTCGGCAGCCATTAGAATGCACTTCATGTACTGTTCTGTTCTCTGTATCAATCCTTTGACATTCAGCAGACTGAAGCAAATGTGAAAGAGGAGAATATCTTTCCTGTGGGCTTAAGCAAACGCCACGCAGCCCACAGCTATAAAAGAGAAGCTTTCTTTATGAATAATAATATTTGGGAATATCTCTGGTCGTACTGAACAAATAATGTATTAGTCTTGCCTTTTTATAATTCTGTTCTGTGGGAAGCAAAAGAAAATTGATATTGTATGTTTTATCAGAAGTGAATGGTTGTATTATAGAAAGAAACGCTCAACAGTTTTAAAATTGGATTGCTACTATATGAACTGCTACGGATATGTTGCTGTGCATTTTGTTTTCTTGAAAATATACATCAAAAAGATTAATTAAATGTACACTACATGATTCTGGGCTCTCTGTCGCCCTCCGAGTTAAAAACAATTTGCAAGGTACTTTTTTTTTTTTATGTCATTATGGTTTGCTGTGCATCATATCAGATCTGATAATAGAGTCAAAAGAAGAAAGTCATACAAGACAAATATGCATTAAATATGTTCTCTGAGCAATTACGTATAGCATATCAAGTACATAAGATAATGTCAAAACAGCCTCCACACGCTTGCCATAGTAGCCAGACCTTCTTTGATCTGTTATCAGACATCATGCAAGGACGAATAATGAATGATTCCACTAAATATAAAAATAAATAAAAAAACATCTAATTTGACGCTGTTTTCTGTCTGAACACAAACAGTCTCAGGGTGCGTTCACACTTGGAATTTGGTTCTCTTGGTCCGTACCGAAAAATAAAATAAAACATTTAGTCCTGGCGTTCACACTGTATGGTTTAAGACCGAACCTTAAGATACAAAACCAAAAAAAGGCATTTATGATATATATTTTGAGACACAACTCACCGAACATCCAATGCTTGAGCATGCTGTCCCTTTTAAGGTCACATGTCGTGACATCATGTCCTGTTTTTGGTTTGTTTAGATGTATTTGATCAGTGTTGCGTTCATTTTTCAGTCACTTCTGGATGGCTAAAATCATGTCAAAATATCATGATCAAGTCATGGAATAAATTAAATAAAAAATACTTGACATAAAATCAAGGAAAATTGGTTGTAAACGTCAGTTCACATTGTCTGGTGAACTGAATTGGTCTCAGTGTTGCTTTGTTTGTACATGTTTTCAAGAACTAATCTTATATTTATTTGTCTTACCCCACTGGCAAATAATTTTATTATTGGCGTTTATGCATAAAACAAACAAATGCCAATGAGGCAAGAAACAAATTTATTTTGAGATATATTCTCTAAAACTACAATAGTTGTAAATTTTACACAATTTCCTCAAGAAAATTTGTCCTGTTTTAAATATGTTTAGAATTTTTTTTAAGAAAACAAGACAAAAAAATTAATAAATAAACAATACAGTGTAGTTGTGTTATAGTCATCAAGCAACAATTACCCATGTGGACATTATTGGTAGAGATGCTTAAATATTAAATTCTCTGTTGGGGTTTCTGTTGAATGCTTTATGCGTATATGTTCTATATATTTATTTCCTGAGGTTCAGATTCCAGAAATAGTCAGTGTGACAGAGTGTACAAGCCATAGGGAACGCTGATAAATGAGCTGACAAATCTTGTTTCTGTAAGATCTTGACAGCAACGCAAGTGGCATGTAATTCTCTGGCGTGAGAGAGAGGGGAAAGAGTAGCGGGCACCGATCCCGAGTCTGTGGGAGAGGACATGAGTTTAGTTTAGCTGAATACTGCTGGGAGAACAGGTATTTTCAAGACATTGAATATATATCATGTTTTATTCAGTGATAAGGATTCAGATTAAAGAGGCCATATTATGCCATTTTACAAAGTCTTGATTTATTTCTACTAGAACAGGTTTCATGCTTATTTCCTCATATTCTCCATTGTTGCGGCTCCTCTCTTCCCAGTCTGTCAGTAACGC
This sequence comes from Abramis brama, assembly GCF_963993115.1. Classification (NCBI taxonomy): domain Eukaryota; kingdom Metazoa; phylum Chordata; class Actinopteri; order Cypriniformes; family Leuciscidae; genus Abramis; species Abramis brama. The sequence goes on along the minus strand of NC_139986.1, from coordinate 1,576,880 downwards.
TCTGTTCACTTCCTGTCTCTATGAAGCCCCTCCTTCTGAAAAACACACTGTGCTCTGATTGGTCGGCTGGAGCAGTGTGTTGTGATTGGTCGAGCGCTTCGAGTGTGTTTGGGAAATGTCCCGCCCCTTTCCATAACCGCCAGTTTAACACACTACTAACTAACTCAACCAGGCCCCGCCCCTTTATTCTGTGCATTAATTATTATAATGAGGAATATTGTGACGTGTTCCCGGAAGAAACTCAAGACTACAATGGAGGCGTTTCAGGAGTTCAGAAACACCGACACTGATATAGAGAATAATGGAGCTTTGCAGAGCTTTTTCAAGCTCAAAAATCAGCATTAAGTCATCAGTCTACAGTTTCAATACTAAAGAAAAGTGACACATTATTTACTCACAGTTTCCAAAAAGCTAAATGAATCAAGAATAATCACAAATAACCTCCATCTTATTTAACTACAGGGAATAATTATCCTACTGTGATTGTAAACGCAGTCCTGGTGCTTTCGGCTGAGACGTCGACAGGGCAGGAGTGTCTCGACCCCAGATCCTCTCACAGATTTCTACAACCGCTGGGTCTCCATCACTCCTTATGTTTTATGTGTACTGCAGCAAATATTCAGTGGTTGTGTTTTAACACTTCATCTACGCCGCACGCGAGCAACATGACTCGACAGCTTGTTTGATTATAATGTGAGCTTTCTCTGTGAACGGGCAGTGAGCTTTACACAGGCTTAAACACAATCACGAGAAACTGTGCAGTGGACCCGCGATGTGCGCTTGCAGTGAAGCCAGTGATTATAATGGGAGTGTTCTAGTTGATAAAACATTAAAACACACAAAGCAAACATTCAGGTCCATTTGTTATATCACTCCTGTATGTTTATACTGTTCTATTTCTGGCTACAGCGAGACAGATCAACTCTTTAATTTGCTGTGTTGCCACTTATAGCTCATATCTAAGTGGCTGGTTTTGTATGATATAAACGTCAAGGTCTATTGTGAATAAAATATTTGATTTGTTACCCCAGTATGTAATGGATAATGTACATCCAGCTGGTTGTTATCTCAGGATAAACCCGACAGGGTGAACATGATCAGGTCTTCATCAGCCTGAAGGGGTTTATTCAGAGATCTCACACACACACACACACACACACACACACACACACACACACTACTGAAGGGGGTTTATTCTGAGATAACAACCGGCTGGACATACATTATCCCGCTTATTATAAGATACTTGCCACATAAGTAAATAATTAGACACGAAATATGGATCTGAGTTGAAAGTTATCTGAGTTATTAGGTGTTTAAACGCAGAGCTTCCGCGGAGAGAGCAGTTTCAGCGGCGAGATCAAACTATACGGACATTAAAGAGATACGGTATACAGTCATAACACTTATTACACAGCATTTCAACACATTAATAATTATGGAGATTAGAGATATTGATTTCAGAGTAAACTGTTTAAAAATTGTACCTGTCTGTATCTCATAATCCAACAGTGAACAAAACAATAGTCACAAAATGGCCGCCGCTGCGTTTGTATGAAACGAGAGAGAGCGAGTCCACGATACTGGATGGCATAATTAAATAACTGTACACAAAATATTGATTCGACTGAGTTTTAATATTTTATTAGCTCATCAAACACAAAACTTCCGTGAAGAAAAGCCGTTCCTAGCGAGCGTATAGCGCTGCTGACTCCAGTGACCCGGATGAGCCGGTGTTTCTGTTCTCTGGGAATCACTTACCGCTGGATGGAGCGATCGACCAATCAGAGGCAAGCATTCCACAGAGCCGAGTAATAATAGTTATTAAAACAGCATACAGCTGGTGTTGGGACATTTTATCTTTACATTTGTTGAGCATATTGGTGAATTGTTTGAGAATAATGACTAAAATTTGCACAATCAAATGCACCAGCCTATTGTGGTCAAACTTTACAGAAACACATTGAGTATGGAATGGTATAACTTCATCTCACAGTGTATCTCTGATGTCTGAAATGGATTGTGATGTTGGCAGTGTCTTTCATGCCTCTGCTACATCGTTCACACACAGGGCCTTTTCGTTTTCTTAAGCGGATCCATTTAAGAAGGTATCAGCCATGCGCCCTCATCCGTTGTGTGATTTAGGAGGGTATTTATAAGCCCAGCGAGAGGTCTTTCAGAGCAATAAATGAAATTAAGAACCAGAACATTGGACTCATCCCAGGGTTCATCAATTAGAATTATTTACGCAGTGAGCAGTTCGACTTTAAACATGAACACCTAGAAATTAGTCAAAGTTGGGCTTGATTATTGGAGATGAGGAAACTTTCTGCAACATCGAGTCTCTGTTTTCTATTCCAGAAACCAATCTTACAGATTCTCCCACAAATCCTGCATGCAGGTTTTTGCTTCTGTACACAAACTTCTATCTGTTGTGTCATCAGTTACATTCAAGCAGCTCGAGGCTTGAGGTTCTTCACATTGTAACTCCACATAATCCCAAATCCCATCTCGCATGCCGCTGATGTAGATGTTTTTCACAGGCCGCTGTGTGGGTGGAATAAAATAACTTGAGTGATTTCTGAGAGAATCTAAAGAATGTTTCCTGTAACACAACAGTTTTGATTGAGCAGTCCTGATATACAGTCTGGGACTTTTTACTGCTTTCTCGCTAGTGTGTTCTGGGTGGTTGCTAGAGTGTTGCTATGCAGTTGTCAGTATGTATTATTGCATTGCTAGCATATTTCAGATAGATACTATGCTAGGGTAAAATACATTGTTACACCAGTAGGTGGCGACATCTTTATGAGTGAGTAAATTGAATTATTCTTTTAACTGATGTACACTCAAAAACACTAATTAATTCAGGAATGAAACAAGTGAGTCATTGAATTATTCACTCAACTGATTTCTTGAACAGCAATTAACTCAAAGAAACACTGGACCTATTATGCCTTTTTACAAAGTCTTGCTGTTGTTTCAGGCTCTACTAGAACAGGTTTTCCTGCTTGAATGTTGATTATTCTCCTCATATTCTCCATTGTTGCGGCTCCTCTCTTCCCAGTCTGTCAGTAACGCTCTGTTTACTTCCTGTCTCTATGAAGCCCCTCCTTCTGAAAAGCACACTGTGCTCTGATTGGTCGGCTGGAGCAGTGTGTTGTGATTGGTCGAGCGCTTCGAGTGTGTTTGGGAAATGTCCCGTCCCTTACCATAACCGCCAGTTTAACACACTACTAACTAACTCAACCAGGCCCCGCCCCTTTATTCTGCGTATGAATTATTATAATGAGGAATATTGTGATCATTATCATATTGTGAATATTTGAGATCATGCTCAAACAGCAACATTACACGCTAAACACAGATGAACATGGGAAAAAGCATAATAGGCCATCTTTAAAACTATTGCATTGGCAGAACAAAAATCAGTAACTAGAAATATTGAAATAAAAGCAATATCACACTCAGTATTGTGCTTTTTCCTAATTTTTCCGAGTATACTGCGATGTTGCTTTTGTGTTGTTGATAACTAAAATCTGAGAAGTGGCAAATTACATTATTATTATTATTTCTATGCCGACCTAAAACGTTCTCCCCAACTTAATCACAATCAATACCAGCTAACGGCTAAATATCCATCATGTGACCACCAGAAAACAAAGTCAACAACACAGCAAGCCTTTATTGACATACTGACGCACTAAATCCACAAGTCTGACTGGGGGGGTTTCAATTTATCGTACAGGAACTGACTCGGCAGTCATTCGAATGAAATATTTTTCACGAGTGGAATGGTGGGATCTGTTCTTGAGCCTCCGACCACCTTAATCAAACAGATTCCTTTACGTGAGGTGGGACGTCCAGCTTGCTGAAGCAGCACTCGCATCCATTTGCTTTGGAGATGTAGTGCACAGGGGTGTGTTGTCAGTTCGCTAGCAGCTTGTCGGGCGGCCCGGGGAACTGTGTATAATTGAAATGTCATGGTGTCGGAGTGGAGCCGGACTGCAGCAGGTTTTAGTTATGCTTCAGCGCATGAGAGACAGATGAGGAACAGCCCAGCGCACACAAAGTGGCATCTTCCCACGCTAGACTTCAGCTGGAGAAAACCCTACACATTCACCGCCTGTCCGGCCCACTGACAAAGATTAATGAGGTCTCATGATGGTCAAAATTATTAAAATAAATGGCTGGCTAGTAAGATCTTGAAAGGACAGCTCACGACTTGTGTGCAGAATCTCTTAAGGCTAAAAGGGAAGATAGATCAGAGCGCTTCTTTGAACCTACACTCGGAAAAATCAAAGTACCAATTAGAACCAGGCAGGGATTTGAAGCCTAATGTCACAGAAAAACTTTTTATTATGCTCCACAAAAAACTTTTAATTCTCTAGGGTCTCGTGCACACCGCAAAGTTTCAGAAGTGACAACCGCATCTAAATGCCAGAGCGAATCCCTTAAATGATTGTTCTGTGTGTGTACAGAACACGAGCCGTTCCCTGACTGACACAGCGCTAACCATTACAGCATTGGTGAATGAGACACATGGATTCCAAGAGTGTAATTAACCTTTATTTTTAACACAGTAAAAAAACAAAAAAAAACCCCACAAGATGGCATATTGGTGCCAGCCAACCTATAACCATATACTTCATGAAGTCATAAAATGTTAATATACCAATCTACCTGAAATACCAAAATCTGTTTTGTACCGATAAACACCATAATAAATACAGGTGACAAAATAGAAAGTCACAAGGTGAATCAAAGTTCATTGTAAGTGTCATAAACACAAAGACAAAACACCATCAGGGTGACATATGACCTGAAAGAGATCACTTATAATGTTAAAGGTTAATCCCGGTATTTTGAGTCTCTTTTCTGGTTTGTTTTGGATGAACTAGAGTGGTGGACACAGAAATTTTGACGATGGGTCCTGTCTCGACTTTTTGACTCGTTTAGAATCGCCTTTGACCGCTTCAGAGTGGCTGGCTACGGGCATGCACGAACATCTCAGTCAAATGCTCCGAACAAACATATAGTTCATTAATGTGATCCATGATGCTATAAACCATCCACGTGTTCCTAACGCTGGGCTCATCTAAAGTCTGTGCAGAAACGAGCAAACGAGCTGCTCATGCTGGACACACATGTTTCAAGGTCATAACAAGAGCGGTGATTATCAAATCACTGTGGCTGAGGTTAATTAAATTTAATGAATTAAATAAATATGTATAGTGTTCAAAAATTAAATAAATATATAAAGTGTTTCAGAGTGAAGGGGATAATTGTGTTCATTAACATGCGAGCAGCTCATGATTCATCGGTGTATTCAGCGTCTCAAAGTGACCCAGTTCAGAAAGTCCAAACATACAGAGCTTTTTATGTGATGCAAACGTCAAGATGTATTATTTTATAATTCATGCATTATGGTAAAAGTGTTTAAGGTCATAACTTAGTGTTGTGTGAGGAACTGCGTGAAAATAAGTCTTTATTAATCAATAATCTGACCCTGTAATCATCATTTGTGTGGAAGGGAATCACAAAGTTTTTACTGCCACTAATGTTCATTTCATCTGGAAACTGAAGTGAATTAAATGCACAGGGATATTTTTTGGAATTTTTGGAGTTTGCAGAAATATAAGTAGATGCACGTTTTTTCCATTGAGTCTATGTTGAGATGTAGAGTCACTGTCTTGGATTAAGAAAAGACTCATCGTACTTGCTAGGCATCAGTGAGCATCGCTTCAAATGTAAAATTACATATAATGTGATTGTTAAAGCATTTACAGTGAAAACTATGCTGTACCAGTAAAATTAGTCTTTGCATTTATTTTGACACATTCATGGATCACTTGTGTGGTCAAACGTGTATTTAAGCTATAAAGATGCCAATCACACGTTTGCTGGGATTTAAAAAAAAACTTTTATATGCCGCATTTCTTAGTTTTAGAAGTGTCTGAGGGTGTATAGTCAATAACCTGACAAATTAAAATGCTGAATAAAGTTAAAACTGGTTGTGTCAATAGTTCCAAAAGGTTAATTAACATTAACAAACATAATTACATTATATAATGCCTAACAAATAGTTTGAACTGCAGTGCTGCTCAATATAATCACTAAAGCTGCTTGCCTGAGGAACACAGAAGCTCAGATGTTTGTTGTGTAAAATCATTGTAAATTAACCCATTCCGGCTGCTTTATTAGTATCAATAATGTTGTAACAGTAACATCAAAATCATCATTCAGTCATTTATGTTCTGGTGTGGGGAAACTGCTGTTGAAATACGGTTGCTAGTGCATGACAAGGACGTTTCTAAGGCTGTTTGTTGGTCTATAAGAGTACGCTTACACGACGACGATATGCTTAAAACGGAGAAGTTTTTCCTTTGAGTTTTTTTTTACAGACGACACCATTATCAAAACAATCCCCATTTACACGGATCCGCGAAAACAAATAAAAACGCTGTATTCTGCTGCTAGGCCAGTAGATGGCGATGAAACACTATAGACTGAACACGTAATACACATGTGCATGACATCATCGTCTTTAGAGATTCGCGTTTTTGAAGTTTGCATTTTCAGGAACCCAAAACGCTGTTGTCGTGTTAACAATCGGCCAAAACGCATACGTAAGTAATGAGGTACTCGAGGCTGTGCTGTATGGTGAATCTGAGGGTGTTGTTAGGCTCGACGCGAAGCGGAGTCAGTCGTGACTTATTCACGTTACAGCACTAGCCTCGAGTACTTTATAGCTTTTATATAACGGTTACCACACAATACACATATTAAAGCCAACAAAATATGTATTAGTGCAACTTTCATGAAGCATAATCTCTAAAAGCCTTCCTTCCGCTGGAAAAAATAGTCCTTGACCGAGAACAGCAACAGAAGTTACGTACATTATTTCTCCATTAGATGGAGACAAAGACTGTCTTTATGAGTGAGTCAGTCAGTAGAGAAGACTTTTATATTGAAAGGACTGAAACTTGTGAACACGGAGAAGCAAGACTCAACTGATAAATGGCTAACTGTTAAAAGGACAAGATATCGCAGAGGACATTCAAACTGATTTTTTATTACGAATATAGGACTGACCTGAAGGAAGATGCTATATCTACTGTAAATGCAGGTACACTCGCTTACGATCTCTCACAATACTCTATACGCTTCAATTAACCCTTTCGCACGTACAATCACACCGGTGTGATCTAGGCAGTGGGCCAAGTCCGTCTATCTCGTTTAGTTTTTGATTAGACAGTTACCCAGCAGTTGTCTGGCTCATTTTTTTTATTTGTCTGTATGAATAATTCACAAAAAGATTACCGATTGTTTCCAACGCCAATTGTTGCACATTAAAGTATAAAAATAGATTTAATTTCGCTAGCTGATCACAAACGTTGGCCGGAGTGAGATCCAATCAACGCTTGTGTTGTTACCTTGTTGAATTGATTTGGCCAATCACGTTATTCGTTGAACCGGCGTCGCGTCAGTCTGAAGCCAAATCCATGAGTCTACAACCCAACCTGGAGAGACCGGTGTGTCTCGGCAAGACAACGTCAAGGTAAGATTTGTTTTACAATGATTATACACCCCTATATCTTAATGCTTTTCATATAAGTTGTATTTAAGACTGCAAGCTATAGTTCGCCGTGAATATATGCGTTGTCGTTGATGAGAACAGTAACGTTAGCCACGAAAGAATGTTGGTAGTGGAGCAGTAAAGCTAGGTCTAACGGTATGTTGCTTAGGCTAATCCAAAATAATCATTCGGTACATACACAATGAACTAAGCAAAGAGTATTCAAATACGGGATAATTACGGGAAAATATTTAAACGGGAAGACAGCAGGAAATAAGTCTAACTAAGGGAGAATCACGGGGTAAACGGGAGGATATGTCCAGGTTGGTAACAGCAAGCTACCTAGGCTACAAGTAAGCTAGACTAATTATCAGCTAAAACCAAAACAAAGAAATGATTTCAAATCAACTTTATAGTGGTAGTCATGGAGTTATTAAAGCCAATTATGGTTGATTGTCACGATTCATAGTGGTTGGGCTTCACCTACACAACAGAACAGGTATAAGATGGAATATGGTGGGAAAATATTTTAGTTAAAGATGGCTGTTTTTGAGCTATTTAACAAAATTATTTGTGGTCAGAACTGCAGTAGTCTTGTCAAGCTCGTTTAAGATGGTTAGCATCTTAATACAAATGTCAAGATGAAAAATGTGATTTAAAATTATCTAGTAATGTGCGCTTTCTGTGTTTATTTATCTGAATATAATTCAGTTGTTTATCTAACACACAGACACGGACAGGACAACATCATATCTCTCCACACCCAAATGACTACAGAGGTGATCGTTGACAATCATCACATCAACAGCACCATGATGGAGCAGGTCAAGATCACGGAGTTGCTATAGTATCCACATCACAGATGACCCATCTTGATCTATCGACACCACCAACAGAACCTGGCCAAGAAAGTCCAAAAACCTCTGCACTTCCTCCCACAGTTGAGGAAGGCTCATCTCCCAAAAATCCATCCTCTTAACTTTCTATAGGGGAATCACAGAGAGCCTCTTCCTTCCACCCCCACCCTCCAATAACCTAAGGGCAGCTGACTGACTCTTGCACAAATACACTGGTAGTTTACTCTACGATGCTGCTACATTGGTTTATTTTTAAATTTGCTATGAACATTTGACCCCACTTACACACAAATTGCACTGCCTTTTGCTACTTGTCATGTCATCCACTTACACAATAATACTATATTAATTAGGGATGAGTCACGATTTTCGAATATTCGATTAGCTGATTTTATTATAGAATAGGATGTGCGGGATGATTGTCTTTAAAAAATCCCCATGTTTTAGTTGTGGTTATAAGTTGCAATCCTAAATTCACATACAATTTTTAAACATTTAATAAATATAGTCTTAATATTTGTTGTTTTTGTTTCTATGTTTGAGCTTGTATATCTCAATATTAATAACAGTCTGGTTAATTTTGAGTCTTGAAATGTAAACTCTCAAGGGTTGGATTTCTAAATATATGTTGGTTATGTGTCTATTCAGAATGACTTCTGAGCAGCAACCTTTTTATTTTGGGTATGTCATGTATGCATCACTTGCCAAAATTGGGGCTGACTAGGGGTTAAACGTATATAAATGAAACGTATGTTTAAGTTTTTTAACTTATATTTAAGCGTCACACCGCTCCGCTTTACTCACATGCTCTGGGGCCTCATTTATAAAACTGTGCGTAGGATCCTTACTAAAAGTGTACGTGCGCCCGAAAGCCAAAAATGTCATCAGCGTAAGATTGTGCATTTCATTAATAAAAATAATTTAGTAGCCTATCCTTGCCTTGTTTTTGAATGAATAAATCAAATAGTGTAAAATACATTTCAGAGAAAGTTTTTCTCAATCTTTTCCACTGGCTAAATAGTATTTTTAATTGATTGATATTTTTAATGGAAACAGATAACCTTGTTGTGCATTATTTGCACGAAACCATTTTCTCAGACAATCTGCTATTATCATGATAAGCAATTAGTTAAAACATTAAAACACAGCATGCCAGAGGAAAAGTGTTCAAAAGCATTGCATCCACAACAAATATTTATTGAATATAAAAATGCTGTAACTTCTCAGTAATGATTTCATGTAGTTAAAGTGTTTAATAAGATACACATTGTGTAAGTAACTTTAAAGTTTACACTATTCTTCTCCCAGTTCACCAGCCACTTACTTTTATGTATTTCGGGAGAAGTGGATGAATTCACGTGTTGTAAATCCAACAGATCCGATTCTCTAAACTGGGTCTGCGGCACAAACTAAGATGGCGGCGCCCATCGCGCATACAGCTCAACTAACGCGATCGTTATAAAGGTGTTTAAACAACAAAACACTTCCACTTGCATATATTTGACAATCGGAATATCAGATATTTCATGCCATATCTAACAAATTTGTGAATATTTTGAATAAAAAAGGAAAAATGACATACAAACAGATCATCATTCATTCAGCTCTGTTGTTGCTGCAGTGTGTCACGTGACAAGCAATGACGCGTCACCATGGAAACCATAAAGTGACACATTCTAAATATCACCTTGAAAAACTCACGCAGGGGGGTCAGCCAGAATATTTTAAACTTACGTGTGAAAGGGTTAACAATATCAATGAGAACAAATGTGTTTACATTGCTAAGAGTGGTTGCTAGGGGTGTTGTGTAGGGATACATAGAACCGTTGGGTGAAGCGGTTTATCGTGAATAAAACACAGCTATTGACCAATCAGAATCAAGGACTGGTAAACTAACCGTATTATAAAAAGTTTTACGTTTTTAGTTGAAAAGGGTGTTGTGCAAACAGCCCCTTAGTTAGGTCGCTTAGAAAAGAACACTTTGACACATCTCCAACCTTTGATCTGTTAGAACTGCATTATTATACTTAAAGATTTGAGCATTGACGGGTGATTGGAAGCAAGTGATTTGTCATAATTTGTTTGTTGTTCAAGTCGTGTTCTGATATTGCTCACATTAGACCTATTTGATGAAACAACTGAGCCAGCAAAGCAAGCGTTCACTTTGACCTCAACGGCTTCATCAAGAGCCTAATTAATGGCACAATTAAACACGTAAGTGATTGAATGAGCAGAAAAAGAACAAGCGAGAGCGAGAGAGAAAGAAGTGTCCTCGGGTCGTTGGCGCCTGAAGGAGCGTTGAGCAGTTTCCTATCAAGCATGTCTCGATCATGTTAAGAGTCATTTGTCTCATGATCAAGCATTGCTTTAAGGGTGCAGACAGTGTTGTGAAAGCCTGCGTATTAGATTCAATGTGCCATGATGTGTGAGACAGTCGATATAATAGCATTTTCCAAAAGTCTGATTGTTTCAAATCTAGAAACTCCCTGAAGTTTCTTTTCACTAGTACTGGTCATATTTGCCTACATGGTTCATAAACATTTGATCATGAAATGAATAGCATTTTCAGGGCGGTTATGAGCTTGTAAGGAGTTTACTGTATGCCAGAAAGGCTTTTGATTAGGTTTTCCAGTGTAGCATAATGAAAACTTCATCAAAGTTGTCATTAAATGTTTGGAGTGACGTTTATAGTGTTGACCACTCAATAAACATTTCATGATATTGCCTCAGTCCAAGCATTACAAAGACTAAACGATTCAAAAAGCCACAAAATGGGAGCATATGCATTAACCAGACCTTCAAGCTGTCATTAAAAGTGCAAATTAGAAGGGAGTTTACATTTATGGACGTTGTAAATTAACGCAAGGTGTTACAGGAGCGGAGTGAAGATAAGCAGACAAAGACTGTCTGCAACTGTATTTCTTTTGTCTGTGAAACACAAAAGGAGATGTTACGGTAATAAAGATGATGCTGGTCTTTTTCTCTCATCTTAAAAATAGTCGGTCAGTCAAAAAAATCATAAAACAAAAGCTTTTTTTCTTATATTATATTGTTTAATGTTTAATTTACATGGTCCAATGTAGCAATGACCCAACCCAGAATCATTGGAAAAACACGCCTGTGGCGACATTCTGCAAAATATGAACTTTTTGCATGTTATATTGTTATATTTATATTGCATCTTGCACTTTTTGACACTTTCAAAGGGAAACGTCCAGTTAGTGCTGATAAAAGTTTTATCCGAAACAATCTGCCAATGTTTTGTTATGATGGTTGTTGAAATAAAACCGAAATCGCAATATGGCTTTGTGTGATTATCAAATCACTGTGGATGTGGTTTAATTAAATACAAATATATAAAGTGTTTCAGAGTGAAGATCATCATTGTGTTCACTAACACGTGAGCAGCTCATGATTCATTGGTGTATTCAGTGACCCAGTTTACTGTAAATGTTTACTGTATCAGAAAGTCCAAACATACGGAGCTGCTTATGTGACGCAAACGTCAAGATGTATTTGTTTATAATTCATGCATTATGGTAAAAGTGTTTCAAGGTAGTACTGTGTTGAGGAACTGTGTGAAAATAAGTCTTTATTAATCAATAATCTGACCCTGTAATCATCATTTGTGTGGCCACATTTGTTTACTGCCATGTTCATTAAATCTGGAAAAGTAAGTATCATGTTTTTTTACAATGAGCCTATGTTGAAATGTAGAGTCACTGTCTTGGATTAACATGGAAATGAATTATCATACTTGATTAGAGAACAGTTGCTAGGCATCAGTGAGCATCGCTTCATGTGCAAGGAATTCATCGACAGTGTTCACATTATCAACATTGTTTTTAAAATGATTTCTCTGATTATGTGTGCACATGAAGCAATACTTTTCTGCAGCCTATCAAACTTCTCGAGGTGCAATCAGGGTCGAAACACAGGGTCTAATCAGAGAACACAGTAATCAAGGCTGTGAGGATCTCGAGTAATTTGTATCAGGAGTTTCACCTTCTTCTCACAAAACAACTTTTTCTCGGGCAGAATTTGTGAATTTTATTAAGTCTTCAAATACGTCAGCTTTGTTTTCTCGAGCTTTGTTTACTGCATGAAGATGTGGAACTAAATGTATAATGCAATTTTTTTCTGCTGTTTACAACTGGTGTAGCGTTACAACCTTGTAAGTAGTATTTGGAAATCTGAATCATTTCAGTGACTCGGTTCAATCAAAAGATTCGTTTTTATCAATCAGTTCATTCAACTGATTCATTTCAACTGTTGATTCGTTGAGTCATAATTTGACTTTTTTGTACTTTTTTATCCAGTAATATCCAGGTGATACAAAGTATTTTTATGCTGTATTTTGCTGTTTTGAATTGCAATTGATCTACAGTATATCATTTACAAAACTTGTGTAATGTAATTTGTAATTGAATGTAAGATCAAATCAACTTTAACAGAGCCATTCAGGCATATTAGGCATACGTTAAGAGGGAATATTATAAACTACATTTAAATGAGAAACATATTCCTTTCAGAAGACTCGGAATAAGTGGCAGAAACAACCCATGGTTTAATGAATCCATTTCAGCGGGTTAAAGCAAAGAAAGTAAAAGTCAACTAGACTGGACACATTACAGTACATCAAGAAATTAGTGCATAAAACTGATTGAAAATTCAAAATGTGATAACTGTTCAATTCAAGAAAGTGACTAAATCCCTTACATATTTGTTTTTCTTAAATCTGTTAAGTTCCCTGACTTTTAAAAAGTGTGTCAGAGTTTAAAGTCCCCTGTAGTCAATGATTGTATCCCTTAAAACTCATCCTTGATCACCAAAATGACATATTTAAGCATTTTTTTCCTTGAAAATATCTCTCCATGCCTTAAAATAGATTGAATGTAACTCGATATCCTTCCCTCATTTAGTATTCTATGAATATGCAAACTAGCCCCGCCTCCACTCACTCACAGCATCTCAGAGATTCACTATAGTTTTTTAGACTATTTTAAGCAGTTTTAAAGAGAAAATATTCAACAATGGTGTTGACTTATGAATGTGCACATGGTTTGTCTTGAAACATATTAAAGACATATAAGCAACATTAAAAGCTTGATTTTCACAGGGGCATTTTTCATTTTTCACAAGGGGACTTTAAATTAAAAATGCAAATGGTGGATTTGGTGGATCATGATTTTATGCGTAATGAGTCGGTTGTATGTTGCCTTCCTAATGCGTTCTTTTTTAATTCAATTTCAGCCTCTCAAGTCCATAAAGACTTCTGACGCAGCGTCTCGTTTCCTTCTCAGGGAACCATGGTTATATGGGTAACCTGAGACGTTTTTTCTTTTTTTTTTTCTTGTAATGAAGTATGTTAACTCATTCATCAATCAAATAAAAATAAAAAAAATAATTCAAATGAATTAATCCATAACTAAATCCATAAAATGATCCTATCCTGAACTCTATATATGAAGCACCTGACAGAATCCTTTACGATTCTTTATGGAAGCTGTCAGGTGTTTCATATATAGACTAGGATCAACGTTTTAAAACAGTGCCTTCGCTGAAATTGAACTGCTTTAAAATATGAGTAGCTTGTAGTTTAGCAGGTGGCGTTTTCAAACACTTCTCTCTCTGACTCTCATCCATGCGGGGCGAGAGGAGTGTGTGCCCGTGTGAAGAGGAGTGTATGAAGTGTCTGGTGGCCCGTGGCGCTAACGACTCGCTTCCCTCGCCGCGGGACGCCTCCGTGACTCATTAATCTCCGCTTTTGTCTGTGTTTATAAATACGGCTACGCGCTTCATGCTAATCTGGGATCTGCGGAGAGGTATGCTCCATCAGAGATGATTGCTCATTTTACATTTCCCCCAGAGTATAAGCCCATAACGAGAGGAAGAGAGAGTGGAAGACCTGAGAACCGTGTCAGGTGGGCGAATGCTTCAATCACTGGATAAAGATGCTACAAACGTTCCTGACAGAGAATGACTCAGACATCCTATGACTAGACCATGAGGTTGGCCTGTCAGTGCTGATTCCTCTGGCTTCTGGTGACAGGAGTCTCCGCTGATGGCCCTATTTTAAGACCAATGGCTCATGTTAGGAATATAAAGCTCTTTTGATGTGTTTAAGCTTCAAACAAGGGCAAAGATCATGAAATAATGAACAGCTGAAGTGCACTGATACATTTTAAGGAGGTACAAGGAGAGGCAAGGTTCAAATTTGAACGCGTAAATTGGACAAGATCCTGAAACCAGGCCATAGTCGTACATGATAAAAGTGTGTCCTCAAACGCCCTACACTCCGAGTTCATTCCCTATGTGTTCTCCATTCTCTCCTGCTCTTGCCTCTCTCTGCAGGGTCAGGAAAAGAGTCCCTTTGAGTTCATGCACTGGATTGGTCACACCCTGCAGGATGTTGAATTGGAATTTGAATCGGAATGACGGGAAGAGGAATTTACCTAATTGCAATCCAAAGAAATTTGACACAGTCATTTAACAGAGGAATTGTACAACATCAACAAAATGGGCGAGAACAGATCACTGCTTCAGGGTTGCATCTTTTGACTTTGCTTCATGATGTCTGGCTATAATTTGAAGACATGGTTATTACGCTTTTCTTCCATGTTCATCTTTCTTTAGTGTGTAATGTTGCTGTTTTAGCATGACAAATGTTTCCAAAGTCCCTCAGAGTTCTTCTCTATATCAGTGTCAGTGTTTCTGAACTCCTGAAACGCCTCCATTGTAGTCTTGAGTTTCTTCCGGGAACGAACACGTCACAATATTCCTCATTATAATAATTCATACGCAGAATAAAGGGGTGGGGCCTGGTTGAGTTAGTTAGTAGTGTGTTAAACTGGCGGTTATGGTAAGGGGCGGGACATTTCCCAAACACACTCGAAGCGCCCGACCAATCACAACACACTGCTCCAGCCGACCAATCAGAGCACAGTGTGTTTTTCAGAAGGAGGGGCTTCATAGAGACAGGAAGTGAACAGAGCGTTACTGACAGACTGGGAAGAGAGGAGCCGCAACAATGGAGAATATGAGGAGAATAATCAACATTCAAGCAGGAAAACCTGTTCAAGTAGAGACTGAAAACAACACCAAGATATGAAAAGGGCACAATAATGGCTTTTTAAATATAAAGGCATGCTGAAAAAAAAAAAGAAAAAAAAACTGTGTGAGAACAAAGCGCGATAATTATAAAGGCAACATGTTTTTCCTAAATCAAAGAACTGATTTTTATTTTTTCATTATACTAAAGTAAATTATTAAAATTACATATGGAACATATTTACTTGTATTAGGTTGATAGTGTATATCTTTTCTACCAGAGCAATTCATGTTAGATGCATACACTTTTAAAAAGATAAAAACAAGCAGACTTTGTTTTTATTTCCTTTTGTTAAAAACCAGTGCTGTCAATGCCTTGAAATGAAAATGAAGTGCTTCATTTTATTGACTGTGCACTTCTAAAAATATACTTGCAGATGATATAATATTAATGAAATATGCCACTTACAGTAAGTGTACGTTCATTACTATTTTTTGTATGTTTTGTAAAAAGTGTACATTGTAAAAATGTCAAATTTAAAGTACATATTAAATCTTAATGTTTTACTAATATTTTGTCATGCTTTAAAGAAATGCACTTATTTTGATGTTTACTAACATACTAAAGCACTTGATTACAATTTTAGTTTAATTAAATTTTAAACTAAAAAAACAAAATTTTTAGTTTAGTTTACAAATTTAATTTACATTAATATATTTTAACTGTACTAAAATGCAGCTTCATCATTACAAATGTGTAATTTCAAATCTATTTAAATACATGACAAGTTCTAGTTGCACTTTTATTTTACAGTCTCTGTGTTACAGTGTAATTATACATTTAAGTACTTAGTTATAATAATTAACTACCTGTACTCACTATAGGGTTATGGTGTGGTTTAGGGTTAGTTGCATGTAATTAAGCAAAATTTATAGTGATTACTCTAGTAACTATGTGTAACAAAGACACTGTGAAATAAAGTGTTGCCCAAGTTTCAATAGAAATGACAAAGTATATTCAGTTTACTTGAAATATTTGTCAGTACATTCAGCTGCATTTATATTTACCGCCACTTTACAAACACAAAAGAAGTAATAATTATGAAATTACAGATGTACTTAAGTGGGTCAGACTCAGAAACCCTCTAAAGTTCAGCTAATTTCATTTACAGTGATTTATTTTTTTTAGTTGCTAAGAAACATTGTTCAAAAAGTGAAGCCACATGTTCAAAACTCTTCACACATTCAGCGAAACAGAAGTCTTTCAATCATGTTTCATTGCTTTCACACAAAATGCATTCAGAGACCACATTTTGCACAAACTATATATATATATATATATATATATATATATATATATATATATATCTGTGTGACATTTTTCAAATGCTAACACACTGCTCTCAAATTTCTGCAGTTATTACTTTGAAATGTAGAAAATGAAATAATAATCATTCCAAGCTAATTGCAATGTCAGCTGAAAGCGACTCAGGTGTCCTGCTTTAATCTCATTACCATGTTTTAGTAAACAGGGATTGCTTGGAATTGATTTTGTTTGGAAATATGGATGAAAGAAGATCGGCTTGTGGGAAAGAGGAGTGGAACAGAGAGGGAAAGAGAGGAAGAGCAAGAGTGGAGATCTCTGATGCGATGCGGGCCAGAATTATTGACCATGTTGTAAACCATGATCTCTCTGTGAGAGACGCCGGTCTTAGGCTGCAAACACATCTGCACTGTTCAATAGTTGCATCAATAGTACGAATCTTCCTGCAAATTAACAGGTGAGATGAGCATTCTTCAACGATATTACGGAACGATAAAATATGTCTACATTTTTTACATTTTGAAACGTATTGTTTTAGGATCCAAAGGTTGCTTCCGTGAGGCAGAATCTTTTCAGATGTGCAAGAAATTGCCACTGTAATGCATTTTCAATTAATTGCAATTACAGTTGCTAACACCGTTTTGTCCAATCTGTAGTCACATTTCCAAAACTCTGAACATGATTAGCACAACATCCGTGTGTTGTGACCGTACCATTAACATAATTCATGTTGTTTACTATGTGTACATTTAACTTGTTTCTAAAATGCTTACATTTTCTTGTCACACAATCAAAATTTCTGGTCTTATTTACAAATACTTAAACATAGCATGTCAGAAATGAAGCTATAACGTTCCAAACCTCAAAGTTCCCCTGTAGGCAACCATTTTATCCCTTAAAACTCATATTTAAGCGTTTTTTCCTTGAAAAACAAAACCAAAAAAACATCATGCCTTAAAATATCTTGAATGTATGCAAATGAGCAAATGAGCCCCGCCTCCACTCACTCACTCAGCTCAGAGATCCACTGGTTGACGATCACACGTTGATCTGATTGGTTACAAGGTAGTTTGTGACGTCAGAAACACCAGCGATTTCAAAGCGTGTTTTTGAGACTGTCTTTGGTTCACTGCAGTTTTAAGGAGAAAATACTCAGCAATTGAGTCGACTTATGAATTTACACATGGTTTGTCTTAAAGCATATTAAAAACACCACATAGACATAAAAAACAACATTAAAAGCTTGATTTTCACCACAGGGGGACTTTAAATATAGAATAAAGCCTCTACTTCTGCAACATCGGCAGCTCAAAAGTACTGAAAAAAACAACTGATAAACATTTTATGTAACAGTAACAGATCACTGAAAATAGCTGGATCCAATCTCAGTCAGAGGTGTTGAAGTTCTTTATACAGTAAAATGGGACTCTTTGAATTGGTTTTGTTCAATGTGGACGCCGAACAACTCAGAGAAACAGAGACAGAAAGAAATAAAGTCTGGGAGAGGAATAGATGAAGAAGGAGAGGAGTACACAATTCTGATGAAAAAAGTCAGAATCCCCCCCCAAAAAAATCACAATTGCATGTGTGTGTGTGTGTGTGTGTGTGTGTGTGTTAGTGTAGTTCAGTTGTTAAAGACCTCTCTCTATCTGGGTAATGGGAGTGTGTGTGTGTGTGTGTGTGTGTCAGTGAGTGTGTGTGTGTGTGTGTGTGTGGGTGTGTGTGTTTGTGTGTGTGTGTGTGTGTGTTTGTGTGTGTGTGTGTGTGTGTGTGAGAGAGTGTAGTTCAGTTGTTAACGCGCTCTTTCTCTGGGTAATGGGAGTGTGTCTGTGTGTGTGTGTGTGTGTGTGTGTGTGTGTGTTTGTGTGTGTGTGTTTGCGTGTGTGTGTGTGTGAGAGTGTAGTTCAGTTGTTAACGCGCTCTTTCTCTGGGTAATGGGAGTGTGTCTGTGTGTGTGTGTGTGTGTGTGTGTGTGTGAGAGTGTAGTTCAGTTGTTAACGCGCTCTTTCTCTGGGTAATGGGAGTGTGTCTGTGTGTGTGTGTGTGTGTGTGTGTGTGTGTGTGTGTGTGTGTGTGTGTGTGAGAGTGTAGTTCAGTTGTTAACGCGCTCTCTCTCTGGGTAATGGGAGTGTGTGTGTGTGTATGTGTGTGTGTGTGTGGGTAATGTGAGTGACACCTGGTCTGGCTGCATTATGAGAGAAGCTGAACTCTCCTGATGTGTGTTTGATTTGACTGCTGAACAATGGCTCACGAGGCTCTCGACTCTCGGCCAGAACAGTGTGTTTACCTCTGGGAGAGCGTCTCTCAGCGCATCAGACGAGGACGCTGGGTAATAACATTCAGCAGATAAAAAGCCCTCCGTGAAGCAGAGCCTCTGCAAGTGCCTGGTTTTAAACACACAGAAAAGTCAGGAAAACTTTTAAAGTGAAAAGAGAAGGGAAAGAGTGAACCGGATCAACTTGGTCAGCTCTTCTTTGCCTTCAGATCTTCAGATGAGATCAGAGGAGCGAATCTGTTTTTAGAGTTGAGGATTTTAGATGTTGTTGTGAGCTAAAGGAGGGGGTCAGGGCCTCCAGAGAGACATAAATAATACACAGAATTTTGATTCTGCAATATGGTAGTCTGTCATATTGTTTATTCATGACTGTCATTCTAAACCCCGTCTGCAGGGGGGTTTCTACATCACAAATCTCACACTTTAATCGACTCTCAGTAAAGAAAAGGTGAAGATAGCAAATTAGGGCCAGATTTACTAACAGCTTGTGCCAGTGCAAACCCTCTTTTGGCGTTAAAAAACTACGGTCAGGATTTACTAAAGACACGCAGTGAAAACTTAGCGCTGGAAAGGCCTGGACAGGGTTATTTTTCCTGATGACTTTATTGCATATGCATTTGTAGGAGTTTCTCTTTCAGACGCAGTATTTATGAGAGGAGAGTATTAAATGAATCACACAAGGTGATTTAATAAGGTTTGCACTAGTCAATGTTCTGGTGTTTGCGTCATTATTTACCGCCCAAAAAAGCACGTCTTAAACCAGACGCTAATTTGCGCTGCTGTTGTTAGATTGTGTTGGTCATTATGGAAATGATCCGGCTGCGTCTGTGTTCTTTAATGTGTGTGTCGTCAGTAGATCACAAGCAGAACTTTCCCATCGGAGCTTTTATGGGATTATAGCGCTCGCACGCTAATTTGCCCTGTTTAGTAAATCTGGCCCTAAGTATTCAGTTGGGATGCCGTTTGCACACAAGCTCCAACAATTCATGGGCTTTTGCTACATGAGCTTATTTAGAGAGAGAGAGAGAGAGAGAGAGAGAGAGAGAGAGAGAGAGAGAGAGAGAGAGAGAGAGAGAGAGAGAGAGAGAGAGAGAGAGAGAGATTTCAGATCTCTGCTCACCAAGGCTGCATTTATTTGATCAACAGTGTCCAGTGTAAAGAGTAATATTGTGACATATTACTACAATTTAAAACAGCTGTTTTCTATGTGAATAGATAGTAAAGTGTAATTTATTCCTGGAATGAATGAATGAGTCATTTATATAGCACTTTAATATGTACTACTGTACACCCAAAGCGCTTTACAATCCTATCAGGGGATCTCTCCTCAACCACCTCCACTGGGATGATGCGACGGCAGCCACAGTACACCGGCGCCAGCGCGCTCACACACACCAGCTATAGGAGAGGAGAGAGAGTGATAGAGCCAATTCAATGGATGGGGATTATTAGGAGGCCCTGATTGGCCAGGGCACCGGGATTACACCCCTACTCTTTACGAGAAGTGCCGTGGGATTTTTAATGACCACAGAGAGTCAGGACCTCGGTTTAACGTCTCATCCGAAGGATCAAAGCTGAATTTTCAGCATCAGTATTACAGTCTTCAGTGTCACATGATCCGTCAGAAATCAATCAGAAAATGTAGTCTTGTAAGAAAAATAGAGACTTAAGAAAGAAACAAAACAAAACTGTTCATATGTTGTGTTTTTGGTAAACAATTAGTAAGCAATGGGTGACCAATCAGGAGTGATTAGTTTAGCATGAATAGTGTCACGCGTGGCTGCAGACAAATGACTCAGAAGGAAACTATCTTTAATATAATAATCCACAAAAGTAAACAGGAGAAGCTCAGGGGAAAACACAGCCACGTAAGTTAGACGACACAGAACTGAGAAAACGGAGGGCTTAAAGGCCCCATAAAATCAAAATGTACGTTTTTTAGCTTTTAGTATGAATATGTTAGCCTTATGGTTATGAATAAGCTCCAAAACAATGACAAAATGTAGGAGATATAAGCATTTAAAACGTACAGTCTCTCACTTCCGCTAAAATGGATCAGGGATTTTTATGACATCACCGCGACTTCAGCTTCTCATCACATCTTCTGTCCAATCAAATGCTCTCTAGATCTAAAGCTCCGCCCCCTATGCTATAAACACCACCTGGCCGAAGCGAGCGTTGACACGTCACAGAGCATTATGGGTTAAAGATGTGTGTTCGGTTGCTCAAGTGCTCTAGTTTTATTTATCTAGTTTTCCAATGTTTGTTAAGAATGAAATGGCTAGAATTGATTCACATCTCGACATCATCTATTGAATCCAGCGTATCATCAGCGCTCTGATTCGCATCCATGGTGCTGTCAGTCTGTGAGGTAAACTATACGCTATTGGCTGTCTGAAAAGGGGGAGGAGCCATTCAATATGTCCTGCCTTAGCTTCTGTTTCAGTGGAAATTACATCAACACATCAAACAAAGCTGCACGTGCCAATGCACTTCAGTGGGCCTTTAAACCCACACGTAACACACGACCCCTGGCTAACTCAATAAATGACTATGGTAACAGACAAGGTAAGGACTGAACCAAAGCACAGAAAGAAACTAAACAGCTGCATCAACCTGACAAACAGGTGACCAATCAGGGCCTCAGATCTGATCACATGGCCGGGTCAGACCAATGGTATTTTCTCTGACAGCTCCTCAGAATCGACTGCAATACAAGCAGATCTAAAGTAGTCCTGGTTCAGTTTTACATAAGCTAATAATCACTACAGACTTCTTCATGATCCTTTTGCAATAGAGAAACTTTGCGACGATCACTATAAAAAAAGAATAATTGTTGATTTCCATTGCTGAATAGTAATAAAACCATTATTTGAAGGGTCAGAGAGGGGAAGTGCATTTGCTTTCATGTCAAGATCGAGGAGTCATGAGAAAAAACTCTTAATGAAAAATTGATTAAGTATCAAATCCAGATATGATTTATGAGAGGAGGAATACAATACAACACAATACAATCTAGATGTTTTCATCATGTCTTTGATGAGGAGAGAAGAATCAAATGGAATGAAAATCATTTTACAATAAATTCATAATGCGGTGGAGTGCATGGGATGATTTCCCCATCTGAGCTCATTTCAAATGACTGTGACTAACTAATTCAGACAAGGCTTGCGTTTCCCATCAATCTTCCCAATCCGCTCGGCATAATTCAGTTCCTCTGTCTTTTTGGGAATCACGGAGCCATTAAGAGATGTAGAGTAAACCTCTCGGGCGTCTGTGCCAAATTTCAATCTCCTTTATCACTTACTGTTTCCTGACAAAAATAAGACACCGATTTTAATCACTGGCGTCTTTGAAGGCAGTTCTGAGGATCTGAACATTATTAGCCCGCAGTGCATGTTTGCAACTACATTTGGGACAGAATTCAAACTTGTAATTAATGCAGAGTGCGAGATCTGTTTGGAAAGAGCATAAGACTATGTTGTTTGTTTTATGATTTCTTCAGTACCATGTGAAGTTCTGAACATTTTCATGTTGCCAGTCTGAGACGAGAATAAACCAGAGATCAGTGATGTCTGAAAACGACGAGTTTGGGGAGAACGGAAAACTTTCACAAGAGCCTAATGTCCTGAAATGTTCGGAAGTTTGATCATTAGTAATTTCAGCATGAGGTTTATGAGTGTTTGATAAGACTCATCTCCTCCAGTCATCTCTCAACAGATTCTGATGATTATGAAGATGCATGCGTGCTCATACGAGCATCTCAAACATTTTCATCACAACTTAATATCATTGTGTGCAAGCCATGTAAATTTGTCAAATAAAACCGTGAACACTTTTTGTATAATATTAATTTGCCAGAACTGGATGTACATTGTGACCTTGTCACCACAAATGGAGAACATAATTTTAAAATCTAACATCATATATTCTTTTATTTATGCATTTTATTTAATATAGTACTTTGCTGATTAAAAGTAAAAACTGGGCAGGGGATTTTCAGTTCCCAAGATGCTTTGACATCTGACTGGATGGGGAATGTAATGATAAAAAGGGAAAAAATAGGGAGATTTGTTAGTGTTCTTTTAATCGTGTCCTCCAAACACCATCACTGTATATGACATTGTATGAATACTGTATAGTAGGTTCTACATTTTATATAGTTCATACTACATCCACCATGTTGTCAATGTCATGTGACTTGCAGTGTCAGTCGCTTCACGGGCATTCATAAATCCTCTCCTGTTTAGTGTCCGTCCGGTTTTATGAGTTTTATAAATTTGAAAATACTACTTCATGCTTAATATCTGCGAACACTTTGTTTTGATGCTCCCCAACAGACAAGTAACTTTGCAAGTATGTCAATTTATTCTACTAACCCTAACACAACAGTCTAATACTCTAATGAGAGTAACTTGACATGTTGTTGCAAAGTTATTTACAGTTAGTAGAATGTCTAAAGAGGACTGTGTGCTACCAAACAGCTAAAGTTACTAAGTTTGAAACTTATTGTAAAGTCATTAGAAGTTGATTTGCATTAAATAGAAAGTTCTGTCATGAAACTCTAGGTGGCGCAGGTCCTTAACTCAATCTGCATGCAATCACATCAGTCTCTATAGGGCACAGCTGATTGGTTCCTGCTGTATCCGCCATAGATATCATATATAAACGCTAGATGTCTTATGGCGCAGTCACTTCCGGCATCACCGTTCGGCCATCTTATGTCAGTGCTCTGTGCATTAAGGTGAGTGATCAGCATGCACACAAATCCTCATATCTCGCTGAAATATTGACGGATTTACAAACGGTTTGGTTTCTTACAAACGTTATTAACGTGGCTATAATTCCGAATGCTTGAACATGTATGTTATAATTTTTCATATGTATGCAGTGTATGTATGTAGTGTCATAACTACATCTCTGACGTTTATAACAAACCAAACCGTTTGAAAATCGGTAGAAAATTGGGCAAGTTATGGTTATTTAAAAGTATTTGCACCATTAAACGAGTGAGCGAGCGCACTGCCGCAAGATGGCCGCCACGTGTGGACGTCGACCTCCATTGGCCAGCAGCGCGCACGAGACATCTAGTCTTTATATATGATATCTATGGTATCCGCAGCCAGAAACCCTTCAAAGTCTTTCAGAACAAAGTCTTTCAGAAACCCTCCTCCTTCCCCAGCTCCACCAGCTCCACAGCAGTGTGTCGTGTGTGTATTGGCAGTAGTGTGGTAGATTTTTAATAGATAAAATAGTAAACTATATATTAAACTAACCATGTTTCAAACATCTAATGTTACTTCTCTTTTTAGGCCTAACATGATAACACTTTGAAACACAATGTACTAAAACGTTCTGTCCTGTGTTTTTGAATGTTGTATGTTGTGTTGCCATACCCCTTTTTCCTTTGGTCATGTGAGTGTAAAAATAACACATTTTGGAATTGAAACTAGACAGATGACTAAATTTGAACCTTGTGATTAACAATGAAGTAATCATTAAAACAAAGTTTGCTTTACCTGGTAACAGAAGGGTTTGTCTATGAAAACCAATCAAATTGTGGGGAAATTATGTAATGCAGTATGACATTTTTGCCATACCTCCTTATTCTATAAAAACTGTTGTATTCGTGTTAGCTGGTGGGATTCTCAATGGAATTTGTCTGAGATCCTCCGGCCTTGCTCCTTGGGAGAGATTCCCTGAGAACTGCTCGGGAAGATCTCCTGGCCGTGATTAAAGCATTTGTTTGTCAATTATTCATGCACAGGAAGAAAGCTAGTTAGGGAAGCAAGTTAGTTAGGTAGACTATATATTAAGCGTCGATTGGAGACGTTAGGGATCGTCGATTGGAGACGGCCCCGGTAGACTTAGGTCAGATGAGATAGGACTTAGTTAGGTTTAGGGAAACATCTACGACAGTAGCAAGTCCCATCTTGCATGTTACCATCTGGTCGAAGGTATAGGGTCCCATTATAATGAACTGGCCATGCACAACAATCTTTTATATCCTCCAGTATAGCTCTGTTAAATGAATCCTTGTGATATCACAGTTGTCATTTTACATCTTTGGAAGTGATGTTGCTGTTGCGAGAGGGATGTTGTTGATGTCTGTTGTATTTTGTAAGGTACTTTTGTATTTTTGATGTTTGTCAGTATTTGTCATTTGGTGTTGGTGATGACTGAACGGTGCCACAGACACAATTAATTAGACAATAAACTGAACTTAATTAAGTCCCGTACTTGCTCTTCTGCAGCAGAAATAACAGCTGTAGATCTATTCTGCCAAGACCAAACATATCAACATTACCATATCCCTTACCGTGCCAAACACTCAGAGAGTTTACATGGCAGAAATATATTTATGAAAAAATAACAATAATAATAATAAACACGTGCAATTGGCCTTTGTTGTGGTCTAGAAATACAAGATTTGAGCTAAAGCCAAAAGTTGCTTCAAATCTGAGGATGATAACTCTAAAACTGAAGAATTGTTGTTTTCCTGACTGCATTTCAAATGCCTCTGGTAAGTTTCCAGTCTTGTGGGAAACAATTGTTTTCGGTTCCAAAACTTGAAATGTAACAAAATTCTGCGACACATTTGGAAAGTATTTTGACATCACCTTAACTTTGAACAATTCCATAGAAGAAAACACAATGTCCCTTTCCCCCAAAACTGGCAGGTTCCCAGAAGAAGAAAGTTATTCAAAAACCTATTTGCCAAAAGTGTGTCAAATAAAAAAATGGCTTTCTTATCACGAAGCCCACAGTGGAAAGCCATTCTGCTCTCGTCTTTCTCTGAGAGATCAAAAAAGGACTTAGGGAGACAAAGTTAGCGGTTCCACATCCAAACACTGTCCAGGTCAGTTTGTGTGTGTCAAAAACACATTTCCAGCAGGAACTCTGAGAAGCCCTACTTGTGATTCATCTGGCGGTTCCCTTGTAAGACTCCAGTCATCTGGAATATTAAGAATTAATAACCGAGGTTCTGTCTGTGGGCTTGACAAGTTTAAGCAGTGAAAACTGAATATTTCAGAGCTTGGAGAGCACTCACCTCTCAAACTGACATGCTTTTGCCCTTTGAAGATCTAGAAACACCTCCGACTCATGATCAAGAGTGCACATTAACCATCCCAAAGATCTGATTCCCCAAAACACGAGCGAGGAAGCCAAGATGGAGAGCCATTCCTGATTGATGACTCCTGTCAACCCGCCAAATGCAAGTAGAGCTCAACTGTGGCGGTCAAATCACTAGCCAAATTGGCGTGTTACTTATAATGTTTACTCACTTTGCTGGGGAAGTTTGTGTAAGACGAATCTGCCCAGATTTAGCACAAATGCTCAACTCGAGAGTCATCCTGATATATTAAATACAGCGTATGGCGCAGAATCTGCTCATACCTGGCTTACTTGAACACACACGTCACTACACAACAAATAACGGTGCGCTTGTTCATTTGCATTGAAGCAATAGCGATGATTAAAAAGCATTTGAATAACAGAAAAGACATTGTTATTTTCCATCATCCTACATGTTCTGATGTTCTTTGTATTGATCTGTGCTCCTAAAACACATTAATGGGGAAAAGGATGAAAGAGGAAGAGAGGAGATGCTGGATGACAGGATTTTGTATCCAAATTTTATAATATATATATATATATATATATATATATATAATATGCAATTTTATTTTTTGGCTAGTAGAAGTTCTGAATAGGCGGTAACTTAATTTAGTAGCCAAATTTGCTGGTGAGTGAAAAAGTTCATTTCAAACCCGGCTCCTGTGTTGTATGGATTTTCCATAAAAGACCCACTTTTATGCTCCGGGCTGTGCAGTCAGAAAGAGACATGGTAAATGGTTTTCTTGGCAATACTTCTTCAGCTGGCTGTTGTGTTTGCCTCTCTGCTCCCTTTGTAAATGATGTTACTTCCCTCTTTGCTTATACTAGGGCGGGACGGGACTGTTGTGTTTTGAGGGCTTTTTATAACCACCTTTCCCCTTGCATTTCCCACATGATGGATTGGAGACTGCAGCCGTGAATTTCTCTGACTCCAGAAATTCATCACTTCTCTCGCTGTTTTGTCTCGTATACTTGGCCTCTCACTGAAATGCAATGAGCAAAACAGGAAAAATGAAGGTTTTTTTCCGTTCTGAAGGAGCGGGTCATTTACAATTGTGTAAGTCAGAAAGCAGGTCGCCCGTTTAGAAACTGGAAAGATGCTGTAGAAGCCCAGCTGTTTTACCAAAGTCTGAGGAAATTGATTCTTGATGAGTTGGAACGAAAGATCGAACATACGCTGTGAAAGGGAATTATGCCTCACAGAAAACTGAGCCTGAGATGTACATCTTGTAATGTGATGGATCTGTCCTGACACGCGTCTGGTTACTGTCATTGCTAGTGTTTACTGATTGTCGCCTCAAATGAAAACTTGCAGTCTGATCTGAATGTGATTGGATAAACAGACATAAAATGCTCCGTGAATACAAACACACAGAACGACTCTTGTTGTCCGATTCATCAGCGACTGAGCAGTTCTTTTAATTGAACAATGAGTTATCGGTTTGATTCAGTCTGATGAACAAAGCATTCTGTCAGAGCGGTTAATGAATCGACTGAATCAAGACTCCAATTGAAGCAAGAACTGTTTTGCGAACTTAAGGAAGGGCTGCACATTTAATCGAAATAAAACCGAAATTCAGATATGGAATTTAGTTGATCAGACTCCAGGCTTATTTCACAGTAAATGCGGCTCCACACGTTCTCTAAATTTGGTTTGCTTATAATGTGCATTTGAATAGGGAAACAGAAGACAAGCGGAAATTAAAGATATTGAGACAGCCAAGTATTGTAAAATAAAAGTAGTATTATATATATATATATATATATATATATATATATATATATATATATATATATATATATATATATATATATATATATATATATATATTATATATATATAATTATTAGGGCTGGGTAAAAAATATTGATTTCTCGATTTTAATCGATTCTCATTTTTACGAAACGATATCGATTCTTAAATCCCAGGAATTGATTAGTCATCCTGTTTTCAGTTGATGAATGAATGGAACATTGTTGCGCGCATCCCATCCAATAAATTGCAATAATCTTTGTGCTTTGTTATTATTGATATGAAACAAAGTCTCAGATTTCAAATTACGTCCATTTTCTTACGAAATTCAAAAACATAATTACCGTTTTGGCGCTGTGGGGCGTGAGATCGCTCTGGCACAGCTCAGCTCAAGAGAAGCAGCAGCGCGGAGCGCACATTACCTTCTCTTCCGCCTTAATAACACCAGTTACCGCGCGAAATAAACATGAATGAGCATCTGAAAGTGTGTTAAAAGATAGAGTACAATTTATCGAAGTCCGTACCATGTCACATGGAATCGCTCAATCAGTGTTTCAACCGTGGAAAGACGTAAGTAAACAATGTCATGTAACGTCACATTTACCTCAGAAAAAAACATATCCTAAATATATGCACCATATTACATATTCATTTTAATTTTTTATGACAGCCGCCATTTCAATTTTTATATAATTGCATATAACTTTATTATTATAAAAAATAAAAGTGTATTTTAAGTGTTTATATACAAATCAGTTCATTTTTACCTTCAGTATTATAGTAGGCTAATGAAGCCTATAGGCTACAACTGACTCCCATAGTTTACAATAATAGTTAAGTGATTTGTTTTCCTTGAGAAAATTTGCAATGTATTGTACCTGTGTCACAATGCGGTAGAAACGGGGAGGAAGCAGGATCCACATGCAGCACACTTTATTCAATAAACTGAAAACAATACAAAGACTCAGACCAGGAACAGGACTCAGGAGCAGTACAACCAACATTGACAGTAACGACACAAGAACTCACAAAGACTGGACTAAAACACAGGGCTTAAATACAAGGCCAAACAAGCTAAACAAGATAACAAGGGGGCGTGGCTAATCTGAAACACCTGGGGAGACTAATAAACATGAAAAGACAGGGGAACACAGACTGACATCACAACCTGATATCCAAAATAATCAATATTGAATCGAATCGAATTGCAAGCTTGTGAATCGAAATCGAATCGAATTGTGAAATTTGTCAATACCCAGCCCTAATATATATATATATATATATATATATATATATATATATATATATTTTTTTTTTTACAGTTAAATATTAAAATAGTAATATTTCCTATTTTGTTTACTATTTTACATTTTAAGGTGTCATTTTACATTGTGATTATACATTTGAGTGATAATAAATAATGTAGCTACTTATTTTAGGATTAGGTTTAGTTATGGTTAGTATGCATCATTTGCAGTTATTACTATAGTAACTACATGTAACAAGGAAACTGTGCAATAAAGTGTTACCTTATTTTACAGTACAATTATTATTAATATTTTAAATTCATATTGATATATAATCACACTTTTTTTGACCAAACTGTGAAACCAAACCCCCCCCCCCCCCCCCCCCCCCCCCCCCCCCCCCAAAAAAAAAAAACAAAACAAAAACAAGCACAGCAAACCTGGAGCTTAGTGCCACCATATAACTTATGATGTTTCATTAACACAGTTCGGGAGGAGCACGTTCAAATAATCAATCAATCAACTCGTCATCAAACAATTACCATGTCTACCCTATCAGCATGAGAGGAAGCATATATTTATTCACTCTGTCAACTCACCTGACATTCCTTGACAGTTTTTCCCTCCACTCACTCTCGGCTTGTTCTTCCACAGCCAGGAATACGGGGGGAGTATTCTGGGTTCGGGCCGAATACCGATCCTGGAGCCTTTCCTCGGACAGCACGCCAAATACGCATTTATTCTATCTGACTTATTTGTAAGTGTGAACTCGTGAAACATATATATTGGATGTGAAGGCTTAATACATATGGATATGAGTAATTATAATATATTGCGTTCTGAATTGATTATGATTCCGTAAGCAATGCATTGAATTTTTACACCACATCTACTGAACCACCAAAAGTTTGCACATCTGCTCACACTGAGAGAAGAAGAAGAGTTCAGAATTAAGTTTATAAACCCTCATCCTTTTCTATGGATTCATCAGTCTGAATTCATCTGCTGTCTACAGATACATATTTAATACGTCAGCCTTTGGGCTTGGCAAATGATTTTCAAACCCTTTGGTTATCCAAGCCAGCGTTTTTGTAGAGCCTGTTATGCAGTTTTAATTCATGCTCTGAAAACCAAACAGGGATCTTTTGTTTCTAGTTTTTACAATATTGGTTTTGACTGAATATTCATACATTATTGCAAGAAAGCACAGTTTCTGATGAATGTTCAATGGGAAGAAATGTTTGTAGCTGTAAGGGTTTGGAAAGCATTGAGGCTCTCAGCGCCTCCAGCAACAGAAGTTGGTATCAAACAAACCCTGATGGTAGGAGGCAGCTGGGGGAAAATACTCAACTCAGAGACAGAGAAACAGAGAAAGAAAGACGAAAAACATAGTGTTTAGCATATGGCCTGTGTTTAAGGTCCTTAAACAGTCTTCACTCTGAAAAATAAAGGTCCCAAAAGGTTTTTTTTCATAGTGATGTTACAGATTTCAATGGCCTAACTTCAGAACTTTTCAGAACAGCAATTCATGCTTTCATTTCATCTCGCCTACATTACTGTAATTCACTCTACAATGGAGTTAATCACTTTTATATAGAGCATTTACAAATGTTTCAGAATGTGGCTGACTTAATTATGAACATATCACCTCTATTTTAAAGGGCTGGTATAATGCCCTTTTCACAAGATGTAAAATAAGTCTCTGATGTCTCCAGAGTGTGTGAAGTTTTAGCTCAAAATACCCCACAGATATTTTTTATATAACATGTTAAAATATTCACCTTTTGAGGGTGAGCAAAAACGCACCGTTTTGTGTCTGTCCCTTTAAATGCAAATGAGCTGCTGCTCCCGGCACAGGGGGCGGAGCTTCAAGAGCTTGCACTCACACACACACATGCACTGAAAATTTCAGAAACTTTTAGCCTTTTATGTTCAAACCGGAGTCAGACAATGATGGAGAGACTCAAGAAGAAGTGACAACATGTAGAAGCAACAGGACATTTCTGAACGGTTGGTTGATGAATTTATGCAGCTGATGTGTAGTTATCTTCTAGTCATTGATTAGCATATTCTGTCATGATAATCTATAAATCGCATTCAGGGGGCGGGGTTTATGTAAATTCTAGGGTTGGTGATGTCACTAACCCGGGAGGAATGTGGTGTAGTCTCTACCAGCCGTTTGTTGTAGTCCTTAAAAAACGATTTCTTTAAAAGCAAATATCTCCCTTTGCTTTGAACTTTGAGTGTCGTAACTTTGCAGATGTTGTTTATCCTCAAACAGCAACATTACACACTAACTAAAGTTAGAAAAGTGAAATTATAATCAACCACCCCTTTAACTTCTTTGCACTGTTTTTAAATCACTAAATGGCCTAGATCATGGATGTGTGTGTGTGTGTGTGAGTGCGTGAGTGCGTGTGTGTGTGTGTGTGTGTGTGTGTGTGTGTGTGTGTGTGTGTGTGTGTGTGAGTGCGTGTGTGAGTGCGTGTGTGTGTGTGTGTGTGTGTGTGTGTGTGTGTGTGTCACATGCACAGAAGTTTGTTCAGTGTGAACAGACAAATAGCTTTGGAAGATGTTGTTGTGTTCTTGTGTGGTGTTTCACTGACAAGATCAACTGAAAAACTGATTCCATAACAAGTGTCATAATTTATCACCCAACAATAATTGGAGGGTAATGCAAAACATTGCTCATATATTATTAAAAGGTATCATTTTCATTCGAGCTGTATCCAAACTGAATATGCATATTCAACCAGAGGGAAACATCGCACATGAAATCAGTTTTGTTGTGTCGGGCTTTGATAGCAGCAAACCAAAACACTCTGAGAAGCTTCTGCCACACAATATTACAACAATAAATATACTGATTCATATCCTCCAAATTACAAAGATTGATCTGAACTTGGAAAACACACACACACACACACACACTAGAGACGTCGTGCTCGTTTGAATGATGAAACCATTGCTTATTCCTCAATTGACAGTCCTGATTACTGAGTGCAGCACAATTCATATGCAAATAATATGCATAAGCTAATTAGACATCTGATTTTATTGACACCCTCAACTGTATTGTCATACAGTACACTAGACAAGTTCTCTCACACTCTAACCATCAATCAGAGTCTCTAATATATAACAGATTTTCCCTCTCCTGCTTCACAAGACCTCAGTCATATCTCATCATCTTCAATCACAGAGTCTGTCAGACATTTAGGAGAAAAGTTGGAATAATCTTGCAAAGTTGAGTTTGACTTCTACCGTACTAAAGTTCGGAGTAGGTGCATTTTTCTTTCACATTAAATTGATCTAAATTTCCTCATCTTTTGAAGTTATTTTGAACTTTCTATTCTTTAGAATCCTGAAAAATAAAATGTATGACAGTTTGCACAGAAATATGAAGCAGCAACTGTTTTCAACATTGATAATAATCATATATGTTTCTTGAACATCAAATCATCATATTAGAATAATTTCTGAAGGATCATGTGACACTGAAGACTGGAGTAATGATGCTGAAAATTCAGCTTTGATCACAGGAATAAATTACACTTTACTATATATTCACATAGAAAAGTTATGTTTCATATTAGAATAATATTTCACAATTTTACTGATGAAATAAATGTAGCCTTGTCCAAAATATAAATAAACCTTGCAGACCAGAATCGTTTGAACAATTGTATATATCTTATTTCAAATAGTTTTCATTTATTATTATTATTATTTCACTCATTCAAATATTATTAAATATTTTGTATATTGTGTAGATCTGCTTGAAGTCGATTGTTTTATTTACATTGATAATTACATGGGGATATTTGGGGATATTTAATTTAATTAATCAATCAACAATACTATTGATCAGCATTACCAAACGTGGACGTTTTCCACTAGAAACAAACATTGATGTATTATTTTAATTTAATACTGTGAAGCTGCTTTGATACAATCTGTATTGTGAAAAGCGCTATACAAATAAACTTGACTTGACTTGACTTGATAATAATGCAATGAAACATGACAAACTGTGAAACATAATTTTTGCCCAGGGTGTCATACAAAGAAATGATGAAACATGCAAAAACAAAAGAGAACCAACCAAATATTAATAACCAATTATGTTGTAGTCAGTGTTTGCTTTTTATTTTTCTATGCTTTTTTTTTTTTTTTTGCATAGTAAAATAAAACCTGTAGCTGTAGTTTACCACATTTTTTTGCTAAATAATTTTGTCAGATAAATACCTTAATCAAGTTTAGTATTTTGTTCTTCCCTCATATTTAATATATATATATAATTCAAATATATTTCCTCATATTTTGATGGTTTAATTGAACTTGTAGGGTCATTAAAAACAAACACAGACGTCACTTTTGGCCACTACTGTATTTCACTGTATTTTTTTTGGGTTTTTGGAGAGATCTTTAATGGTTTTATACATGGATTGACATCACAGCTCAGGATACCTAAACTTTCCTATTTAATGTCACTTATCCCACGGTGCCGGAGCCGCTCTACTTTGAGAATGTTCTGTGTTTTATCTGATCAGAGTTCTCACTCTGAAAACTCTGATGAAAAGGTGAAATCATCATTTGTTCCCCTTCGGCACACTGGAACTATCAGGAACACACACACACACACACTCACACATGGACAGAATATTCATAGTCTCCTTCATTGCTATTCCTCGAGTGAGATTTGAATAGAGAAACCTCAGCTTTTCTCTCGGGTGACCTTGGAGGAGATGATTTCATAATATTTGGCCAATGAAGTGATGTATTCTGCATCACTCAATGCAGCGCCGGCCATCAGGGATTCAATACGTGACAACAGACAGATTTCTTGCAAACCATATCTTATTCGAGTGCATCTTAGATGGAGAGTGGGGCTTATAAATTCAACTCGCCGTGGTTTCAGTCCTGACGATTTTGTTGTTCAAAAACACTTGAGACTGAGGCAGTTCAGGTAACATGGTGAAGGCTCGAAATTCAACAAATACAGTTCAAACTGAAGTAAAATGGCCCTCAAAACAAAATGTCTGTTTAGGGTTAATCTGAACTACCAACACTCTAAAAAAAACACTGGGTAAATATAGGACAGAACACTTGTTGGGTTAATTTTACCCAGCATAATGGGTTGATTCTTTTTTTTTTTTTACTTCACACATGAATTAATTTAAATCCTCTAAACGTTTTCAAAATACTCCACACAACCACTGGTTTGCATGATAATTCCTTTTTTTTTTTATATATAATTTTTTACAGTATTGTATATTTCATATAGCAAATTTAATACATATTGCCTACATTTAAGCTTGTTTAACAAATATATGAAGTCAAAATTAAACATTTAGAAGTAATGCGTTTCACTCGTAGACGAAATATGCGCCGACTGACTCCATAACCTGTCCATAAACAATCAGTGTACAGCTCTGAGGACATATTTAACATCCTAAGTACAGTATTTATATTCTGTATCTTTTTGAACAAAATCATAAAATTTTATACAAGGCATCAAGCGTTTCCATCACGTGAGTCACGCGAAACTCGTGTAGGTGACTCACATCGCGCCCCTGTATGTTGCTTTGTGTAAAATTAAATAATATACAGCACAATAACAAATTTATAGATACAGTAAATTGTATACCAACCTGTATTTTACCGAAGACATGCAACAATTTGAAAGAGCTGCACTGCTCTCTCCTGAAGAGGTCGCAAAAACCTGACCCAGGAGCTGGGTAACACAAAAACTACTCAAACACTGGGTTGTTACATCTGACTAGTGTTGTTTTTGGCGGCCTGTTTTAATTTTAGTTTTAGTCTAGTCTTTGTGTCAAGCTGTAGTTTTAGTTTTTATTAGTTTTAGTCACGTTCATACTCTTTTTAGTCTAGTCAAGTTTTAGTCGACGAAAACTGATGATATTTTAGTCTAGTTTTAGTCAATGAAAATTGTACAATGAGGAAAATATTTTTCTGCTATTTTGCAAGTTCTCCCACTTAGAAATCATGGAGGGGTCTGAAATTGTCATCGTAGGTGCATGTCCACTGTGAGAGACATAATCAAAAAAAAAAAAAATCCAGAAATCACAATGTATGATTTTTTAACCATTTATTTGTATGATACAGCTGCAAATAAGTATTTGAACACCTGAGAAAATCAATGTTAATATTTGGTACAGTAGCCTTTGTTTGCAATTACAGAGGTCAAACGTTTCCTGTAGTTTTTCACCAGGTTTGCACACACTGCAGGAGGGATTTTGGCCCACTCCTCCACACAGATCTTCTCTAGATCAGTCAGGTTTCTGGGCTGTCGCTGAGAAACACGGAGTTTGAGCTCCCTCCAAAGATTCTCTATTGGGTTTAGGTCTGGAGACTGGCTAGGCCACGCCAGAACCTTGATATGCTTCTTACAGAGCCACTCCTTGGTTATCCTGGCTGTGTGCTTCGGGTCATTGTCATGTTGGAAGACCCAGCCTCGACCCATCTTCAATGCTCTAACTGAGGGAAGGAGGTTGTTCCCCAAAATCTCGCAATACATGGCCCCGGTCATCCTCTCCTTAATACAGTGCAGTCGCCCTGTCCCATGTGCAGAAAAACACCCCCAAAGCATGATGCTACCACCCCCATGCTTCACAGTAGGGATGGTGTTCTTGGGATGGTACTCATCATTCTTCTTCCTCCAAACACGTTTAGTGGAATTATGACCAAAAAGTTCTATTTTGGTTTCATCTGACCACATGACTTTCTCCCATGACTCCTCTGGATCATCCAAATGGTCATTGGCAAACTTAAGACGGGCATTGACATGTGCTGGTTTAAGCAGGGGAACCTTCCGTGCCATGCATGATTTCAAACCATGACGTCTTAGTGTATTACCAACAGTAACCTTGGAAACGGTGGTCCCAGCTCTTTTCAGGTCATTGACCAGCTCCTCCCGTGTAGTTCTGGGCTGATTTCTCACCTTTCTTAGGATCATTGAGACCCCACGAGGTGAGATCTTGCATGGAGCCCCAGTCCGAGGGAGATTGACAGTCATGTTTAGCTTCTTCCATTTTCTAATGATTGCTCCAACAGTGGACCTTTTTTCACCAAGCTGCTTGGCAATTTCCCCGTAGCCCTTTCCAGCCTTGTGGAGGTGTATAATTTTGTCTCTAGTGTCTTTGGACAGCTCTTTGGTCTTGGCCATGTTAGTAGTTGGATTCTTACTGATTGTATGGGGTGGACAGGCGTCTTTATGCAGCTAACGACCTCAAACAGGTGCATCTAATTTAGGATAATAAATGGAGTGGAGGTGGACATTTTAAAGGCAGACTAACAGGTCTTTGAGGGTCAGAATTCTAGCTGATAGACAGGTGTTCAAATACTTATTTGCAGCTGTATCATACAAATAAATAGTTAAAAAATCATACATTGTGATTTCTGTTTTTTTTTTTTTAGATTATGTCTCTCACAGTGGACATGCACCTACGATGACAATTTCAGACCCCTCCATTATTTCCAAGTGGGAGAACTTGCAAAATAGCAGGGTGTTCAAATACTTATTTTCCTCACTGTATTTTAGTCTCTTTTTAGTAATGCAATTCTATTAAACCCAGTCAATATAGAATTTCAAACAAGGTTATCTTATTATATTTAGTATATTTAGGGCTGTGACTGTGGCCGTTTTTTTTTTACCACCGCGGTAATGGACCAACTACCGGCGGTGGTTGGGGGGTTATTTAAAAAAATAAAAAAATAAAAACTCATTTTATATTTCCACACAAAGTGATATAGCCTACCACTCTGCGCTCTGAGAGGGATGTTGGACACGAGCAGGAAAGAGATCGATCTCTTTATGATATCTTCGTGTTTCTACTTGATGTAAATTGGTCTGAAGAGCGAATTTTATCCTCCACAAGGGCGAAATATTTAGGCTATGTTTGAGATTGCGCTGCCAGAGAAAGTGAAACTAAAAATCACCCGCGCGTGTGAAACGCGCTTTACAACTAAACTTGACGCGCCATATGTCTAATATAACAAGCACAAACTGTGTTAAAAAGAATTTGACATGCAAGTACAAATGTAGGCTGTCTGTCCTACAGCGTTTTTCTACTTTACCACAGTAAAGAATACGAATATAATAGGCATAATTAAAAGCGAACCAATGAATAAACGTTTATAATCCCTTTAGAAAATGGGTGAGACGTGAATGAAGATTTGGGAAAAGAAAAAAGAGATTCCATGCAGGGATGAGTCACGATTTTTGGATATTCGATTAGTTTATTTAATTATAGAATATCGAATAGGTTGTGCGATTATTCTCTAAAATAAAATCTCCATGTTCTGGTGCTGATGCGGTGACGCGTTCATGTAACCAGAGACGCTGCCAATAACATACAGCTGTCACAAAGAACCGGCAAAAGTAATGATTATGAATGTGTTAAATATATCAATGAGACATTTTAATATAACAACTAATGGAGGAATATTGTTAAATTCGCTGATAATCGGGTGACCAGATCGCAAACCAGAATTTAAACCCGACAAAGCTATGGGCACGCACAACTCTCTCATTCGTCGTGACGTTATAACATTTCGTCTCGTCTCGTTTTGGTCAACGAAAATGAAGAGACATTTTAGCATAGTTTTTATTTTGTAAACCACATTTAGTCTCGTTTTTATTCGTCAACGATATTGCATTATACATGTATTTTAGTCATTGTCACATGACCAGCATTTACGTCTCGTCTCGTCTCGTTTTCGTCAGGTGATAACGGTTCGTTGACGACAATATTTCGTCATAATTTTCGTTGACGAAAGCAACACTACATCTGACCCAGGATCTGGGTTACACAAACACTACCCAAACACTGGGTTGTTACGTCTGACTCAGGATCTGGGTTACACAAACACTACTCAAACACTGGGTTGTTACGTCTGACCCAGGATCTGGGTAACACAAACACTACCCAAACACTGGGTTGTTACGTCTGACTCAGGATCTGGGTAACACAAACACTACTCAAACACTGGGTTGTTACGTCTGACCCAGGATCTGGGTAACACAAAAACTACCCAAACACTGGGTTGTTACGCCTGATCCAGGAGCTGGGAAACACAAACACTACCCAAACTCTGGGTTGTTACGTCTGACCCAGGAGCTGGGTAACACAAAAACTACCCAAACTCTGGGTTGTTACGTCTGACCCAGGAGTTAAAAAAATAACCCAAGATTTTTTTTTAAAGTGTAATTAAACATAAGTCGATATAGTTTATTGGAATGGTATCTGAATGGTAGTTGTTCTGTGTCATGCAACTTTTTTCCATAAAGATAAAGAATTGGTTTTGCATCTGCAACTTTTACAGACTTACAAGAGACACAACTTTATTATTTATTATTATTATAATATTATCTTATTACTGCTCTAAGAAAAACATTAATAAACCTCAACATCCAGGCTAACTGACTCATGCTAACCAGCGCACCCTCTGCGCATCTGATGGGAACTGCAGGGTTGGCACTCAGAGTCAGGGCCAGTCATGGTGATATGACACGCAACGGCATTGAAGGTTATTGTAACTGACTCGTCTCAGATGAAAACCTTTTAAAAAAGTCATGGGGAAAAAGTGAATTTTTGCTGCAGCAATGTCAGCGTAGACTTTTTCTTCTCTGAGTCCACTGAAACCACCAGATTCACCTTAAAGGGGTCATGTCATACATTTGCTGTTATATTCTGTTCTTGTTAGTAATGTTCTGTATTGGAGTTTGTGGAGCATCTGTTAAATCCTTAGAGGTCTCTGTCACTGGCTTAAAAACAGCTTGTGATGCATCCAGAGACCTTTGCCATTGAATCAAACGTTGTGTGACCGGAACTGCACTGTAGCATCATGTCAGTGGTTTGCAATTTCTTGGATAACTATACAATCATGTAGTCGACACAGAATGAAATATGTGTCAAATCTTTCTCTAGTGCATCCAAAAACGCCTGCAGCTTTCCTACCGTTTTCTACCATGATTTCTGTCATTAGAGTAAAAAGAGCGGATGGATGATTGTTTTCAGTGCGCGACTGGTTGAGTTAGTTAGTAGTGTGTTAAACTGGCGGTTATGGTAAGGGGCGGGGAATTTCCCAAACACACTCGAAGCGCTCAACCAATCACAACACACTGCTCCAGCCGACCAATCAGAGCACAGTGTGCTTTTCAGAAGGAGGGGCTTCATAGAGACAGGAACTAAACAGAGCGTTACTGACAGACTGGGAAGAGAGGAGCCGTAACAATGGAGAATATGAGGAAAATAATCAACATTCAAGAAGGAAAACGCCTCGGTTACGACTGTAACCTCGGTTCCCTGAAGAGGGAACGAGCGTTGCGTCGAGATTTACGCTATGGGGAACGCCTTGCGTGATGATGTCTTGAAGCACATGTAAAATCAGTCCAATGGTGTGGCGGAACGTCAGAGGCGGGTGACGTCACGTACCAGGAAACTATAAAGCCTGCCCGAAAACAGAAAGCGAAAGCTTCGTAAAGTCTGAAGTAGTCGCTGACAGGCATGAAGGAGATATGGCAAGGTGACGCAACGCTCGTTCCCTCTTCAGGGAACCGAGGTTACAGTCGTAACCGAGGCGTTCCCTTTCAAGGGAACTCGCGTTGCATCGAGATTGACGCTATGGGGAACGTCTATACCAATGCCACCATAGCTACAAATGTCTGTCCTGTGTGAATCGAGTGAGCAGCACTAGGATGACAAAACCTGAGACCCTGGAGTAGAGTCTAGGTCCAAAGAGTAAAATCTGACGAAGGTGTGCGGTGAGGACCAGCCTGCCGCATCACAAACGTCCTGTAAAGGAACTCCTGATATGAGGGCCTTGGAGGCCGCCATACTCCTTGTAGAGTAGGACCGGACAGCCATAGGAGAAGGCTGTCCGGCTGCCTCATTGCTATATTTGAGAATTAAAACCTTTGTTTCTTCATCTTCGTGTTCGCCTCCTACATCATCCATCCAAAGCCTGACAACTTAAAAACAAACAAACAAAAAAATAAAAAATAAAATGACTACTGGAGAAATAAAATAAAATTAACACTTAACACTAAAACTAAACACTAAAACTATTAATAAATGCTTGGGCGTTGGAAGCAAAAAAAAATTAAAATAAAATAATAATAATAATAAATAAATAAATATATAAATGTGGATGGGTCCTCCCCCAGAAAATGTAACTGGAGTAGATGCATGTATTCTGGTGGCTTCATTGTGGGAGCCTGAGCCTGTCAGAGCAAATATATTTATAAGATATAGTCCATCATCTTGTCCTGTAAGGCACATAAATGACTGACTGGAGAAATGGGAAAAGCCTTGAGTGTCCTATCTAGTTACCCAATGCAATTTCTGTTGGATCTTGGACGTGAATAAAACATTGCAGCATCAAAACATCCAGCCTAAAATTAGTTTCAAAATATTATTTATTCTATTTTTAGACTGTAGCAAATACATCAGTGTGTAGAAATATACACTTTTATTCTAGTACTTCTG
This sequence comes from Abramis brama, assembly GCF_963993115.1. Taxonomy (NCBI): domain Eukaryota; kingdom Metazoa; phylum Chordata; class Actinopteri; order Cypriniformes; family Leuciscidae; genus Abramis; species Abramis brama. The sequence goes on along the minus strand of NC_139986.1, from coordinate 1,536,166 downwards.
AGATTATCTGAATGACTGTAATATAAAATATACATGGGGTTGAAAAGACTGTTTGAGCGGCTGTTTCATACATATAAATGACGATCACCTATAAACTGTCTTGGAGGATATTGGGGCCTTAAGGAGTCTTTTTAAAGTAATCAATACCTTTATTCAGCGAAGATGCATTAAATTGATCAAAGGTGACAGTAACGACATTTATATGTTACAAAATATTCTATTTCAAATAAATGCTGTTCTTTTAAACTTTCTATTCATCAAAGAATCCTGAAAAATAAAATATATGACGGATTCCACAAAAATATGAAGCTGTTTTCAACATTGATTATAATCATAAATGTTTCTTGATCATCAAATCATCATATCTGAATGATTTCTGAAGGATCATGTGACACTGAAGACTGGAGTAATGATGCTGAAAATTCAGCTTTGATCACAGGAATAAATTACACTTTACTATATATTCACAGAGAAAACAGCTGATTTACATTATAATAATATTTCACTGTTTTTACTGTATTTTTTATCAAATAAATGCAGCTTTTGTGACTACGACTCTACGAGTTTATAAAAGATTTACAAATCAATTTAAATTGATCAATTGAGCATAGGCTTACTATTGGCCAGCATCACACGCATCACACACATGACCAGCGTCGGCCAATAGTGAGCCTCCGTTCTGACGTACAACCCAGAAGTTACACTACGTCAACTCACTCAGAGAAACCCAGAAGAACATGAAGAGTTGAATAAAGTCGTTTTTTGTTGTTGTTTTTTTCACACAAAAAGTATTCTCGTTGCTTGATAAACTTAAGGTTGAGCCACTGTATCAAACTTTCTGGGCCGGCAAGTTTCAATTACAGAGAAGCCTATGAAGGAGTGATCCAGCTCTCAGATTTAATCAAAAATATCTTAATTTGTGTTCCGAAGATGAACGAAAGTCTTACGGGGTTGGAACAACATGAGGGAGAGTAATTACTGACAGGATTTTCATTTTTGGGTGAACTAACCCTTTAAATAGCAACAGTGGCATTTACATTCTGCCTTATTTCCAAAGAGAGCCGCAAGAAATCACTTCACGCAGTCGTAACCCCTGATCATCAGCACGTTAATGTCTTTGCTCAGTGGTCACCCGACGCTTATAGGATCACAAATGAATCTCCATCTTAATTAGATGACCTGTAGAGCAGACACTCATCAGGAAAACAATCACATCATACATACATAACAACGTCAAGCACATTATCATATTCACAAATCAGGAACCGTGGCAGACACACTCTGTGTCACAGAGTGTGACCGAGGGAAGCAGACACACTCTGTCAGTTCAAAGCTAGACTAAAAACACATCTCTTTGACCTACACTGTAAAAAAATTGCTGTAGTTATGCAGCTGTTTGCCAGTAACTTACTGTAGATTTAAATTTATGTTATTTACTGGCAACAGTTTGTTCAAAGTTAAATGAACATTAAACATTAACAAGTCTTTGTCTTTACAGAATAAAACTATAAAATAACAACCTAATGCAAAGCATTCTGGGAACACCGGTTATTATTTGTTTGGGTAACAAATTCATTGAAAAAACAAGAATCTAAAAATTTTGGTGAAGTAAATTATAAGTAGATTATTTTGCTTAATTATTCCCTGGTGGAGGCACCGTGCGCTTATTAATAGTTTGGTAAAAGAAAAAAGAAAAACCTCCGGCCACTTCACCATTCAACTGCCGGGAATCCAGGTTTTCTTGTTTGAAAAATGTAAACATTTAAATAAACCACTAGGGTTAAGAAAAGGGTTACACTTAATATTTGAGGAAAGAAAATCTGCAAAGATTCTCCTTAAGTGTGTGCTGCAAGCAGATTTCACAGTCGGTTAGGATTTTAAAACTCCTGTAGTGTGAGCCAGGCATTAATGTGGGTAAGTTTCAGGAAAAAGCAACATTTTGAGCAAAAAGCTTTGAAAATCAAGTTTTTGTCAAAGACTATACGTCTGGATTGGATTCAGAACGATGATCAAATATTGATGATCACATTATTTTACATGAGCGCAAGTAATCTTCTATCCGCACTGAATCTGAAATCGAATATAGCATCCGAAAAAACAGTACGCCAACAGAGTAGTATGTCCGAATGCATAGTATTCGAAAGACAGTATGCAAAAAGTCCCCGGATGAGCTAATACTCCTGAAGTTTGCATCCGATGGACACTTTACTGTCTCATGAGGCCACGGGAGAGGATTTATGAATGGGAGTGACATGACACCACTGACTGGTAGGTCACATGACAGTAACAACATGGCGAATGCAGTACTTCCGAATTTCATACTATATAGAACGCACTTTTTTAACTTTGAGTTTTCCAGCTTTCCGTGTTTTCACTGTTATACGGTAGGGGGCGCTATTACACTTCTTCTGAACGAGTACTGAATCTCCTGATCAAAACACAGGCGAAGAAGAAGCAAAAACAAACAATATCATATGTAATCATATGCATATGAAAAATAACGCGATCATCAACATTAACAGCATATAAATCAAATCTGCCTAATGTTACTGAATGAAATGTCGACCAGGACGAGCTACAGGACTGAGAAGCTTTGAGGTGTTGATGAACTCGATCGACTCCATCTGAGTTTTAATCATCGTTCTGAATATGATCCGGACCGAGCTTTTGACAAAAACATAATTTTCTCAGCTTTTTGCTCAACATGTTTCTTTTTTAATGAAACTTCCTCTGAGTTGATAAAAAAGAATGAAGCAAGAATAAAACATGTTTTGTTGTTGTTTAAAAGCAGAGGCTCTGTTCTTTCTTTTGATATATTGCATGTTCAGATACAAAATATATGTAACATAAAATAAATATAACCATCATGTCCTACAACAAAATATTGTATAATTATATAATTTTGCGAAAATGATAAAAAATGCTGGCAGTGGCAGGAAACTTTTTTGCGAAGTAAGTTCAAATTCAAAAACCTAGTATGAGATTTTGGACGCCATCTCGGTTTACGCAGATCATCTCTGCTTGTTTCGTTTATGGATCCAGATATTTATTTCAGAAGATGTGTAACAGCGCCCCCATAACAATATTACTTTATACTGGAAAAACTTGTCAAAGGTGCGGGAAAGAGTAAAAGCTACCATTTCTGCAAGTTCAGCTTTAGAAACTTTGTGCAGAGTGGAATCTGGAGGCACTGTATGCAATGCCTTGGATTACAGTACATCTTGTATCCAGATATTGTCCATTTTGCAACAAGATCGCATTTAACAGCCAGGTGTGGACTCAGATAAGGTCCTGATCGGATTGGACCGTCCCGCTCCTGAAGTGGATGTTCTCACATCGACTCGGGATGTTTCTAACCAGCAAGAAACATCTGAGTAACAGGAATATTCAACAAGGAACAAACCCTGAAACCGTCTCATGCTGTGTGCTGATAATACGCAGTGCCAGTCAACGTGATTGGCTCGTTCACTGCAAAAAAAGCCACGATTCCACATCGTCGTCCTCGTATCACACAGTTTACTACACTATCTGCCTTTACACTCGACCGGATCACAATGAACACTAGCAGATGCATTTGATTCTGTTGCAGAACATTTGCCTTTTAAATCATAGCATGTCTTTTAGACGACCCAATGCTAATGATACATTCACATCGCCAACAGGCAAAAGCATGCTAATTTGTGCGCCACACGCTGAACATCTTTTGCACAGGCTAATTTGTTTGAACGCTATACTTAGTAATTCAAATAGCAATGTAGGGATGCAAGCAAGTTGTGCTCAGATATGAATGATGTTTTGGGCCGTTTCTCATTTGACTGAGAAACCATTTGCTTGAGGAACGCATGATACCTATAATTGGTGGCAGACTAACGTATGTGATGTATAGTGTGTGTGTGTGTGTGTGTGTGTGTGTGTGAGCGTGACGGAGCAGAGATAATCCCTCATGCTCTCCACACGCTGGACACGATTAGCTTCTCGCTACTCAACTGATCCACACCAGGGCTTCTGCTACTCCAGATTATTTCGACTAAATTTGCTGCAGAGCTCATTCCAGAAGAAAATAAAACCAGTCAATTAATCATTTCTGTTGCATTCAGATCTGTAACAATTTGGAAATTAACATTTGAGGACACTGATTGCCTGAAATGGAGAAAGTTGAGAGTTGTACTCGTACATATTGGATTTTAGCGGCTTTAGGTCACAGAAGAGAATATTTCTTAATATTTAATTTAACTATGAATCTACTCAGATACTTTGTGTATGAAACTAATGAAAGCTTGTTTCTGCCACAAATTAAAAAAAGGTATTTCATAATTTAATCTCACAATTCTGACTTGTTTTCTTGCAACTGCGAGTTTAGATATGAATAGTTTTAGAATTGTGATATATATATATATATATATATACTGTGTATATATATAACTCTATATCAATTCCGAGTTATAAAGCATGAATTGTGCGATTTAAACTCGTAATTGCGAGGAAAAAAGTCAAAATTTAACATAACTTTTAGTATGTGTAGTAAATTTGACTGTTATAATGCATTTTTTTAATATATTTATATAAAGTAAAAACATTGAAATATTATTCTAATGTAAATCAGCTGTTTTCTATGTGAATATACAGTAAAGTGTAATTTATTCCTGTGATCAAAGCTGAATTTTCTTCAGTGTCACATGATCCTTCAGAAATCATTCTAATATGATGATTTGATGCTCAAGAAACATTTATGATTATTATCAGTGTTGAAAACAGCTTCTTTTTTGCTATTTTTGTGGAAACTGATACATTTAATTTTTCATGAAAGTTCAAAAAAGGAAAAAGTTCAAAAGAGGATAATTTATTTGAAATAGAATATTTTGTAACATTATAAATGTCTTCAGTCTCCCTTTTGATCAATTGAATGCATCCTTGATGAATAAGTATAAATTTCTTAAAAAAATAAAGTATTTCTGACCCAAACTTTTGAACGATCGCATATGTAATAGAAAACATTTATAATGATATTTATTTATATATTCATTGCTGATGAATGTCAGTGTGTCGCTCTCTGATTGGCTAGTGCTTGATCATTGCAGTGCTGCAGATCTGTCAACCAAGAACTATATGACACTAATATATTCCTTCTGAAGGTTCACAGAAGGACTATCGCACGCATCTAAATTATGTTCCTACAACACAGGACAAATCAAAAGGTTGAATGGACACTTTTAAGACCAGCATTATGTTCCGTTTACCAGCATGTTTGGCATTACTTGTAGCATACTTGTTACACCGATATAACATACCTATTTACATGACGGGATGTTTTTATAAAGGGAAATATAATGTTTTTAATCAGATGCATATTCAATAGCACATTTCTGAGTCATTCTGAATACGGTGTTCATGGTGTAATGTGGGATTTATTTGAATGAACTCTTGTATTGTGTCAAGGAATTCAAGGATAACAATACAGAAAGTGACATATACTTTTAAATGACATGCTTTATTATTTAGCATGCTGGCGAAACCATGCAGGACTGACCGTCACAACCTCTCATGTCTCACGCGTATCATCTGTGAGGTTTAGATGTCTACATCAATTCAAAGAGTTTAGTTTGCACGTGTCATGTCACTAGCAACCAGCGGCACTATGATGGCTTAACTGTGCCATAATTTCATTTGCATTATCGATGTAGCAAATCAAAGTAAATGTTTAATCTTATAAGGGTTTTCAGAAAATTATATGCATGTACAGTTTGCACACTTGACTGATGACCTTCATGACTGGGTTGTGTGTTAGTAAGTTAGTTGCCACTGTTGAAATCTTGACTGAAGAAAGATAACGATTAAAGCAATCATCACATGAACGCACACAGAAAGTTAACGAGTCATGGTGATAAAGGGAAAAAATAATAAAAGTTAGTTGTCAGTCAAACCCTCAACCCTAGGATTCATTCTTGTGTTGCTCACTTGATTTTATTCCATTCACAACATTTTAAAGTAGAGGGCACAACCTAACGCGGGGCTAGTTGTCACACAACAAAAAAATTCTCTGAACCCTAAGTGGATTTACACAAACTGAGAAAGTCAAAAAGTGTTAGTTTGTGCCCCGCTCTTCTCTATGATAATTGGAGGCTGGAGTCGCTCAGGAATAAATCTGCTCCACATGCGTCACTGGGATGTCTCTGAGATGGCTTCATTTCATCGGGTCATTTGCCCATATGTCACTGAGACTCCCTTCGGGTGTCAGAACATCATCATCACATGCAAGAATGGAAACGCATTTGAATCTGAGCTCTTTTTGACATTTTTGTCTTTTTCAGTTTTGTTTTTTTGATCACTTTGCCTGTGTTAATGCTAACTGCATAAAATTTGGCACAGGTGTGCATTTTTATTATAATTTTACTATTTCACCGCCATTTCCTTTAAAAAATATATTTTGCACTAGGAACACACAATAGTTCCTCTCAGCGCCTTTTGGACACAAATGTCCCCATTGAAACCCATTAAAACTGCAATTTTTAATCCCAGGGCAATTTAACAATATAATGATGCAATCTTTGTTAGAAGGCTTTCATTCTGTTGGCAAGGCTTCAAAATTTACATTTTTACTATTTTTTACCAGATGGTGCCATTTTTTCAGGTTTGGTCTATAAAGCAAAAACTCGCTTTATTCCTGTTTTCTGCTTTGGCATATTATAGAGCCAACTGGATAAATTATGCAACGATAATTGTGTGGTTGTGTTGGTATGGATGTCTGAGTGTGGTTTGTATGTGTGTTATAAAAAAAAAAAAAAATGTGTGTGCATGTGTGTGCTTGTAATATTGAGAGAGAAAAACTCAACTGCAAATAACAAATCAAGCCTGTGTGTGTCCACTGTATCCAGTGGGGAGAATCTGTCACTGCGCTCAAACTAAATCTCACCGAAAGCTCATTTTTTGAGATATCAACCTCAAATTTGGAACACAACTTATTTATATTTATGGCTTTGATTTTCTAGGTGTTTTAGAGTTCAACTTGTTTCATAAAATATATTTTTTATATAAAGTAATGTTCATAAATCATTTTCAAAAACTTAAACCTATATAACTTTTTTTTTTTGATTTACTTATTTAGTTTACTTCACACCAAACTTAAGCTTAAAAGCTTAAAAGCTTAAAATTTTTGAGTTTTTTGACACAGACATTTTTGTCCACCATGGACCTATGTGTAACTTTTTTTAATTGATGCACAAGGGTTTTAAAGATGTTAATCAGATGTTTGTTCATTAATAAAATGTGTACAAAAGAATGCAATGTTTGATGACGAGTTCTTGGGTGGACATTTAGAAACGTGTGTGCTTTCTGAAAGGTGTCTGGTGTCATGCTTAAATATAACACACTTATTACTTCTTATCTTTATCAGTGCAGAATGCTACCTAATCAACGCATGATCACTTGAATTGTTAACAGTAGCATTTTGAATTAAAGATAACTTGGAAATGATGTCAGCAAACTTCAACACTACTCGCATCACATACAATCATGACAAGGAGCAATTTTTTTATTTAAAGCACAGTTTATTTATAAACATGTACATGTGTGCTGACAAATAATAACATTTCTGTCAAATATGCTGAGAAAATTAATTTGAAGGAATCAACTTAAAGGACCCAAAGGAAAATACTATAAATTAATATAACATAATGTTTATGTCAGTTAACATATTAAATAGATTCCATTCGGAACTTTTCTTCTACCTATGGAGCTATTTTAGATTTCATGAAGTTTTAAACATTAACTAACAGATTCATCTAGACTGGCTTCTTCCTTTACGTCAAGCACATCACATTTAAGTATATGCTCAGTCTTATGCAGTTTTCATGCATACCTTAATTAATGACGATTTGTGAGCTGTAAAGAATGTTATGTTCAAATATTATGTTATATCTTGTTATACAGAAGTTAATGTGTAACTATGTAATGTGTAACTATTAAGGCGGCAGTGGCTCAGTGGTTCTGGATGGCGCCTTGCATGGCTGACACCGCCGTCGGTGTATGAATGAGTGAATGAATGGGTGAATGTGAGGCAATATGTAAAGCGCTTTGGTGGCCATCGGTCTGTTGAAAGCGCTATATAAATGCAGTCCATTTATAGCATCAAGCTGCATTGAACAACTTGCCATTTAGCAAACCCTTCAATCCAGAGTGAGTTACTGTTCACTAATGGCAGAAACAGTTGCAGAAACATGTTCCTGAAGCATCCTAAGGTTAAGAGTCAAAACACTGTTAAAACACTGAATTCTCCGTTTACTGGTCATCACTACTTTGGATCAGGAGATTTTTTCATATATTACCTGTACTGTAGTGTGTAATGCAGTGATTGTGAATGTAAAAGGTCTGCAAAGTCTCACAGATCAAAGTGCAGATAAACTGAGTTTGTGTCTCCTAAAATAAAGAAGTGATTCTGAACTGAAACAAGTCGTCAGTAATTCAGTCTCACGTCCTGCTGAACCTGCATAGTTTTATATCTAATTTGCATAATGCCAGCCTGTGGTCTTGATTGGCTGAGCAGCGTCTCTTAGCCCCGCCCTCAAACACTGTAGTTTATCTGAGACTGGAAGAGTTTGGTTCGTGTTGTTCGTGTCGAGAAGACGCTGTTTTCTGCTGACAAAGCAAATCCACTTTGATGAGATTGATACGGTAAAACCCACGCCATCGTTACTGTTCGTATCACTGTGATCAAGAGCTGAGATTCAGATATGATGATGAGAGATGTCCTTGGATGCATGTACACATATTGTAGGAGATTTTTTAGGATAATTAGGAACCTTTAAAATAGCATAATAGAGGCACTTTAACAAATATTTTGTCAAAACTCTGTTTATTAACTCTGTTTAATTTAAAAGTGTACATAATTTTCGGCAATGGGCCTGATCTTTAAGATGCATCCTAAATTCCTAAATAAATAAAATCTAAAAAATAATTTATTTTCTCATTAAAGTCTCTTAATCACATCTCTAGGTGTCTGTCAGAGAGATGGTCAATCCATTTAAACAAAATCCAGTGCGCATCAAGCATGTAAATGATGTACTGTGAAGCTTGCAATAAATCTCATTAAAATCTTTTATTATTTTATTTTATTTGCTTCTAAAACTCTCTTTCTGCTGCTTTCGTTTTCCTCACCTCTGTGTTTCCTCGTTCTTCTTAAGTGTGTCATTATGGTAAAAATAGAGGGTGAGTCTATTACTTTTAATTCTGGTTCATTATTACACCGTGAAAATCAAATAACTTTTAAGTCCTTGAGTGTGGTTCTCATCAGAAAAGCTATTGCCTTCAATTTTTATGGATGTGAGAGCGAGCCATTGAATTTTCCTTTCTCAAATGAGGTGGTTCATTTTTCAGACAAGAAATGAGGCTTGAGATTCACAGGCAAATTCCATGTGTTCGTTTTCATGCATGCTAAATAAATGGGAATTTAATTTGGTGTGTTAATAAAACTCCAGGCTCGTGACTGGTTCATTTATTTAGACACTAAGCCGACGGAAACAGGAAAAGTGATATGTGGTTTTCTTACTTTCACTTCTTCTGCATTTTAATTTCAGCCTGCTCTTTGCTTTAAGATATTATATGGCTGAAAAAAAAAAAGTATTTTTTCCTCTTACTTTTGGATGAAAGCTACTCAAGGGATTTTTTTTTTTTTTTTACCTGAGTGTCTGTGGCTCTTCTTCGTCAACTGACTCCTCTAATTGGACGGTTGAACTTGAATTGGACAAGCAAGTCTTATTCCATCAGGTTCTTGTTTACTGTGTCTTGTTTACTCAAAATGATGAGAAACTGAAATGTTCAGGCGTCCATAAAGTTGTTTTTTTGGGAACTGTTCGACCACCGGTTGAGTCGTGAACGTACGGTTTACTTGACACTGTCTAATGCTTCATGTTGTACACGGTGTTTAATTGGATCAGTAATTCGAGGGGAGGTGATAACATAGCTGGGAGGCGAATGTTTTAATAAGACTGCACACAAAGCCATTGCACAGCCTCATTAATCAAGGTTACTTGAATGACACTGTAAAAAAAAAAAAAAACACAACCTGAAAAATACTGTTAAAATCCCATTGAGGAGCTTCTTTTACCAGCCGCCTGTCATCCAGAGAGTTCAACGTTCACAGTTATCCAGTTCCACGTGTGCGATTTGCAGATCAATCAATTACAAGATAAATTACCAGTGTTGTCTTTCTCCGCTAAACCGTTCATGACGGAGACAAAGATAACACAATGAGCTGAAAGTAAGTGTTATTGGGAGATAAGCGTAATGGCTGTTGATTAGACAAACACTCGACTGCAGTCAGTGACTGTTTGACATCGGGACAATGGCGGCGTCACAAATCAAACAGGTACTTATTGTAAAGAAGCTAAAAGTATATGCGTGTGTGTATTATGAACGTAATCTGGAAATCCCAGGCTCATTAGAAAACACATACCTGTGGCAACATTTTTGCACAACGCAAAATACGTAGCGTCGTGCAAGTTTCGCTACAGTTTTAAAGTGAAATGTCCAGTGAATGGCGGTAAAAGCGTGTTTAGTTTTTTCCGGAACAGATGAACGTGAATATGGAAACGCTTTATCATGTTGGAGTTTGTACGTGTCACTGCAGTTCTGAGTTGAAATGTCCGGTGAGTGGAGCTAAAAGATTAATACTCCATTTTAAAATAACGTACACCTTCACTAAAGCCTAAACCTCCCCGATAGTGTTAACAAAAGCAAATGTGACACAAAACGCAACTGTAATGCATTTTAGCTTGTTTTTGAGCTCTTTTATCGTGACTCGTCTTTCACAGGATCGTACCGGATCTCTCCACATCACAAGTATAATCCTGTACAGCTGAGCTACTGAACAAGCATCAGTAAAACAACATATGGAGCTGGTAAAGTGATGAAAACTCCTAAATATATTAGTTTACAAATCATGCACTATGGCAGGGCTATTCAATTAGTTTCATTCGAGGGCCGCATTATCAAATCAAAAAGTTGAGGTGGGCCGGTGGGTTGGTTTGGGGGTTCATCTTATTTATTGAAACATAACAGTTTAAATAAACAAGTTAAAGTAACCCTAAAAAAGTGTGGTATTTACTTGGAAATGTGGTACCCAACAGTAGCCTATACAAATATATAAAACCATAATAAATAAAAAACTTGATAATTTACAGCTGTGTAGCCTACAACTATTTTCCTTGGAACAAATAAATTATTTATATAAACTTATAGCTGTTGGTGAGAAATAATAATAATTTTATTTATAATTGTTATGCTTAAATGAAAATATTCTGACAGTGAGACTTGATAACCACAGGCTACTCACTCCCAATGTATAAAAAATGCCTAAACACAAGTTAAAAACTATACGCACCTTTACAAAGAAACTGACATAATTTCATAACAAGCATTAATTATATATTCCTCTACCCAAAACTAATGCAATATAAATCACTATATTTACTATTATACTATATAATATTATAGTATATATTTACTATATTTATTTATTACTACATAGTATTCAATATAAATAGGCCTATTGCACATTTCTGCCCAACCATGGTAAATTACTACAGTAAATTCATGGTAAATGTTTGTAAGGGTGATTAGGGGATTTAAAGTCTTTCTAATTCCGTTCATGCCACAATGTTTCTCCTGCTTTCCTCATCAGTCTTAATGTTGAGGCTGTTTCCTCCGATTTAATACTAGATAAATCATCGAGTGATTTGTGGTTTGTAACAGAGAGGTTTCTGTCGAACTGAAACGCTTCCCACTGGTTGTCGCAACGCTGTTTAATAACAGTGTCCGGGACCGGGAGTAAACGCAACTCCGTGCTGGGCCGTGTTGAAACAACTGAAAACAGCGCTATTTGTTGTTACTGTACTGAACGAGAAACCGCTTCAGATGATTCAGTGATGGAGCGGTCCGAATGAATCCGAATAGTTTTAGACCGTTATGCAAGCGCGTTTAGAATCGAACCAAAATAATGATTCATTCACGAATGATTTGGTATCGCTGGTTCAGTCGACATAAATTCGGAACACATATAATAACTGCTGAAATATTCGCACGTAAAACGTTTCTCAGGTCAATCGGAGCGAGTATCAAACTGAATTAGCCGCACCGCCAGGAAAAGAGGAGGAGGGAGGTTGGTGCCGTCGGGCCGCATGGAGATGATTGGCGGGCCGCATTTGGCCCGCGGGCCGCCAATTGAATAGCCCTGCACTATGGTAAAAAGTGTTTTGAGGTCATAACATAATTGTACAAGGAGCCGCTTGAAAACAAGTCTTTATTAATTCATAATCTGCCCCTGTAATCATAATTGTATGTGAAATCGATTAAAAGTTATTGCTGTTTTACTGCCTCTAGTGTTCATTTCTGTTGGAAACCGCAGTGATATGTACGTATTGGAACGTATTTTGCGTTTTGCAAAGATGTTGCCAGAGGAACGCTTTTCCAATGAGCCTGTGTTGGAATTAGGACATACTTTTTTGACTTTTTTTCCCCTACTATATAGTAGGAAAGTATACGATTTCGGATGCAGCCAATAACTCTTAGAAGAAAAGGATCTATATGGCGCTTCATATAAAGAACCTTTTATGGTTTCCATCATGGGATCATTTTATATCTTTTGAGCTATAAGAGCTGTTTAATCCTTCAACAAAAGCACTACACATGACATATTTGGGCAAAATAATGGAAGATTTAGGCCAGTGTAGGTCAGTTCCTTTCTTTAGGTCAGAAGAATGAAGGCCACCAAATGTAATTCATCCCAAGATATGTTTTTATGCTTTATAACACTTTAAATATTAAATATCACCTGTCCTCAAAGGAATCCCAATTACCGCAGGTGATTCTCTAAAGACACTGATGAAACATTGATACAATTAAACGAAAGGATTTCCAATATGTCTGATCAAGTTTAATAAAATTACCAAGCCAACAGAATTGGATTTTGACTTAAGAGACTAACAACTTTTATGTCTTTTTCTAAAAGAGCTTAGACCTACAGTTTTAAAAAGACGACTGTAAGACACATTAAACATGGCTTTCTTTCAGCCTCGGTTTGGCGGTTAGTAATCAGTCAAGATGTTCCCCATTATATTTAAAGCGTGCTTTATACAACATATTACAATTATCTTGACCCCTATTATAGAATAACATTTAAGGACAGCAGTAAACAAGCCACACATTTGACTGAGAGAAAGAAACCTTGAATGTCATCCGATGTCTTGATTAGTGGATAAGGCAACTCGTGCTGCACTTGATTATATAATGCTGTTGTGTTGTTCATGTTGTTGATGAGGCTTAATCAGACATTCTTAAATCAATGGGCTTAAACACACACACACACAATTTCTATGCAGTTCAGGTTGGGAAGAGACACTTGCAAATTAAATCCAAATCTGTTCGAGGAAATATAAACAGGTGTATATATATATATATATATATATATATATATATATATATATATATATATATATATATATATATATATATAATAATAATATTATTGTTTTACGGTCCGTAACTTGACACCTTTACCTTATTTTTATTATGCTCAGCTTAAGTAGGTAAGTTGCATCTGACCTAAACTATAAGCACTTTAAAATACTGACAATCGGACAGAAGACTTGGTCTGTTCTGGCTCGACTTCATATTCAGTGCCCTGGGAGGCAGACTTTTGTTATAAAAATAGAAGTTAATTTATTGATTACTCTATACAAGTATCAAGTAAAGTTAAAAATATCAAAAATATTTTTCCAATCGAATATGAGCGATGGTTGTGGTGCGGAGCTCTTCAGGTGGTCATATCACTGCCGTCCTCACAGATATTTAAAGATCAATTAGTGTCCTCCCCTTAATGAGGTCATCCGGACTGGGAATGCCCCCTTTAAAAAGGCCTGTTTTATTTGACTAATAAAGATGCTCTAATACATAATTTCTTCTCTAGGTTGAGCATAAATAAGTCATATTTAGAGTGATATGTAGAGCGGTCTCATCATTATCTCTCTCTCTCTCTATATATATAGAGAGTATATACACTGACGTGACTTTCCCGCGCGAACACACTCCCTCAGCCCGACTGAGTGGCAGAAGAGCTGATGAGTGACTGGTTTAATAGGGGAACTGCGAAAACAGGAGACAAACAAACGATCATCAGTTTAAAATAAAGGTTGGACTCGATATAGTGTTCCTTACAACTTACCAAAGATCCAGTGATCATGGATATCGACATGCAGCAGGAATCGTGTTTCCTGACATTTATATGAGCCTGATTTCCACGCCGAGGAAATACATAAAGCAAATGTGCCTGTGAGCGCTTTATATAAATACAATATACGTCTAAATCCATGTGATCACTCATATCAATGTTATATATATCATCATATTGTCCAGCCCTAAAACTTGTATAGTTTTTTTGTCAGTGTTTATTTAAAAACATCCAATTATGCAGAATATACAATGGTAAATATTAAATTGAGTTGTCAATACAATATATAACAAAAATATAAAATTTTACCTCTAAATTCAGCATATTGACACAAAATGATAACTGTAAATCCACCTTTCTCTGCCTGGATTCATTTGCTTCTCTGTTCTAGCTTTCAGCAGTCTGTAAAAATATACCTCAGATTTCTTGTCAAATATATTTATACAGTCAATCGCAAAACTCTTTTAGATGTGTTTTGTGTGTTTTTCGCGACATTCACACTGAAAACAAATGATGCCGCTCAGTGTTTCTGCCACTCAGCGGGTGTGACCGCAGCGGTATATATATAGCGGTCATGCCCACTGAGTGGCAAAAACACTGAGTGGCATCATTTGTTTTCAGTGTGCCATTTTTATACAATACAATATTTAAAATTGTCGGATCACTTTAGACAAGTTCTGACTTTATGACTTCTCAAGTTCAACAATGATTGCATTTTAATCTGAGTTCCTCATGCCTGCTGTTGTAGACTTCACATGTCTGAGTATGTGTAACATCTCCAGGCTCTTTGATACGCCTTTCCTCGCCCGATGGAGAGCGGCACAGCTCAAGGTGATACGCGGGATGCCTCGTTCCTTCATTAAACTTTAACGAGGGCTCCGGCTTCCCATTGCTGAAGCAGCTAAGACAAGAGGATTTCTGAGGGAACGCTGAGAATATCAAACACAGCTTAACACCGGCTGCTTGTGTCTCTAGTCGCTTGGACGTTTCAAGTGCCTCTAGGACCAAACCTGCCAGTCATTTTAAAGGCCGACAACCCAGGGTTCCTGATGCTTATGAGGGTTTTGCTAGTAAAAAGAAATGGAAATGAGGAATATATTGAAGTGTAGGGCAGTTCTCAGCTGGTGCGTCTGTTCGTGTATGGTTATCGACCGTAGGAGCAAAAGCAATGCTAGATGCAAATAAAATCATCATAACAATATTATACAGTATAAAGTTAGTTGACACGTAGTTGCAAAGTTACTTACAATCAACAGAGTGTTCAAAAGGGACCATCAAAATAAAGTTTTACCCTACTTTTGTCAAAGCCAATTAAATTGTTAAAGTCAAGAGTGCATTGAAAAAACATCAAATAGCACTTTTTGTCCTCAAAAGCTGTGAAATATTGATATATCATTCATTGTTTACGTTAGATTTGTTGTAATTATAAGCTGTTCCGAATCACGTTTAAAACAATTGAAACACATCATGCAAAATGAAAATAACTATATAGAAAATAGACTTGCTTTCCCACTTGTGAATACGCCTTTGAACGCTCTTCCATGTGCTCGAAATTCGTAATTATGATCTTTCCGATCACATTAAATCTGTTTTTTGTTTGTTTTCGTGGGGCTGCTGCCATCGGGCTGGATAAGATGTTTTCGCTGCTTAATGTTGAGAAACACTCAAACAAGAGCAGGATTGTGTCTTTCCATGGTGTCATATAACAAGTCATTATCTTGTTTTTTCATGCATTTAGCAACAGATATTAACAGGTTTCTGCGATCGTAGAGAGATCTCCTTGTGGTCGATTTTCTCTGAAGGAGACCTAAATAGCTTAGTGTCCTCTCGTCATCAGGAACCGAGGAACAACATCGTCCTGAACAAGAAAGACATTAAATGACTGGTCATGCCATGGACACACAAGAGGCTCTTGTCCAGCACTTGAAGGGAAGGGTGGGCTGCAAATCATAGTCAAGGGGAAGAGTGGTGCGCGCCTAGCCTACAATCAAGAAAACAACAGACCTAATGAGGGTTTACAAGCCCTGTGTTTTGATGCTGAAGGACGTGAAAGCATTAGTGGAGCTGCACATATGTGGTTCATACGCAATTGTTTTAATAAAAGTTCGGGATGTGACTTAGATGTTTTCAGGTGGAAACTTGAGTATGTAAGAACGATCCTATGTGTGGCATCGAAAAGGTGAGTTTCGTTATTCTGGACTCAATTATAATTACAACACCGACTACGCCACCCTGGGAATTTCACCCAGGGAAATAATGGTCCAATAAGGACACACAGGTTCGTTCCCACAAAGACACAGCAGAGATGTGAATATAGAAAATAACAATAATACTTTATTATAATAACTAGACTAAAAGCTCGACACACACACACACACTTCAATACACCAGGGGCCCTATTTTAACGATCTGAAACGCAAGTGTCAAAGCGCAAGTAACTTTGTGGGCGGGTCTTGGCGCTGTTGCTATTTTCCCAGCGGGATAAATGACTCTTGCGCCAGGCGCAAATCTAAAATGGGTTGGTCTGAAGTAGCTTCATTATTCATAGGTGTGGTTTGGGCGTAACGTGAAATAAACCAATCAGAGCGTCATCTCACATTCCCTTTAAGAGCAGACGCGCTTTGTTCTAAAGCGGATTCCTATTATAACGGCGGATTTGCCAGACGCGCGCCAGGAGCGGTTCACATCCAAGGAGAGCAACGCTCTCGTCAGGGACGTTGGGGATGGAGAAACACACCCAAATTAACTTCGGTTAAAAAGGCGTATGATAATTTGGGTAAATGTGTAAGCTAGATGTATGCTTTTATAATAAATTGTCTATCTATCTATCTATCTATCTATCTATCTATCTATCTATCTATCTATCTATCTATCTATCTATCTATCTATCTATCTATCTATCTATCATAATAATGTATGATTTGCAAAAATGAAAACTGCTGCTTCTGTGAAGATGAGAGAATCAAAGTGTATGCGCGTTGTGCACACGCTACATTGATTATGGCCAAGCATGCGCCCTTAAAATAGTATATGAATAACATGCGCAACGCGCCACTGACTTTAAACTATTTTTTCCTGGTTAGTGGCGCAATTGTTTTCTAAACCTGCAAAATAGCATGAAGGAACGTTTGCGCCGGAACACGCCTCCTTTTTTGTGCTGAACCGCCCAGGGAGCGCAAGTTCATTCCCTAGTTTAGCGACGTGCTTCTGTGGAGGGAAAAGCGCGCTTTGCGCGGGTGCAAAATAGGAATGATACATGCGTCAGTGTACAAAGTCAATTGCGCTGGGTGCAAGATAGGGCCCCAGGGGTTAATGTGGCTTCAGAATCAAAACTAAAGGAAAATAACAAAAATCAAAGATAACATGTCGGATGGCAAGGAGAAATAACAAACCTACCCAATTCCATTTCACTACAAGCACTTCAAACGTACAGTAATGTACTCACTTCACCACAAGCACACGTGCATTCAAGTGACAGGGAATTCAAAAGACTCAAATCACTCAGTGAACAAGGGTACCCATTAACTTGGACCTAGAGTGGTCAGCACTCCTTCTCAGCCAGTCCAACAAAGTTAACAAAATCAATGTCAAATTGTCACAAATCAATAAACAAGAAAAAAAGAACAATAATCAAAATCATCAAATCAAATCAATAAACGAGAAAAGAAAAATACAAGCTGATCAACAAAATACAAAGCAAAAAATAACAAAATCAATAAACAAAAAAAAGAAAAATACAAATACAAAGTTGATCAACAAAATACAAAAAAAAGCAACAAAATAACAGATGCAAATCACATTACACCTTGTCCATTAACAATACACACACACACACACACACAGGATGCATTTAAGATCACGCAAACTCACAACCATTAATACTTATTTCTCACGCTCGCACACTCGTACATATACACGCTTCCAACAATAAACAAACGCACTCAAACAACTCACATCAACTTTGAATTCATCCACACAACCATACAAACCCCACAGACACAATCTTCCAGTTGAAACAGTGCGGAGGTGGCCAAACGGCCACACGGATTAATACTCGGGTCTCACAATCTCCCGATGTCAAGTTCACTTGATGTGGACTGGTCAAACAGGCACAGTTGAGTTGAGGCAAGACGGAACGTCGCGGCAACGCGCAACGACAGTAGTCTTATTCAAGACAACGAAGGCAAAGACCAAACAGGAAGGAAGGGGAAGCCCGGTCACAGTCCCAATCAGCTGTCATCACACGGACATATTACCGGCTCTTGGCCTCTTTAGCTACAACAGAGGGGAACACGATATAAACAAATCCTTTCGCGGATATCCACCCATTAAATCAAATCATTTACCCACCTGATTATTAACAAATCAGCCCTTCCAACGTCAGACCACGATAGATAAACAGCCCAGGATGCATACTAAAAACAACAGAATGCATATAGCCAACAGCTCGCCCCACATTAAATATTTATTTCTTCATGGTAACATACCCAAATACTGCGTGGCTCAGCTCGAAGATCCCCATAAGGGAACAACTCGAAAGAACAGCGTCCAAGTTTGCAGCAGTCAACACACTCCAACAACGCAATAGCTTCCTTATACACACTCACGCACCTATAGCGCACCTGTATCTAATTAGGTGATTACCATTCATTTGTACTAGGAAGGAACCAAAATTAACGAGGCAGCTATGACTACTACAATCTACCCCCCCGAACTGGATCGACGTCCCGGCGATCACATGACAACTCAGATCCATGGCCTAAAGACTGCCGTGACCGCATTAACTGCCCCACTTGGCCCAATCGCTGGCCTAGGGAGGCGATTCACGTTAGAATGCTGGCCCGCCGTAACTCGACTGGTCTTTCTAACCGTATTTACAACCTCACCAGGTAAATCGACTGGTTCAGGCCTCACCTCTCTCTCAACAAACACCGGGGTTTCTACTTGCACCACATCTGTCCTCAGAGGTGGAACAATATTTCCCAAGGGATCCTGGGAATGACCTTGGCCCGTAAGCTCGGCACTCCCAACGCCTACTCTAACAACCCTCACCAGATCAACATCTTCCTCCTCCAGATGAAGGGAACTTTCCTCCAGAGGAGGGGGATTCTCCTCTGGATCTGATCGGTGCTCAAATTCATCTGGGGCCTCTGACTCAGACCCCAATTGACCCTTAATCAAGGAACGATGTACCGTTCTTACTTGGGTCAAGTCATCAGCAGGAGCAATAGTGTACACTACACCACCTTCCTCAGGTGCTCGCAGGATCTGAAATAACACAGGGCTCCAAAGATCACTGATCTTATGACGCCCTCGGACCCCATAATTGCGAAGATACACCAACTGCCCTACAGTGAGCGGGGCATCCCGAACTAATAGATCATGCTGCTCTTTACGCTTCTTTGCTGCAACTCGCAACCGTTCTCGAGCTCCCTCAAAAGCTACCTGTAGTCGAGTTTGGTGCTCTAACACCCACTCATGTATCTCACCTTCTATGGGCTCCGGAATGCTACCCAGTAAGAAATCCACAGGTAATCGTGCCTCCTGGCCAAACATTAAAAAATGTGGCGACTCTCCTGTAGTCTGGTGGAGGGTGGTGTTATAACAAAACACCACTTGAGGAAGGCATGCTACCCAGTCTCGCTTTCTCGAGCTTGGAAGGGTCCGCAAAAGATTGTGTAGTGTGCGGTTAAACCGCTCGCATTGCCCATTTCCAGCTGGGTGGTATGGAGTGGTTCGTGACTTAACAATCCCATAGAGGGCACATAACTGGCGAATTAAACCAGACTCAAAATTACGACCCTGGTCCGAATGAAGACGCGCTGGGACACCAAATTTACAGAACCATTCAGTCACTAGCAGTCGTGCCACCGTCTCTGCCCGCTGATCCCGAGTTGGGACAGCAACTGTGTACTTACTAAAGATGTCAGTAATCACCAGCACGTTCTCCACTCCCGAACTAGATGGTTCTAGAATCGTAAAATCAATAGCGATTATCTCGTTAGGGCAGGAAGCCAACAAATGGCCCATAGGTCCCCGGGCCGGTGGCCTTGTATCTTTCGCCACTTGGCAACGTTCACACCGCTGGCACCAATTCGCCACCTCAGCTGCTTCACCAGGCCAGTAACATCGTTGCCGGACAAGTCCAAGGGTGCGTTCCACACCTTGATGGCCATGGTTTTGATGGAGTTGGGTCAGAACATCAGTCTTTAAAATGGTTGGCAAAACCAACTGCAGTGCCTCCTCCTTACCATCGGGACGCATCACCCTTCGGTACAAGACCCCATCTCGCTCTACCAGACGTTTCCACTGCCGTAACAGGACCAAACCATGTCTCGACAGCTTCCTTCGTTCTTCCGGACCAGGATATCTCCTGCGTTTCCAGAATCCCAGGACTTCGCTAATCACTGGGTCAGCAGCCTGCAAGGATGCCAGCTCCACAGGCGAATGGCCAGGGAACATAGACATGGCACACTGGGTGGCCGCAACTACAAGATCCACCCCCATTGCTCTCCTCAACACAGATGGTATCGTGGTGCCAGAGCCTAAGCCCCCTACTGCCACTGGAGAATGCAACCTAGACAAGGCATCTGCATTTGTATTACTCTTACCTGACCTATACTTGAGGTCGAAGTCAAAGGCAGCTAATTGATCAGCCCACCGCTGTTCCGTAGCACCCAGCTTGGCAGTGGCCAAGTGGCTGAGGGGATTATCAGTGTACACTATACACCAATTTCCCAACAGATATTCTCTAAAGCGTTCGGTCATAGCCCACTTGAGTGCTAAAAACTCCAGCTTCATGGAGCTGTAGTTTGACAGGTTCCGCTCGTTAGGTCTAAGACTACGGCTGGCGTAAGCAACTGGTCGCACCTTACCATCCCGCTCCTGTGAGAGGACGGCCCCGAGCCCTCCATGGCTCGCATCCACCTCGAGGACAAACGGTTTGGCAAAATCAGCGTATGCCAGAACAGGGGCCGTGGTAAGCCTACTCTTTAACTCCTCAAAGCGGTCTTGACACTCTCTACTCCAAGCACTAGAGAATGCCTCCTCTTGCTGCCTTGGCCTACGCTTGCTTCCAGTCAGCTCTCCTACCAGCCGATGTAAAGGGGCCGCCAACTTTGCGAACCCGTCCACAAAACGGCGGTAGTAGCTGGCGAAACCGAGAAATGAACGCAACTCTTTAACGGTAGAGGGCCGAGGCCACTGTATTACCGCCTCAATTTTGTAGGGATCAGTAGCGACTCCCTCACTTGAAATAACGTGGCCTAAGTACTTTACCTCGGGCTGGAAAAAGGCACACTTCTCCAGCTTCACCTTCAAATTCTCCCTCTCCAAACGCCTGAACACTACGTCCAACCACTCCAGGTGCTGGCTAACAGAAGACGAAAATACTACAATGTCATCCAAATACAACAGAAGAGATTGATATTGTTGGTCTCCAAAGATCCGCTCCATTAGTCGCTGGAATGTGGAGGGAGCATTGCAGAGCCCGAATGGCATCCGATTCCACTCAAATAGTCCAAACGGGGTGCAAAAAGCGGTCTTTGGCTTGTCTCCCTCACTGACGGGAACCTGATTATAACCACTGGCCAGATCTAAAGTGGAGAACCAGCGGGCTCCCGACAGTGCATCCAGCGACTCCTCTATTCGGGGCAGTGGAAAAGCATCTCTCCTGGTTTTAGCATTCAATTGACGGTAGTCTACGCATAAGCGTAGACTACCATCCTTCTTTTTCACCAAAACAATAGGGGAGGCATATGGACTGCAACTCTCCCTAATGACTTGGGACTCCAGCAACTGGTTTATATGTGCCCGGACGGTCTCATACTCGGAGGGTGGAATACGTCGGTGTCGCTGCCTCACAGGGGTTTCATCTACTAACGGAATGTCGTGAGAGATGAGATTCGTACACCCCAAGTCACTTTCATTGACGGCAAAAAATGACTGATACCGCTGCAGCAAGGCCCTAACCGGGCTCTGTTCCTCATCAGGTAATGAACCCAACTCAACCGCATCTATTTGTGCTCGCTCCGCAGGGCGAGCAACTGGTGAATCTGCAGTAATTGTATTAGACCGAACTTCTGTAACGCCTGCAGGTAAACTAACCACATGTACGCTGCTTAAAGTGCCCAAAACCCTGCGCGGGAAAAGCATAACATCTAAAGTACCCACATTAACTATTGGTACATAGACTGTGCCTTTAACAACGCGAACCAATGCAGGCGAGACCAACAAATTTTCCGGTAATCCAGACTCAGGGGGTTCAAGGAGTACTACTCCATCCGCAAATTGTTCTGAACAGGTCGCCGCTATTAACGTAATAGTACTGCCTATCACTCGCTGCGTCCGAGGACCACGCACCCTAACCCACCCTGAACAACCAGGAGGAGGATGAGTGTTTACTTGATGGCACTGTTGCAGGGCCTGCCTCACAAAGGAAGGTACTCCAGCCACAGAAGGGAAAAGTGCGGTACCATGCTGCCCGAACAACTGCTGGTAACACCGCCCCAAGACATTCATCCCTAGTACGCCAGGGGCTTGGACACCAATGCCTCCTGGGGGATCCTTAAAGGAACACTCCACCGTTTTTTTAAATAGGGCTTATTCACTTTCTTTCCTACATTTAGATAGGTGGGCAAATGCATTTTTGTCTCAGTGCATGCATTGTTTTAGTTTGACAGGGTCGACGCTAGCTTAGCTTAGCATAATGAATGGAATCCTTTGTTGCCAGCTAGCATGGCCTGAGTAAAAGTGATATAATTTTTTTTTAAAACCCACCTAATTACTTCTTGTGGCCTAATTACTTCAAGTACAAATAGCGATGCAGATTAACACTAGGCGATTTCCTAGGCAGATATTGACTTGGGACTATATTAGGGGGAAGCACAGGCGAAGCACTGCTGCTTGGGCGCAGAGATATCATGCCCAAGTAGCAGTGCTTCGCCTGTGCTTCCCCCTAATATAGTCCTTAATATATAAGTCAATATCTGCCTAGGAAATCGCCTAGTGTTAATCTGCATCACTATTTGTACTTGTTGTGAATACGCAGACCACAAGAAGTAATTAGGTGGGTTTTTTAATTTTTTTATATCACTTTTACTCAGGACATGCTAGCTGGCAACAAAGGATTCCTTTCATTATGCTAAGCTAAGCTAGCGCCGACCCTGTCAAACTAAAACAATGCATGCACTGAGACAAAAATGCATTTGCCCACCTATCTAAATGTAGGAAAGAAAGTGAATAAGCCCTATTTCAAAAAACGGTGGAGTGTTCCTTTAACAACCAAAATGCCACAATTAGAGACTGCGTGCCCACATAATTCAACATCCAATTCCAAATAACCTATATATGGAATAGAAAGCCCATTTGCAGCACGCAATAGCAGCCACTGGCAGGACTTCAAACGGTCTTGCCCCCACGGTTCGAAATGTCTACGAAAACAGGTCTCTGTAATCGTAGACACCATTGACCCAGTGTCTATTAAACAAGACACAACCACCCCACCTATATGAACATCTAAGTGGGGACACGAAGACACTAACTGTGGGAACGAGCACGAACTGTAATCTATCTCTGAGCCGCAATTCTCCCCAACCGGATCGTGGCTCTGCGACCCGGCGGGGACTAGTTTTCCGACTGTTGACCAAAGCGAAGTTGCCTACCATCTGTTGGCAAATCAGCATGACGGGGTAGGTCCCTAGAATGAGGGGCCACTCGCTCCCCAACACATTCTCTGGCAATGTGTCCCGGTCTATGGCACCGCCTACATATAATCGGGCCGCTACGAGCAGATGGAACACAAGATGAAGGTCCTTGCAACCTTGTGACGCTTTGGGTGAGCTGCTCGAGCTGCTTCTGCTGTGCCTTAAACATCTCTCTTAATTCACTCAATTCAGAGCGTGGAAGTACGCCACCAACCCCCGTATGTGCACCTCCCCCCATTCCATACTGGAAGCCTTGAACCGACGGAACTGAATGGCTACGGCCTCTAGCGCCCCCCGGAGTCCCTTCTTGTTCCCATCGTATAGCTTCACTTCGCACTTCCAGCAGGGTGGAATTTGGCTGACGACGAACGAGCTGCTTTAATTCTTGACGGAGGCTGCTCTCACGCACGTTCAACGAATTGATCCCGCAATAAAAAGTCAGCATTTGGCAGACCACTGGGCGACCGCTGTTTAACCCTCTCTAGCAGACCCATGAGTGCCAAAGAAAACTCCAATAGGGTTTCTCCCTCATGCTGTCTCCTAGAGAAAAATGCTTCTTGCAAAGCCACATAAGACTGGGAACAACCGTACAATTCGCGCAATGCAAAAATTATCTTCTCTGGGTCTTCCCGCTCTATCGCTGGGCGATATCGAATTTCTTCCCGAGCTTCCCCTTCCAAATGATCGAATAAAAAGAATGCGCGATCGGCAATGGACATATGACGAACCCTCATACAGGCCTCCGCCTCGTCAACCCATTCGTTTATACCCATTCCTGCCCTACCATTAAATTTAGGACACTTACGATCTCGTGGTATAAACACAAACCTCTCTGCAGCCGGAATACCAGCATTTACAGGCGGAGGGTCAATAGAAAATGATGACGCATTAGACGGACCAGGTCTGGGTTCAGCTGCATCTGTGATGGCCCGATCCTGCCTCAACTTCTCATTTTCAGCCCGCAGCTGTAACACTAGATCTCGTAGTTCACGTAATTCCTCATCCATCCTTAAGAAATTAGTGAGACTTACCAACAAAAAGAGATAGGACGTTCAGTACACACCACTGCCCTGTTTCAACAAAAAAATAGAAAGAATAAAGAATCACAACATTCACCCCACACAATATAGAAAAAAACAAATTCACGTCTCAGCCCAAAATCAATGTGGGACCCTGCCGACTACACCAGAATGTGGCAGAGTGGGGGATGCGAGAGCAAAGCTAGAGAGCAAGGAAGTTAACATTAAATAAACTGATAAGATTTTTGATGTAGCCAACTACGCCACCTTGGGACTTTCGCCCAAGGATATACTCAGACAACACAGGTTCGTTTCTTTGGCAAAGAGGACTGAGACGGTTCTGACAATTAAAAACACATTCACTAATAAATACCTTCCAAACATTTACCTCTTAATTACCTACATGTTAGCACAAAAAGGAAGGCATCACTAATAAATACCTTCCAAACATTTACCTCTTAATGACCTACATGTTAGTACAAAAAGGAAGGCATTTAAATTACAATTAAATTAAAATAAAATAAAGAAAGAAAAACAAAAAAACAAAGACTGGGGGTTAATCGAAGACACTAACAGGAGAAAGAATCTCTGACCCACCTTGTAAGTAATCACTCACTACACCCACACGTTAGTGTCCCACACTACAAAGGCAATGAAACAAATCCACACTCAAGTGTGTTTAACACTGCACCCCAAATGGAGGTGGGCCAAATTACCCCCTTTCAGATGTCCCAGAGAGAACCCACTTAAGTTACAGATTCCATAAAAATAAATAAGCAAAACAAATTTATAAGGGAGACAAAAACAGCAGCGTAGTTTGGGTCCGTGTATCCTGCTGATTACAGATGCACTTACACGGCTCTGAGCTGGAAGCACGCCGTTAGGCACGCCCCCCCAACCTGCACACACATTCACAACAGTGAGATTTAAGCACTTTTTAAATCAAAAGAATCCCCCAAAGAGATCATACTCACTGCATCAGGACAATGTATATAAAATGACTGCATGCTGCAACATGCCCTCACTGCACTGTAGCAACTGCAGAACAGGCTTTAGGTTACACACCAACATTAAACAAAAAAATAAATTAAATCACCTATCACTTTACACCCATCCACATACCTGAGATTGGACAAATAAGCGACCCAAACTACACGACTCCATCAGGAATAGGCAGAAAAAGGGACAGCAAGAGAGTAACCAGAAACAGCTAAACAAACTCTTCTTCTTCTTCTTTTCGTTTTATGGCAGATTGCAACCATGACTATAAAGGTGCATACCGCCACCTACTGTATAGGAGTATGTAACATGAGACAATATTATCATGACTATATCATTTAAAAAAAATAAAAATAAAAAAAAATAAAAAATTAGATACTACCTAAATCCTATTATATATTCCTATATTTTTCAAATATTGTACAACTGCTTTCTGTGCATCCTTTACCCCATCTCCTGTTGTGCCTAACAAACCTTCAATATTCCACTTTCTTCCTACCTGATTTATCTTTTGATTTAATCTCATCCTCTCATCCCTATATTTCTTACAATGCAATAATACGTGTTCAACATCTTCCTTGGATCTACATTCTATACATTCATCAGATTGACTTTTACCCATTAAAAACAATGTTTTATTTAAACCTGTGTGATCAAACCTTAGCCTGGTTAAAACACTCTCCTCTCTTCTGTTACTTCTATTCACCCCCTGTGCATTAATAGATTTTTGCAAACTGTAATATTTCCTTCCACTTTTATCCACATCCCACCTGTCCTGCCATTTTTTCATCATTTCTTTTTTGATTATTGCCTTAGCCTCTCCTTTTCCAAGGGGTATATTTATTGTATCATTTGTCCTGGTTGATTTTTTTGCTATTTTATCTGCTCCCTCATTCCCTTTTATTCCTATATGAGCAGGTACCCAACAGAATCTCACATCTATCTGTAGTCTCTGTAATCTAAATAAACTTTGTTGGATTTCTAGCATTAGATCTTCTCTATTAGATTTCATATTTTGAATACTATATAGAGCTGCTACAGAATCAACACAACACACCACTCTGTCTGGTTTTACTTCCTCAACCCACTGTAGTCCTACAATAATCACCATCATCTCTGCCGTATACACTGAAGCCTGATCAGGTAATCTTTTTCCAATACTTATGTTCATTGTCGGTATATATATTCCTATTCCTACATTGTCCTTCTCATCCTTAGATCCATCTGTATAAATTTCTAAGTAACTATAATATGTATTCCTTATATATTGACTTGCCAGATGTCCTTTCTCACTCTCTTCCCATTCATTTTTTAGTTCCAAAATGTTTAAGTCTATCTCAGTTTTAGTAAATAACCATATAGGTATATTACTAATAGGTGTAGGTAAAACAAACTCTGCTATGGGTGTCTTGCTTTTATTATAAGTGCAATCATGATAATGAGTAACCAGCCGGTTTCTGACACAGCTGAGTCTATGGGGAGATTATTCCCATTCTCCACCAGGGGGAGTAACGGAGGGAAATACCCAATCTGCTACATATGGTTGAATCTGGAAATATAGTTTAGCGTTTTCAGATGCCATGTCCGTAATTTATAGCAAAAAAACAACAACAACAATTTGATCTCAAACGGATTTATTAAAACAAGTTTTTACTCAACCACCTATGTGACATCATTAACCAATGTGGTTGAATGACAAATTTATGACAATATGGTTTTGGAAAACAGTTGTAACAAATTAGTTGATTTCTTCAACGATGCATCATACTTTGGTATTGAAGCAGTGAGTTACGTCTCTGTACGGGAAACACACCCCTGTTTAGTTCCTGTCTCTATGAACCCCTCCCTCTGAAAACACAGTTTAACACACTAGGCTTGTTCGACTTGAACCGGCGCTGCACAGACCGATCGGTTTATGACATCAAAGTACCGTGAGAGCAATTCACAAGCATAAGGAGCCGTCTGCTCTCTATTCGCTCTCGCGGTATTGTGATGTCATTCACCCATCGGTTTGTGCAGCGCCAGTTCAAGTCGAACAAGCCTAACACTAACTAACTCAACCAGGCCCCGCCCCTTTATTCTGCGTATGAATTATTATAATGAGGAATATTGTTACATGTTCGTTCCCGAAAGAAACTCAAGACTACAATGGAGGCGTTTCAGGAGTTCAGAAACACTGACACTTACCCCTTTTCCACCAAGGCAGTTTGAGTGCTGGTTCAGAGCCAGAGCCTAGTTTCAAACCAGATCTTTGTCTTTCGACACCCAAAGCACCAGCTCTGAACCAGGAAAAGTGGTTCTTAAGTAGCAGCAAACCATTGCTGGTCTAGAAGTAAGAACCGCCTGCGTCAGGGGCTGGGGGCGGGGTTACCGTGAGCAACAAGACGAACAGAAACTTGTGACCGCCATTTATTAAATAGCAGCTAATCGAGCTAATAGCAGCTCGCGTCTATGCAAGTTACGGCGAGCTGCACGAACGCGCTGGATTCGCTGTGTTTGGATGCTGATGTCAGATTCACAAAGCCATGAGCATCAATAGTAACGCAACGACCGCCACTGTTGATGGAAGGCTTTTTGGAGATGTATAGGAGCGGCGCGGACCGATCGGAGCTGCGGGAGTGTGTGGAGAGCATACGACTCCTTGTGCTTTTGGATCGCTCTCGCAGTGCTTCGATGTCATGCGCCGATCGGTCTGCAAAAAGCCGACGCATCTTGAATGAGCCTGGTGTGTTTGTGTATGGCGCTGCCGCGCTAGCGTTGCTGGTCAACATGAGATGAATACAGTGACGTAAGATCTGGCTCTGTGGCGGCTCTCTGGCCTGTGGAAAGGCAAACCGGTCCTTAGAAGGCTCGTCAGTCGAACCAACTCCGAACTGGCAATAGCTCTGGCTCTGAACGAGCACCCGGTTCATGCTGGTGGAAAAGGGATATCTGATATAGAGAAGAACTGGAGCTTTGCAGAGCTTTTTCATCCTCAAACAGCAACATTACACACTAAAGAAAGATAAACATGGAAAAGCAGAATAGGTGCTCTTGAACTATACACTGTGTGACAACAGAAGGTTTAAGTTTACATTTTCACTGACAGCTTTACTGATTATTAAAATAAAAAGTTTCAATAAAAAGAGTCCCTCATTAGCATGACCCAAAAGCAATGGTTTTAGGCCAAAACAAGTCTTCCATGGAGAGGGACTATTTGGAAAAGTGCCTAGATGCAATTAGATCCCTGTTGAGCTTGGTGGTTTGTTTACTGAAACCAAATGCACTGAGGATTCTTCATTTTCATCCGAGGATTGATTGATATTCATTGTCAATTACGTGCTTGAAATTAATTATCAGTTTGCAATTAACATATAGGTCACATATTGATCTCAAAAAACATGTTAGCTAAGATGGTCCATGGGAAACTAACTACTCATGATGGGTTCAGCATTTCCCACGATACTCCATTTACACTGTGTTCTCCATTTAAGCCTTTTCTCACCTATATCCCAGAGGCCCAAAGGAACAGTTAACCTTGGAAACCACTGAAACAAAAGTTAGTCTTTCCCGAAGTAAGATGAAGCCAACTCTTTATAGTGACTCTTTAGCTGACCCAAAATATTCTGACCTTCAAATGTCGCATCCCATGATTCAGCAAATACAACTTCTAGGCTTTCCACAGCACCCTTCAAGGCATCACATCAGAGACGTTATTTTCTGCCTAAGGTTTAGGGCTATAGTTTGTGTCACTCAATCGCTTGACAAAGCCTGTGTTTAAATGTGCTTCACAAAGAGTTATGATTGAACCAGTTACTGTGAATCCTCCTTTTCGCCGATCAAGATAGTGATAGATCTGATGGCTCACTCCTGATAACAGTTTTATTAAATAATCCAGTTATTAAAGAGATAGCTCATCTAAAAATGTAAATGTCATAATTGATCGCCCTCATCTTGTTCCAAACCTGAATGACTTTCTTGTTCAGAACACAAAACAAGATATTTTGAAGAATATTGCAGCTGTCCATATTCACATAAAGTTCACTGGGCGTTCAAATTCCAACAATGTGAAATTAATCCATAAGATTTGACTGGAATATTGTAAGTCTTCTAAAGTGATGAACAGATCTAAATGTATATCTTTATTGTTCATTCTGTCAGGACCACTCTCGTCAAATACAATTGACAATTAGCATACGGTTTGTATTGGTGGTATGGTTCTGTTCTGGACAGCCTAGCATGGATAAGAGCAGGAGAGCAGTGATTACCCCCCAAAAAATCTGGATGCCTTTTTCTTTCTTTTTTCTCTCTTTTTTTACACACACTACCCCCAACATGACTGATGCTTATATAATGGTTAATACATCCTGATGTTAGTGGCATATGTTGAGCACTATAGATCCAATCTTATAGGGGAAGCATCACCCCAGCTGGAGCAAGCAGGGACACATTGCAACAAGCGTGTCGCTGTAGCCAATTTAAATGGGATCTATTGGGGAAAGCTTACACCCCCATATAATGACAGAACTATTGCTAAAACTAGTGTAGTTTGGCAGGGGAAGCATACACCCTACAGCATTATCTCTACCTAGCGGCAACAAATGGATACAACAAGCATGTTATATAATGACAGAGCTATTGGTAAAACTAGTGTAGTTTGGCAGGGGAAGCATACACCCTACAGCATTAGCTCTACCTAGCAGCAACAAACTGATACAACAAGCATGTTATATAACCATAGGACTAGTCTTAAAACTAGTGTAGTCCGGTCGGGGAAGCATGCACCCTGTAGCTTGAGTCAGATGCAGTGCGTGACTAAGCAATGAATACAGTGTGCTTCCTCATTCATGAACATGATTTCTGCTCCCGTCCTACGGATTCCATCGGCTGTGGAGGTGAAGATGACGACTCCCATGATTCCACACTAATTCACGGGATTATCAAGCTACGATGTTGTTAGTGTTGAATGACAGACCTCTGCAGGTCATACCTAATGTGTATTTTGCACAATATGTTACCAAAACTCTAGATAAGCTTTAGCCACAAGCATGTGCTAACTTTAACACAGCATGTTGCAGTAATCGGACTGAAAAAAATGCTCATTCTTTATTCCATGCAACCAGATCAGGCTAAAACAACGTTTTGATTACCACAGTATTCAAACAGTATGCAATTATACTGTACTTAGTACAGTATGCTCAATAATACTAGAAGCTTAAAGCTGCCGTCGGCAACCCTGGCAGATTGAGTGGACTTAGCCAAAATTTTGAATGTTTACAACTCTCATGCCCCTCCCCCACTATCAACTACCCTCCCATCGAGTTTGTGCTCGTCAGTGCGTGTGCACCAGATTTTCTGTGAACGCGCCCGTCTCATCAGCATCGATCAACACCATGGAGTACTCATAAAGTAAATGGTTGATAAAGTACAATTACCTGTCGAGAAGAAATGTTGCAAGCTCTGACCTCCTAGCTCTTGAGGTTAACCGAGGAATTGGAATCTTTTCCGCCATCACTCTTCGTTACTGCGCGAACTTCAGGCGTGTGCATGTGATTGTAACGTGCACGAGGGGGGAGTGGGATCTGTGGCGTGTGCACGACCTGTGATTGACAGTCAGATCTCACACCCCCCTGCGCTGATTGGACCCGATGATCCGGGAGCGGTGGATTTTTGCAAAACAAATTACACACTCCAGGTGGACTTAGAAGTTCGGGTTTTTTTCTAAAACCACCTTATTTATGTTGTTCTGTCGGATTATAGTGTCGATTTCACTGAATATGATCAAAAAAATGTTGCCGACGGCAGCTTTAAGTAATGAGCATATATTTGATAACATTTGCATTAGCAACCAGTACAGTACTGACAGCAATGTTGCTGAAACAATGCATTTTGCTGATACCTGGATAAGCTTAGCACAGCATGTGACAATGACACCAGATCCAAGCCTAAAACACGTTCCAAATAACGACTGGGCTAAATAACCTTAAAACGACCACGTTTCCAATAGCAACTAACAGCTTTTAGAGCAGTGGTTCTCAATTATTTTTGGTCGCACCCCCCTTTAAACCTTTAAAAAAAAATCTGAGCATGTTTCCAATAGCTACCAAATAGCCTTAAGAACAAGCATGTTTCAATAACAACAGATTGCCTTTGGAGCAAACATATTTCCAATACACTATAGCTTTAAGAACACCATGTTTCCAAGAACTAGACTGACCAAACGTGTCCGATACCCGACAGAATCAACGCTGAATTGACTCAACTGAATAGTGACTGTTTACTATGTTTTTTTAGAGCTGTGCCACAGCAGAAATGATTCAGTTTGCACCATGAATTGTTAATTCCTATCACCACAAGCTGCTTGAATCTGTGCTGCATAGTGCTAAAAGCACAGCATGTGCAACGCCAGCAGTTGCCAATGACAACAGATAAGTAACGCACATAGCCAAAATGATCGCATAAGCCTAGCAAGAGCATTTTAATGAAAATGATAAGACATGCCCAAGCAACAAGCATGTTGCCAATACCCTGATAGCTTTTAGCAATGAGCATTAAAAAGGAACTTAGCTTCGTGGAGACTCTCAGAGATGAATGGAGAGTGAATCACGTGAGACCTGTGTCAATAATGCATCGATCTGAACAGCAATGCTAACTCAGGTCACTTCCAAATCAAACAGCTTATGATCAATGCGGTGAATCTCGTGTTCAAGTTCACGAACTTGAATTAATTTGAGGTGAAATCCTCGACGAATTCCTCTCGCTAAATTCTCGATTGCACGATTCCTTGTGAGATGATGTGGTTTGCCTGCCGAATTTCACCATTTAATTAGCTCCTGAGAAACGCGATAGCTGCTGATAATACTGAAGGAGCTTATAAATGTATACAGTGAAAGGTGTCGTATTCCTATAGGTAGACGTGGATCAGCTGAGAGTCACTGATGCGAGCTTGACTAACGTGACCTGCCAGAACTGACGCTACACGTGATTTTTGGACATTTTCTTCACCCCTTTAAATGTAGAAAAGGAAGTCCCCCTGCAATGAACATCCAGCTTTTAATGTTCTTTATCTATGTGGTCTATGTGGTGTTTTTAATATTCTTTAAGACAAACCATGTGTAAATTCATAAGTCGACACCATTGCTGAGTATTTTCTCCTTAAAACTGCAGTGAACCAAAGACAGTCTCAAAAACACGCTTTGAAATCGCTGGTGTTTCTGACGTCACAAACTACCTTGTAACCAATCAGATCAACGTGTGATCGTCAACCAGTGGATCTCTGAGCTGAGTGAGTGAGTGGAGGCGGGGCTCATTTGCATATTCATAGAACCGCGCATACTAAATGAGGCAAGGGTGTCGAGTTACATTCAAGATATTTTAAGGCATGAACGTTTAAATATGTAACTTTGGTGATCAAAGATGAGTTTTAAGGCATATTATTGACTACTGGGGGGACTTTAAATAAAAGAGGATCTTTATTGTGAAATGTGCAACATAGTGACATTGGAAAAACATGTTTATACGTACAGTTTCCAGCTGAAATGAACACTAGAGGCTGTCAAATGTCAACAACTTTTATTCCTGTTCACACAAATTATGATTACAATGGCAGATTAAAGACTTGCACAATACTATCTTCTGACCTCAAGTCTCTTTTAACATAGTGCGTGATTTATAAACATAAATTTTGACATTTGCATCGCATAAGCCGCTCCATACGTGTGACTTTTCTGATGTAGTAAACTTGCTCAGTAGCTCACCTGACACACTTATGATGTGAAGCGCTCGGATATGAGTCCATGAAAAAAGAGCTCAAAGCCTCGTAGAAGCATATGACATGGTTGCTTCAGCGAATGAGCTTTTATCTCACGTTTGCTTCTATTAACACTATCGCTCAGATTTAGTGGTGGTATGTTATTTTCAAACACTCTTTTAACTCCATTTAATGCACATTTCACTTTGAATTGTCATGAAACTTGCAAAAAGCAAAACGTTTTTCCCGTGAGTCTGTGTTTAAAATTTAATAATTTGACTTTGGGAAAAGTGAGGAAAATGTATACTTTAAAATTTTCAAGTGAAGCATTGCACTCATTTTAAGCTCAAAGTTCATTTCTGTTAAGAAATATAAATATGCAAGTATACCTGCTCAGATGCATTAGTCAGGGCAACTACTGAGTAGACAGTAATGCATTTGAAATGACTAAAAAGCATAGTTATTCTAACTAATTTATGAGTTGATATTTCTCACACTAATGGCTTCTCTTACTAAGTGGAAAACTTAATCTCCCAACTGCATGTTATAAAGTCAGAATTGCGAGATATAAACATGCAATTCTTAGATTTAATCTCAGATGCGAGATGTAAACTCGCAATTGTGGAAAAAAAAGTCAGAATTGTGAGATAAAAAGTTGCAATTACCTTTTTTATTTTTTATTCTGTGGCGAAAACAAGCCTCCATATTAATCTGGGATACAGGGGGAAAAAACACAGACACTCCAATACTATCCACCAGATACTATCTCCCTCTCCAGATCTGTAAAGGGGAAGTGATAGAGAATAGTGCATGGTGGCATACAAAGAATAAAGATTTGCATTAAATGCGATCCTCTCCGCCAGCTCTCATTCTGATGATTAGAATAAAAGATACAGAGCAGTTCAGATGACATCTTTCACAGAAAAGAAATGTAAATGGTGAGCAAGTGGGCGAGAGAGAGTTTACGTGTGCTTGAAGAGAGCTGGAATCCATTCCATCCACGCTTCTCAATACTTTGCATTGGAGAAATTCCACAGTGATGAATGCAGGAGGCAATTATACTGTATGTAGGAAAGAGCATCAATATGCATTCACTTGGAACAATTCTAACGAAATTATTCATTGTGAATGCACTTTCGATTGCCATATTTGAATGGCACTCATCGATGTACTACTTCTATATACAGCACTGCATTTCCTTCTGTACTGTAAATGCTCTGTTTATCTGGACTGCCGTTGGCAATGATGCTTTGCAATTAAGATGTTTTATGATTGCAGATGGAAGTTTTTGTTGTTTGAGCAAAAGCTGGTCTGCTGAGGAGAACATCGGCCCCTGGGGGCCAGTAAGAAATGGAAGCGAATGACAGAGAACATATGAAATCAGCAACAGGACACCACAGAAGACATGAGTGATGTATGTGAAGCCTTTCTTGGTTTTGAATGTTTAAAAAAGCCATGCAATCATTTTTCTATAAGGAGACAGATATGAGTTATAAAGCATTTGAAGCAACTAATGATTCCGCAGTCAGTGTTATGAAGGTGAATGAATCCTGCCAGAACAAGAACATTTGGGACATCAAAAAAGTGAGTGCTGGTTAATAAAGTAGTTTTTTTTGTAGTGCTTTAGCTTAGATTCGTCTAATCGTATTAACTCTGTCACATCAAACCGGTCACACTCTCTACTCTACAATGACATTGCAATTTCCAAAGAAATCCTCCATTTCTGAATGTGACTCATCATCGGCTGGATTTTGGATGAATTTTAAATGAGGTCTGCTCATCAAACAGAAGGGCTCTTTTAAGATGAAAACCGCAATGATATCTTGATGCATAAATGATTTGCATAGAAGCGCTTATATTATTATATTATCGGTATGCCATTTCCAATCAAAGAAAAGAGGCTTCTTGCACAAAAGCATAATTTCAGGCCATGATTCAAGACCCTCAACTCTGTAATTAAAAGATAAGCTGTTTATGCAAATGTTTGTCGTTTATTTTGTCATTTGCAGCAGTTCAGGCAGAGTTTATGTGTGCAATTTTGGGAAAGGTGATTTCAAGTAACTTTAGTTTAGTTCGGTTAAAGGAAATAGTCTGCTCTCATGTCTTCATAAACCTGCATGCATGCAAAAAAAATCAGTGAAATGCACAAGATGAAATTGTGTGGCTTAGTACAGTAGCTTTGTGTGAAGAACAGACTGACGTTTGTTATTCTCTATAAAAAAGTAACCAAATGTGACGCTCCAGATAATAATGAGAGAATATATATATATATATATATATATATATATATATATATATATATATATATATATATATATATATATATATATATATTATGGCAAGCCGTTCAGGAAATAATTATATTTATAATATGAAGTCTGAATATATAGAATGAAAGTCTGAATATATAAAACGAATGTCTGAATATATATGGAATGAAAGTCTGAATATATATAGAATGAAAGTCTGAATATATATAGAATGAAATATATAGAATGAAAGTCTGAATATATAGAATGAATGTCTGAATATATAAAATGAAAGTCTGAATATATATAGAATGAATGTCTGAATATATAGAATGAAAGTCTGAATATATATAGAATGAATTTCTGAATATATAAAACGAATGTCTGAATATATGGAATGAAAATCTGAAGTTATCAGCGCCATCTTGTGTTATTCATCTACTATTTTTTATACACATTTTGAACAATGAGCGAGTCCGCACGAAATTTAGTAGCAGCAATTTTAAGTAACGATCATCTAATTAACACCCTGGCGAATGCGTGTACGGGCCAAAATACTGGCAACCGTACTCAACATCGTTCTACTGAAGAAGAAATGAATTCGCTATTTCATCGCGGAAGAGCAAATGCGGTGAATTCATAAGATTCATAAATTCCTTCGAGAATGATGCATAATGTTCTTTCAGCAACATTTTGTTGAACATGACTGCCCATAAGCGCTAAGAATGTTGCAAGAATGGAAATATGATCCTTGAGATGTCGTGATGTAGACTCCAAATTGTTTATGTTGTTTGGAGTATGACCAACTGTTGCAAAAAAGTCTTGTAGCTCACCAAAGTATTGGAAAATTTCAGGGAATGACATTTTTAAATGAATTACAAATCAAAAGGTTAAAACAAGCTACACATTATTCAGTGAGAATTGTCATCACTCTCTTTTTTTACATACTCACACTTTCACATACATTTAGACTTTCATTCTATATATATTCAGACTTTCATTCTATATATATATTCAGACTTTCATTCTATATATAGTCAGACTTTCATTCTATATATATATTCAGACTTTCATTCTATATATTCAGACATTCATTCTATATATATTCAGACTTTCATTCTATATATTCAGACATTCATTCTATATATATTCAGACTTTCATTTTATATATTCAGATATTCATTCTATATATTCAGACTTTCATTCTATATATATTCAGACTTTCATTCTATATATTTCATTCTATATATATTCAGACTTTCATTCTATATATATTCAGACTTTCATTCTATATATATTCAGACTTTCATTCCATATATATTCAGACATTCATTCTATATATATATATATATATATTCAGACTTTCATTCTTATATATTCAGAATTCATATTATAAATATAATTATTTCCTGAACGGCTTGCCATAATATATATATATATATATATATATATATATATATATATATATATATATATATAGATAGATATATATATAGATATATAGATATATAGATATATAGATATATAGATATATAAATAGATATAGATATATAGATATATAGATATAAGGTAAACACTGGTCAACAACCGATTAATATAACCAAGTCTCGCCCTTCATTTTTTCCTTTTCAATAATCAGTTTCACTCAGATGTTCGTCACATTATTTTTCCAAGATTGCAAAGATCTTCCACTACTTCTTTTTCATTGTGACTTCAAGTTGACACCAAATTGCTTTAAGTGACACACCAGCATTGTAGTCTTGAGTTTTCTTCCAGGTCGTTTTTGAAGAGTGCGCATGTGTGAACGAGCTCTAGAGAGTAAGAACGAGACTATGATTGAATCTGGAAATAAAGCAAAATAACTGAGAAAAATGAGAAATAATCCTTAAATGGGTTAGGGTTAGGGTTAGTCATGTCTGTAATTTATAGCAAAACATCTAGCGTTAATTCGATCTCAAACAGTTTAATTAAAAGTAGTCATTTCTCCACTACCTGCGTGACATCTATAACCAACGTGGTTGAACGACCACTTTGCGACAATACGGTTTCGTGAAAACAGTCGTGACTAGCAAGATGATTTCTTCAACGATGCATCGCACTATAGTAGTGAACCAGCGAGATACGTCGTTGTTCGGGAAACACACCCCAGAGTGTTACTGACAGACTGGGAAGAGAGGAGCTGCAACAATGGAGAATATGAGGAAATAATCAACATTCAAGCAGGAAAACCTGTTCTAGTAGAGCTCAAAAACAAGACTTTGTAAAAGGGCATAATAGTTCCTCTTTAAGTGCCATCATTGGTTTAGGAATAGCATTACTACAAGAACATATCAGTGGACTTTCTTGCAGATTTTATACTTAGTAGTAATTGGCTTTAACAGTTATGAGATCATCTAATAGAGTGGTTGAATGGGTGTTTGGTTGAAGGCATGAAATCTGCTCTGTAGTGAAGACAAGCTCAAGACATTTTCATGTTTTGTTCTACATTATAAAATACATTAGTGATTTTTTTTTAAAGCTTTAACTTGTCTAACATAGTGTTTAAATGGCACTAGAGAGTTTGTCGGACATTAAACATCATCATCAGCCGAACAGATAAAACTCATCCTTTCACAGCCTCATTGTGTTTATACTTGCACTCTTGCAAACCAATACAGTAACTCAAAATTCAGGAAAAATGTTTAAACAAAGACTGTTAGAGTTGTCGGAACCAGTCATGCGACCGTGGTGTAGTTCGTTTATAACCTACATTTAGCTTTTGATTCACGCTTCAGAATTCATGATAGCTGTGTTCATCTGTGAAGATTATCACGATGAGAAAAACGTGTAAGAATCATACGCTTTTGTTGGTCACAGACCTTATTTTCTGCAATAATCCAAAAGCCAATGGAAAATCCTTTTGGGTTTTAGTCAAGGGAACCAGGGTGATGTGAACTTTCGGGTCGGCCTACAAAAATATGTCATCCCTGCAGCACTCTATTGATTTGGATTGCAAGTTGTTTGTTCCAACATTATATTGAATCACACATTCCTGCTTGTGACGAACCGTACAAACTGCAGAGCGTTTGAGGACACGTGCGTTACATCACAGCATTTCTCGCACATTTTCAAAAAGGGAAATCCAGCGAACGGCCTCCTGCTGATGAATCCATCCATGTTCGCTACACAACAGCACTGTCAGTCTTACATGAATATTTGAACACAACATTCCTCAGTAAAGCTTCTGTCAGACATTTTGATAAAGTCATATTTCATTTAAGGCTCCTTGGCTTTTAATAATCCTGGCCCCGCCACCCAAAACAGCTTGAGTTTTTACTCATAGCTCAAACTGCACATTGATAATTCATGTGATATCTGCAGTCACAGTTAATGGCAACCTTAGCTGCATACTTTATATAGTATATTTCTGTATTCTCATACACTGATTGTGTAGGAAGGAAGCCAAAGCAAAGCCTGTGCTTCAGGACAGTGCATTAGCATGATTTGTCTCGCATGATTGATGGAGATGTTGGAGACGATGGGTCCGGAAAGTTCACATTACCTCCAGCGCATTTGTACCCTTTGATGGTGCTCATCAAAGTTGATAAATTGAACCGTCAGGGCAGGTTTGTGACCAAATTCTTTGCATTTCGTCTTTGTTGTCAAATACAGTACAGCTCTGACGGCACTTTGATCTATTCCCGGCCTTTGAAAGTAAAATACTTTACCAATAATAATACTGTTTCATAAAAACAATTTACTGTTGGTGGTTGCCTGCATTTTTGTTAAAGCTTGGCTCAAAGTGATCAAGTTTACAGAGTTATTAGAGTAGGCAGGTGCAGGTTATGATATGTTGGTTGTTTTCAATACACAGCAAAGCATTTCGATTTAGTTCGGTGTCCCAGACAGAAACATAGTGTCGGCCCAGATCCGGCCCACTACACTATGTTGCTGTCTGGTTGGTTTCGTAAACATTTCGTATAATTTCTGTAAATGCAGTTTTCACTGGGTCTGAGGTTCGCTAGGAGGCTTCATCAAATTTCCAAGTGTGACATAAGATATTAAAAGAAAATAAAAACTGCTTAAATATTAATCTCAAGCAAATTGTAAATTGAGATTATATGTCTTATTTTACTTGCCATTTTATTGAATTTCATGGGTAAACCTGGATATATGTGGAAACTATGATGGAAATTTCTATAATGAATATTTCCAGTTATTTTACACTTTAAATTTTCTATTGCTTTTTGTATAATACCAGAAATATTGCACGGTGTTGGAATATTGTCTTGGGAAACTGGAAGGCCTTGGAGTCAGTAAGGTTGTGAACTGTGTGATGATATTAAAAATAAATAAATTAGTAAATTGTATTTTAAACTAATCTTGCAGGAATAACATGTATATGCTTTTGAAACCTAAATGTCTCCAAACACTTTGGTCAAAGTTAATCAGTGTGTGCTAGTGTTATGATGAGGCAGGAATGAAGCGGAGAGCGAATCCATATGCAAGCATTACTTTAATAAAACAAACAGGAAATCCAGGCAGACAACAGAACACAGAACTCAGGACATGAACAAGAAACAGGAAACAGCTACAACGACCGACAAACAACAACTGAAGCACAGAGGTTTAAATACAAATGCAAACAAGCTAAACAAGATAACAAGGGGGCGTGGTAAATAAGAAACACCTGGGGAGACTAATCAACATAATGGGGAACTGCTAAACACGGGACAAGACAGAGGAACACAGACATGAATCATTACAGTTAGTGAATCATGTCCGAATATAACAAAAGGGGAAATGAAACCAAGTAAAG
The DNA here is from genome assembly GCF_963993115.1 of Abramis brama. Lineage (NCBI taxonomy): Eukaryota > Metazoa > Chordata > Actinopteri > Cypriniformes > Leuciscidae > Abramis > Abramis brama. Next base: position 1,495,450 of record NC_139986.1, on the reverse strand, counting down.
TAATCAAGAAATCCAGATTTGCTTCTACCTAGTAACAGAAGGTTTTCTGAATTATGCATATGAAGAACCAATCATATTGTAGAAAAATTATGTAATGAATCATGTCACCTTTGCCATGCTCCTATTCTATAAAAACTGTTGTATTGTTTTTGCTGGAAGGATTCTCTCTGAAATTGGTCTGAGATCCTCCGGATATTCGAAGGCATTGTCTGGAGTGTGTCTAGTTATTTCTGCACAACTAGAGATCTTATTCCCAAGTGATAGTGTTCAAAAAGGAACGGGACGTCGTTCGACTCAGTGTGAGACTCTTAGGTGGGGTTAGATTGTGGTCTGATAACTTTAATTCTTAGGCGTTTTATGCGGTCAGAGTAGCTACTCTTAGGCGTCAACCAACACGGTCAGAGGGGAAGTCACCTGAGTATAATTTAACAAGTGTCGACTGGAGACGGCTCAGGTAAACCTAGGTTAGGTGCGTGGGGGAAATCTACCACTGCTACTGTAGCAAAAAACAGTTGCATGAATTGTGATCATTGGCCGTAGCTTGGGTAATGAACAAGTTATGTGCCAAAAATACTATGAATGAATTAAAGAATGCTTGAGTAATAATAATGATGCTTGGCTTAATAGTAAATGATATTCAAACTTTAAATGTAAGTTTAAAACAAGTTCTTTAAAAACAAATAATTCAATGATGCACACTATGCTTTTGTGGTCGAGTGTTGTTGCACAATGACAGTTATGGAGAATAAACGAGGGTGTTTTTTCAGTCTGAGTTTGACGCATATGCTCTTGTGTGTTACAGATCTTTCCTCGTGTGTATTCTCCTGTCTGGGTGAATAATAGACTCTCCATCTCTATGATGGCTTGGTAATGGCTTGCACACTGTATCATTCCGGCTATGAATAGAGATTAGAGTGGGCTGGCACACGGAGCGAAGACTACAGCTGTCGAGAGGAGGTTTGGAGAATGAAACGCTGTCGTGGCTGTTTCTGCTTTGAAGACCCGTTGCACTAAAACTGAACCTGTGACAACCGCAGAAGACCGACAGTCAGCATGTGTGATACATGAGTGGAAAACAACGCAGAGAAAACTCAAGCTCTCGTTTGACAGCAACTCTCCTGGATTCCCCAGAGTCTCGAACGGCTGATTGTTAAAGCCAATGATGTCCAAGACGATATACAGGGCTTTGGAGAGCAGCATGCCGTCGTGCACCAAAACTCACTCTTTTCCGTTAAAATTAGCAACGTCACTAATTTAATGTTCTCTCTCGGGGATGACAAGAATTTGTATAGGCTACTCAAGACCTGCAAGTATTAAAGCTGTCAGTAACACTTTATAATACTGTTCCTTCATTAATGAATAACTACACAGGAACGCACTATTAACATTCTTGTAACTACTATTAACTAACAAGAAACTCTGATTAACAAAGTAGTAAGTAATAGCGCTCAGTTGAATGTGGTAGTTCACTATTAGCAAATCAATATCTACCATTTTTATAATACCTCCCACAGAACTACTATATACAGGTTCAGTGAATAATGCATAATGTGTAATATAAGGTAATGGTAACCCACTAGTAATGACTCAAGTGTTTGTGCGCTTTTGAGATTTTTGTAAGATTTTGAATGTGACACTTTAGTCATTAATAGTGTGTTCCCATGATCTTCACTTTTGATACTGATCCAAACAATTAGTAGTTCCTTTAGAAAGATGCAGTAACACTTGATTCATTACTATCCAAAACCTTACAAAAATCTCAAAAGCTTACAAAGACTTCAGTCAATATTAGTAGTTATCATGTTTTTCACTTTAGATACTGATCCAAATAGAAGGATCCTTTAGAAGGAACACTTGACTCATTGCTAATGGGTTACCATTACCTTATATTATACATTATGCATTATTAATTATGAACCTACATATAGTAGTTCTTAGTAGTCTTCAGTGAGGTATGAAAAATAGTACTATTACTGATTAGTAATATTACTGATTAGCTAGTAGTGAACTACCACATTCAACTGAGCGCTATTACTTACAAATTCGTTAAAGGGTAACTCTCACAAAAATGCAACCTAGGCTCTTTTTGTTAATCTACCCGAGGCAAACTTTTGTTTAAAAGCATAATTAGAATGGAAAAGCCACTTTTAAGTTTGACCGTATTTTCGTTTTAGGTTAAATTGCCTTTTGAATGGGAGTGAATGGGGCACGACTATGATAGCATCAAAAATCACTATTTTTAAAACACTAAGAAGGCTCGACACAACATGAAACTGTGCTGGAAGTATCACCAGGGGCTCTACACATGAACTCCAGCATTGAGAACATTGTTTGTGAACACAGAGTTTACTAAAAAGAAAGATTTTGAAAGATTTATAAAGTGTTACCCAGCTGTCCTAATGTGAACCGAATATTCTCCACCTCACCTGAGTCGACCCTGCGAGAATGAATTCAATCAGATTAACTCCTTATTAACAGGAATCTATTGTGGATAATGCTTCTAACGCTCCTCTGAGTTTAAGGATGGTGTGTGGCGAGTTGGCTGAAGAAAGCTGGAGAACGGTGTAGTTAAAGCACGTGTGATGCCTCATGAAGAACAGCGACCTCAATTAACCTTATCACAGATTCACCTCTCTATATGCAAACCTCTGGGTCAAGATTCATAAATAAGCATCATGCTTTATGTTTTTAATTAGCCAACCCTGATATTCAGGGGAAAAGTTTTTGTTTATGCATGATGTAAAACATAATTAAGACTTAGTTTGTATATCACTTTGTATTATGCACACAGCCTTATAACAGTGAGAGCTGAGGCAAGAATCAAACACGTTTTTGTCAGGTTATGTTCAGAATTATCAATAGTATTCTTTAAAAGCAGTAAATGAGCAATAGGCATTATTGTAAAATAAACATTTTACATCATAATATGCTTGTCACATGACCTCATCATGTGGCATGTAAAATAAAATGTTTCAAACCAGAAAATAAAATGTTTCAAACCAGGTTCACATGAAATACGTGCCTATGGCGACGTTTTTGAAAAATGATATTATGTTGCTTCTTGCATGTTTCGTAACACTTTCAAAGTGAAATGTCCAATGACTGGCATTAGTTTTATCCAAAACAGATAATTACATGAATTTACCAATGTTTAGATTCATTTCATATTCACATTTTAATTCTAGTCACAGTTTATTTCCTCAATTCCAATTAAATTCAAATTTAAGAATTGAACTGGAAATTAAAAAGCTTAAGAATATTATGGTAGTATGCTATTCTATACAAACAGAGTTTAAGTTGTTTCCAGTTTTATTTAGTATCATTGTGATAGTTATAGTTTATCAATTTTAACATTTTTAATGTTTATATTTTCTCTTTTTATTTTTGTTTTAATCAGTTGTTTCTGGAAATCTGCCATGAGCAAAAAGGCAGGTTTCGAACTGCGTCCGTCCAGCGGGTCTTACACTACCAGATAAATGAGAATACTAACGGACGTTTTTCTCCAGGTATTATATTTATGTATCCCATCTAGATATCACACTCTGTTCTTCCAGGGAGACCAGGTCAAGACGGCAGCAAAACAGAAAAACAAGGACAAAACAATACTCAAACAAAACAGTTGATAAAAATAGGATTAAGAAAAGCACTTACAATACTTTTTAAAAACAGATTTCAAAATACATTTAAAAGTATTCAAAAGCGGTAAAAACTGCTTAAGTATGTTTTGCAGGTCATTCCATGTCCAAGGGGAATAAAAGGAAAAATCTTGTTTACTTTTAGTCGAAGGTGTAACTGAGATCTAGTACCATAACTGTTTGTATAAAAAGTTAAGAGTTTAGAGATACAAGGCGGCAATTAGCCTAAAAGTGCCTTAGCAACAAATATATACATACGCAAATTTCTCCTTTGGATTGTAGATCCTTTTTAGTGAAGATTGGTAATAACTACTCCGCACCGTCACCTATTTGCTGTGGGGTCCCACAGGGGTCCATCTTAGGTCCCACTCTGTTTTCACTGTATATGCTCCCGCTGGGAATGATTTTTAAGAAGTATGGCATCTCTTACCATCTGTATGCAGATGACACTCAAGTCTATGTGCCTTTGAGATCCGGTGGTAAGGATTCAAATGCCATTCTCCTTAAATGTCTGGAGGAAGTAAAGCTGTGGATGGCTGAAAATCTTGTCCAATTGAATGAAAACAAAACAGAAATTATTATTTTTGGTCGCACAGCTGGTAGCCAAATGTTAATCGATCAATTGGGCCCATGGAAGGGATACTTGCAGGATCAAGTAAAGAACTTGGGAGTCATTTTTGATTCATCCTTAATTTTTGATCGACAGATAAAGACAGTAGTACGCAATTGCTTCTTTTATTTAAGAGCAATAGCAAAACTGAAACCAATTCTCTCAGCCAGCGACCTGGAAAAAGTTGTTCACGCACTTTATGTTGGAACCTGTCAAACGCACATTGCCCGCCTGCAGCTAGTACAAAATGCTGCTGCAAGGCTGTTGATGAATGCTGGGAAAACAGACCATGTTACTCCCCTTCTATCTGTGTTAGGTTGGCTACCAATACAATTTAGGATACAGTATAAGATCCTGATATATGTTTTTAAAGCACTACACGGAATGGCGCCAGAATACTTGGCTGAGCTCATCAAGCCCTATAGCGCAGGTGTAAGACTAAGATCAGTAAACAAGTTTCTCTTAACGATTCCCCGTGCACGTCTTAAAATGAAAGGTGATCGTGCTTTCGCTGTTGCTGGTCCTAGATTGTGGAACAATCTACCACTGGACGTTATATCCTCCTTGAATCTTAATGTTTTTAAGGGTCGTTTAAAACCTTATCTGTATTCTTTGGCTTTTTAGCACTTTGTACATGGATGTTGTATGTCTTGTTTTCCTGTCCTGTTGGTTTTATCGCAATGTACAGCACTTTAGAACTACGGTGGTAGTCTGTAAGGTGCTATATAAATAAATAAACGAACGAACGAACGCAAATTTCTCCTGTAGCGATTGTAAAGATGACCATGCTAGAGATTCATAAAGCATACAGTGATGTGTGTGTGATTCTGCACACAAAACGTAACGCCGCATGATAAACAGAGTCAAGTTTCCTTAATAAAGATGAAGACATGCATATAAACAAGGTCACCATTATCAATCATAGATAAAAAAAACAAAAACAAGTACTCTCCACCAATTTCTTTCTAGCCTCGTAGAAAAAGCAATTTTTAAGCGATAAAGGAAGCCCAATTTTGTTTTATAGAGATCTCCGGGTATTATAGAGATCTTCGGATGTTCTGCAGCTGATATTTTACTCTTGTTTTAGCCTACACAACGCTCAGACTCAGACATGATTCTCCTCGAGAGGTTTTCTCTGTGACGGACTGTGAACAGTGGACTCACTCCTTGACTGGAGTTCAGGCTCTCGGTGAGGAATAAGCAGGGTTTGATCCGGGCTGACAGGTTCTCCCAGAGGAACGGGCCACAGATCCGTCTGTAGGTCTCCTCGCTCCGGGAAAACTGGCAGGCATAGAGGCATCTGTCATGTGCTGAATGGTTTGAGAAGGTGTGTTTGTGCAGTGAGACGGTCCCAGCGGACCAGTGTAAAGTTCACTCTGTCAATGGGACGAAGGATTGGTGTATGATCGATGTACTTGTTAGAGGACAATGTTGTTATGTAACCAAAAGCTTAGAAAAATCATGAGTGTTTGGCTTCGGTGAAGACTGGGTCCCATTTTAAGCACTCCACATTAGCGATTAAAAGTCCAAAATAATCCAAAATATATATGAAATATATGAAATATATACATGCATGTGTGTGCATTTATATATACAAAATAATTATGCACAGTACACACACATATATTATGTGAACACAAACTTTTATTTTGGATGCGATTAATCGCGATTAATCGTTTCATAGCCCTAATAAATATATACAGTATATACATGCAAATATTTCTTAAATATATACATGCATATGTGTGTGTATTTATATATACAAAATAATTATACACAGTACACACACATATATCATGTAGACACAAACTTTTATTTTGGATGCGATTAATCGCGATTAATCTTTTCACAGCCCTATAATAATTATATATATGGCATCTGTACTTTGTAGGATGAAAATATCACAACCCTTTCCCAACTTAATTTCTTTTTTTACTAGCTGGAAATGCAGATTTGAGAGGCATCAGGTGTTCAGTGTTAGACAGCATCAGTTTGCACAGCTTTGTTCTGCATCACTTCAGTATGTCTTATCATAGAATAACTCTGGAAATAGAAACATGTCCAGTCAAAAGTCTGGTATCAAACTTGTTTCTATAGTAACAGATTGTTGCTTGTCATTTGGCACAACTAAGAAAAAGATTCAAACGTTCAGAATGACATTTCTGAAAGCACACGAGAGCAGTACTTCACTTGCGAATCAGCAGAACTGGATTCCTGCATGTTGACCAGTGTTTGACTGAGAAACTGATAAAAAAAAGACAGCATTGCAAATGAAGTATCTTAAGATATTAAATATTATTATAGTTTTTATATGTAGTGTATATATTAAATTAGTTTTCATTTTAATATTTGAAATATAATATTTAATATTTTAATATTTTCCATTTTAATTATTTTTTTTAATGTTTTATTTCTGTTAATGTTTATTATATTTCAATAACTATAATAAGCCTGAATTGACAGTGTTTTCACCAAGCTTTCATCATCTGCTTCGACATTGTGTAACTCTAGACTTTGTTGTGATCCATCTTTGAAAGAGCAACATTGTAACTGTGCATTTATATATACTTCACTACTATCATTTTTGTATAAAGAACTGAATACAAACATAATTAAGGGAAACAGTTACAGTGCTGTGAAAAATGATTTGCCCCCTTCCTGTTTTTTTTTTTTTTTTTGCATATTTATCACACTTAAATAATTCAGAAAAAAATTATATTATACAAAGATAAACCAAGTGAATACAACATGCAGTTTTTAAATGATGATTTCATTTATTAAAGGAAAAAAGCTTTCCAAACCTGCCTGGCCCTATGTGAAAAAGTAATTCCCCCCTAAACCTAATAACTGTTGAGCCATCCTTGGCGGCGGCAACTGCAATCAAGCGTTTGCGATAACTGGCAATGAGTCTTTCACATCGCTGTGGAGGAACTTTGGCCCACTCTTCTTTGCAGAATTGTTTTAATTCAGCCACATTGGAGGGTTTTCGAGTATGAACGGCCAATATAAGGTCATGCCACAGCATCCCAATTGGATTTAAGTCCGGACTTTGACTTGCCCACTCCAAAACCTTATTTAAAAAAAAAAAAAAAAAACATTCAGAGGTGGACTTGCTCGTGTGTTTCGGATCATTGTCCTTCTGCATGACCCAAGTGCGCTTGAGGTCACGAACTGATGGCCGGACATTCTCCTTCAGGATTTTCTGGTACAGTGCAGAATTCATGGTTCCATCAAAAATGGCAAGTCGTCCAGATCCTGAATCTGACCATCACACCACCACCACCACCACCACCACCACAACCACCACCATCACCACCATCACCACCACCACCATCACCACCACCACCACCACCACCATCATCACCACCATCACCACCACCACCATCACCACCATCACCACCATCACCACCACCACCACGTTTGACTGTTGGTATGATTTTCTTTTTATGAAATGCTGTGTTCGTTTTACGCCAGATGTAATGGGATACACACCTTCCAAAAAGTTAAACTTTTGTGTCATCAGTCCACAGAATATTTGCCCAAAATTCTTGGGGATAATCGAGAAGTTTTTTGGCAAATGTAAGATGAGCCTTTATGTTCTTTTTGGTCAGCAGTGGCTTTCGCCTTGAAACTCTCCCATGGATGCCATTTTTTTCCAGTCTCTTTCTTATTGTTGAATCATGAACACTGACCTTAACTGAGGCCTGCAGTTCTTCAGATGTTGTTCTGGGTTCTTTTATGACCTCCTGGATGAGTCGTCGTTGTGCTCTTGGAGTAATTTTGATAGGCTGGCCACTCCTGGGAAGGTTCACCACTGTTCCAAATGTTTCTCCATTTGTGGATAATGGCTCTCAACGTGGTTCACTGGAGTCCCAAAGTCTTATAAATGGCTTTGTTATCCTTTCCAGACTGATGCATGTGTATTACTTTGTTTCTCATCTGTTCTTGAATTTCTTTAGATCATGGTATGAAGTGTTGCATTTTGAGATCTTTTAGCATGCTTCACTTTGTCAGACAGGTTCTATTTAAGGGATTTCTTGATTCAACAGGTCTGGCAGTAATCAGGCCTGGGCGTGGCTAGTGAAATTGAACTCAGCTTTCCCAAAAATGTGGTTAATCACAGGTTTTCACATAGGGCCAGGCAGGTTTGGACAGCTTTTTTTCCCTTAATAAATGAAATCATAATTTAAAAACTGCTTTTTGTAATTACTTGGGTTATCTTTGTGTAATATTAAAATTTGTTTGATTATCTGAATTATGTAATTGTGACAAATATGCAAAAAAATAAAAAAATCAGGAAGGGGGCAAACAATTTCTCACAGCACTGTATATGTAACATGAAAAGAAATGCACAAGTAATAAAGTCAATCCTCATCCTTAAAGGAACAGGTCATCTAAAAATCATAATTGACTCGCTCTCATGTCATTCTAAAGCCGTGTGACTTTAAGGAGGAGTTTAGTAGAATGTTCACACCCTTTCATTTTAGGTATTTAAATCTTGCATGCTTTCATTTGTAGTTTGCGCGGGCTTTCCGAACATCAATTGATTAAAAACAGTGAAGAAAGTCAAACAAAACAGGCGTCAGAGAGCAACTGGGTCAGTCTAACAGAGAGAGAGAGAGAGAGAGAGAGAGAGAGAGTGTGAGAGAGACAGAGAGAGAGAGAGACAGAGAGAGAGACAGAGAGCATGAGGCCACTCATAGATGAAGCTCAGGGGAAAGAAGATTAAAGCTTCTGCCAGAGAGCGTTCGGCTCCAGAAGGAGAGTATGCAAATCATGCTCTGCGCTGAAACTAAGTGACTACAAAACATTTTAGGCTACATGTCATCTGACTGCATATTTGCTATTGCAAACCTGAATTCACAATTTTTCCAAGGAGTAAAGTAAGTAAAAACATGTTACTGGTAATAAATAAATAAATTCACTTTGGATCAATTCATTTCTGTATAATTCCATTTCAATCATGACAGCTCTGAGAATAGTTTTAGCATGTTATTGAATATGTTAATGTATTTGGTCTTGGTGGACTAGATCTGCTCCTGCTGCTTTAGAGCAAGTCTGAACTCAATAGATCATCAGACTCGCTGCTGTGAGCCTGTAAGATCTGCGGCTGCTGCATTAACACACACACACTGGATCAGATCTCGGCAGGTGGAGCTGGGGAGGTGGAGGGTTCAGAGGAACTCTGATGGAGCTTACAGCAAACACTCAACCAGACTATTCAAATGTTGAGCAAGCGATCTCATTGGCTGCAGGATCAGCAGAGCCAATCAGCTTGTGCCATGAGCTAATGATGTGATTGCCTGGGACCAATAAGCATGCGCTTATTTTCATGACTGAACTAGATATATAATTTCGAGCAAATATCTACAGTATATTTAACAATACAAATATACACTAACAGTAAAAGTTTAATTAAATTAAAATACATTGTATATTAAAAAAATATTCCATATAGTAAAAGTCTCAGTTATGTATGGTAACCCTCGTTCCCCGAAGGAGGGAACAGAGACGCCACGTCAGTGACCGACAAATAGGAATCTCGATAGAGAGCCAATCTACTTTGAGTGAAACTAAACGAGATAATGCATATTGGCGTGCATTTGCTCTGCCATGCAGTGAGGGTATATAATGAGCAGAAGGTGCGATTGCACTTCAGTTTTTTCCTGAGGAGCCGAGCCGGTGACCTGGCTGCCCCAGCGGGCCGCAGCAGATGTGGTGTCGTTCCCTCCTTCAGGGAGAAGTTCCCCTTAAGTCGGTCACTACGACGCCACATCGGTGGCCGACGAATAGGAATCCTTACCAAAAGGCTACAGCTGCTGACCCCATCCAGCGCCCTGTGCAAGCCTCTTGCCCCTTCTTGCCTGGCAGGACGATAGGAGAGGGCTTACACAGAGAGTGTCCCTCATTGCTGTTCCATGATAACCCACACAGTGAGACTACTGGATAAAACAGGGAAAGCGTGCCCCTGCCACTGTGGAAGCCACATTCTTCCCCGAAGGAGTTATGTGGAGAATACAAAGGTTGAATACGGAGGTTGTACTGCATATACATACTGGGGTGACTTAGCCCAAGGGAAAGACACAGGCTTCCGTTTAGGAGCAGCCGTGGAAGAATACACAAATGGGATCCCCGCAGGGTCGCACATATGGAACCAAGCCTAGACCCGGTTAAAGGCGGATAAAGGCCTGGCACCGGACGCTCCACAACGTCCAGCTCCGAGGGTGGTGGAGGACTCAACAGGTTTTTCACTCTGGAGCAATAAAGGGCGCACAGTAGGGCACAGCAAGCCGACAGAGCCGGGCCTCTCAGTGCTACTACCCGTTTAGGGTGAGAACACGGGCGGAGACCGGCTCTACACGTAGACTATAAAATAGCGAACATGTTAGGTGTCGCCCAGCCCGCAGCTCTACAGATATCTGTTAGCGAGGCTCCACGTACCAACACCCAGGAGGATCCATGCCTCTCGTGGAGTGAGCATGCAACCTGAGCGGGCAGGGCATGCCTTGTGCTTGGTAAGCTAAGGTGATGGCATCCACTATCCAGTGGGCCAACCTCTGCTTGAAGACAGCCTTTCCTTCTGCTGGCCTCCGTAACAGACAAAGAGCTGGTCTGCGCTCCTGAGGTTTTGAGTTCTGTCCACATACAGTTGCAGAGCGCAGACGGGACAGGGCGCTTAAGTGGAGGCTGCTGCTGCGGCGCGGGGGTGAGGGCGGTGGGGTGGAGGCAGCAGTTTAATCGCCTCAGTCTGCTTCTGTACAGCCGAGAACTGCAGGGCAAAGCTCTTGAAAAGGGGCCCGGTCTGGGACACGGGGGAGTTTGTCGGTCTCCCTCATATCGGCGAGCCACTTCGCACAACCTACCGACCGTGTGGTCACCTTCGTCGCACGAAGCGAGAGGTCTGTCACGGCACCTTGGGGATCATGACCACTTAGAACTTGGGGATCATGACCACCCTCATGCAGGTCCCTCAGTGCACTGGCCTGATGGACCTGCAACAACGCCATAAGGCAGCGCGTGTAAGGCAGAGGCAGCTTCCCCACAGGCCAGGTAAGCCTTGCCGGTCGTGACCATCCCGCGATCCCAGGAAACGACCGCATCCAGAAACACACAGGTAGAGTGACATCTTTAAAAGACATGTTCCACCCGTGTAAGCTCTTTTAGGGGACTGTTCTCCTTGGTGCTGAAGCACGCAGGGGAATGGTCGCAGCGAACATAGACAGGACATGTGCAGCCTTTCGTGCGCTGTCTCTCTCACGGCAGTCTTACCAGCCGTAAGAACGGCTTTTCAGCGCTCTTAGTGCACCGAACCAGCTGTGAAAACAGCCTTTTTGTTTTGCTCAATATAAGAAAAACAAAAAGAGAGAGAGAGAGAAAGAGAAATAATGTTGCCCGCACCAGACACGAGAGGTCTTCCTTAAGAGCTTGCTAGTTGAATTCCACCACAGTAGATTTAAACAGCATCGAAGCGCTCGGCTCCGAAGCAAAAAACAGCTGCTGCAAATAATTGCACGCCAATGACTGTGCATTGGCTTGTTTAGTTTCACTTGAAGTAGATTGGCTCTCTAGTAAGATTCCTATTCGTCGGTCACCGACGTGGCGTTGGAGTGACCGACTGAAGGGGAACTATAATTAGGTAAAAATTAAACTAATATACTCTTAAGTAACTAATGTTAGCAAATTAGACCTTATTGTAAAGTGTTACCAATTACTCACATGAATATTATATAAGCTAAATAAATATAAAGTTCTAAAAAATGTTAGTTTTAGCTGTAAAATGCATCAAAATTCATGCATTCTGTAATGATTGATGCACATTAAGTGAGACAGGATTTAATATACATTTAGCAGGACTGAACTTATGGCAGTGAATACAAATCATATATGCAGCTGGTTTGTTTACGCAGTGATTTTTGTTTGAATAAAGTGAAATCATGGTGATGTAACTTAAGGTAACGTGGCACAAAGTTTCAGAGCAGACTCTTGGCTGGGAAATCTGATGACAGCAACAAGGCCAGAGCTTACATGCATTTCCCCAGCTGATTGAGCGATATTGTGTTCTAGCTGAGAAAAGTAAAACCTCAGCTTCATAGGAGATCTGTAAGAAAGCTCTCTGGATGATAACTCAGCTCATAAAACTGCACTGTTGGTCAGTCCTGTATGTCTATGCCATCCCTGCTTTCCTCTTGTAGACAATCCACATACAGTACAGTGTGAAGTTTCTATCAAAATAATAATGCAAAAAAATTACAAAGATATTAATGCAAGAAAACAATTCACATTATATAACTGCACAAATAAACGGACAATGTCCAAGAGGGTCCTCAGGCCCTAAACAGAATGAATTATTATTATTTATTTACTTGTAATTATTAGATTTTTTTTTTTTTTTTTTTTTTGTGACATTACATTCATGACAATAAAGCAAATACTCTCCCAAATTATCATTTCCCTAATGTGACCTTTACTGTGTGTTATTGTTTTTAATTGTTGTGATTCTCAATAAAAAAAAAATCAACAAAAAAACTGAAGAACAACAAGAAAAATGTATTTTGCCATTTGCTGTGACATTTCACATTGGGGTTTCACAGTATTAAACATACAATGATTTGATACATTTAAATCAGTGTAAATTAAAGCCACTAAAATAATACTATGATGAATATAATATATTTTTTAAAGGTCCCGTTCTTCGTGATCCCATGTTTCAAACTTTAGTTAGTGTGTAATGTTGTTGTTAGAGTATAAATAATATCTGTAAAATTATAAAGCTCAAAGTTCAATGCCAAGCGAGATATTTCATTTAACAGAAGTCGCCTACATCGAACAGCTCGTTTGGACTACATCCCTCTACTTCCTTCTTTAATGACGTCACTAGAACAGTTTTTTGACTAACCTCCGCCCACAGGAATGCTCCCTCAACTCTACCGAAATTTGTTTATGTACTTGCGCACTTCTTATAACTTGCTGTGTTTACTCAGCTCTTACGGTGATTTTCTGAAGTAAAACTGACGCTTCATCTTTTGTGTGATGTACAATAAACTTTATTAAACTCATCAGTATATGTTTGATCATCATTCGGACCTGGTCCGAAACAGCAGACTTGTAGGCTATTAATAAATAATGGATACATACAAGCAGATGACAAATACGTTATAATAACCGTAATTAAACTACTAAACTATACCTGTTCCATCTCTATACAGCACTCTGACTCTGTAGGCATTATTGTCCGACTCGAAATGAACACCGTTACTGAGAGTTTCTGATATTATCATCATTCCGTGAGATGAAATTGTCCTCAGAGACTGAGCGCAAGCTCATGAAGCTCCGCCCCCTGGGTCGTCCAGCAGCAGCTTATTTGCATTTAAAGGGCACACACTAAAACAGCGCGTTTTTCTGAGCCCCAAAAAATGACAATTTAAACATGCTGTAAAAAATAATCTGTTGGGCATTTTGAGCTGAAACTTCACATACACACTCTGGGGACATCAGAGACTTATTTTACATCTTGTGAAAAGGGGCATAATACGGGACCTTTAAGATATATGTGTTTTATATCTTATATTTTTCATCTATTCCTTTTATTTTAGTTTTAAATTTGTAGTTATTTTAGTACATCAAGCTAAACTAGATTAAATTGAGAATTACTGTCTTTTTTATTTCAAGTAACAAAAATGTTAAGTTTTAGTTTAAGTTAACAATAATAACCCTGTTCTGCAACAATAATAACATGTGTTTAAGGAAAAATACACAATTAATACTATTATACAGTGTCATACTGTTATCCTGAATGTGTGTGTGTGTGTGTGGGTGTGGGGGTGGGTGTGGGGGTGGGCGTGGGTGTGTGTGGGTGTGTGTGTGGGTGTTTGGTTTTCTGACATTTTTGATTAAAACATTTGAGAATAGTTTTAAACTGTTTTTGTGTGTTAGTAAACCTAACTTGTGTTCCATTTTTGGAACTTGTAGTAGCACGACGGAGCACTTGTGTGTTTGTGCATTCTTATAATTTGTACTAACTATCTTTTTTTTCTCTGTTGTTTATAGGGAGTTGGGGAGTAGATTTAGAGCTACCCCGGGGTATACATACATACATCACCCATAGGTATACTTCCTCTGTCTAGAAACACCAGCTAGACCTGGGCGGACCACCAGCTGTAAGTTTGGTCAGGGCGCCTTGATCATGTGCCAGATAGGGATTGTATTTATTTAATTTATTTTCTTATTTTATTGGGGATTAGTATAGGTTAGGGGTGGGGTCCTTTTTGTTTATTTCTTTGTTTTGGTCCGTCCAGCCCTCCCCTTTTCCCAGAAAATTGTTTATTATTGTTTATTATTTACAATATTACCGTGGATAAATAAAAACTTTGTTTTTTATACGGTATTTGGTGTTTGTGTCCTTTTCTCACACCGCGACTCCATACCTCCTTTGCTGGCATCGGTGGGCCCGAGTAGTGGGTTGTCAGGCTCCCCTCCCTTTGGGGAGATAGAACGTAACACTGAAGAAGAGCTCACAGAGTGGAATATTATATTTTTATTTTTATTATTTGTTGCAAAATCTATAATATTTGTCATCAACTGTAAAAGAAAAAGAACAAAAACTTCCTAAAGCAAGGCCATCAGAAAGCACAATCACAAAGTGAGTAAAGGTTGTAAAATTAGACCCTGCATGACATAATAACCCCTCGCCCATTGACTATCAGTTCTGGACGAGTTTTCAATGCATTATACAAACATACCTGCCAGCATGAATGTGTGCCAGTATTTGGAAAGCAAATACAATGACATTGCATGAAAGAAGTGCCACAACATTTGATGGTGTGACTGAACATCAGATATTCAGTGTATAGAAGTTGTCTTAAAAAAAATTGGCGCCCTGAAGGCTGACGAGGCGGTGCTGGTTCAGGAGACCTGTGCACGGAAATTATTTTTTTTGTTTCATTTACAAATATAACTTACATAAAAGTAATGTATACAATTGTTTCATTTACACATTTTAATTCACATAACCAAAAGTATATTTCTCTCCCTGCTCTTCTGCGATCTCCTCTCATCTGTCTCTCTGAAACTTCATGTCCTCCCTAAATATCTCAATCAGCTCATCCTCTCGGCCTCATTTCTCTTGGCTGCTGTTGGTTCCTTGTTCTATCCTTCGCGGCACGGGGAAAGAAGGATGGTAGGAGGGTTGCTAGATCTGTGCAACAAAAGTAGCCCAAAAAGCCCATCAGCTCTTCTCCATCGGGCGGCCGAATTCTCCACTCGATTTGTGCGTCTGAGGGATGTTCTGGGGTGTTGGAGCGCCAAAACTGTACTTATGGGGATGGAAATCGACCCGTGGAAAAATTTTTTAGCCGTGGCAACAACTTAAAAGTAGCCCAATTCCACGGGAAAAATGCGGACTTGGCAACACTGACGGTAAGCCGAATTTGAAGGACCCTTCGAATTGGGACAGCCTTGGTCACGCCGCAGTGACGCAATCGGCTACAAATGTGGCCTTCGGAGAATGCAGCCCCTGAATTGGGACACACCTCATGAGCTGGGGTGAGGTGTCTGTAGATCTATTTCGACCTCACTCAGACCGTCAACACGGTCTTACCTTGAATGATGCCATTCTGCTAGCTCTCCTCGAGACCTAATGTAAACAATGTCAGATGACTGACCCCAAGTGGTTGGTTCCCTATAAAACATCCGGATGAACCGTGTGTTTCATCCAGACTCTCAGACGACACTTGATAAAGTGGAGCAAGCGCAGCGTAGAAAAGAATCAGTGCAACGCACGTTTGGTCCCGCTAAAGCTACTAGACAGTCATATCGAGGCTGTCAGCCCCCTCATCCTCCTCATTTTAGTCAGCCAGGACCATGGGAGCTCAACGGAAGACAAAATACTCATTCTCGGAGGTTTGATAACAGCCAAAGTGCCAGACAAGCACCACGGCATTCACAAATGGCTCGGTCTCATACTTCAGTAAAAGATGCACCACAAAACAAGTGGAACCCCAGGGGCTCAGGCCCCTATGGGGGAAATGCGTAGCAGTCCTGGAAGAGCTGCCGGAATCTGTTCCCAGCTATGCCTGGACACCTGGGAGAAGAAAATCTCAGATCGTTGGGTATTCGCTACGATAAAAAACGGACACAGAACACAGTTCCGGCAACAACCTTCGTTTTCAGGGATCCACTTAACTGTGGTCAAGGACTCAGTCCAGGCAAAAATGTGTATTTACCAGGGTGATGTCAGCCGCCCTTTACCCTCTTCAGGCTGTGGGTATAAAGATCTTCCCATACGTAGACGACTGGTTGATCTGTGCACCAAGCCGTCACCAGGTTTTAAGAGATACAGAGGCTGTTATCAACCATATACAAGAACTCGGGAACCACAGCAAGAAACAGTATTTGTCAGGTTAGTTTTGAACACCTTAACAATGACAGCATCTCTATCCCCACAGAGGGCAGCAAAGTTATCTACCCTGGCACAATCTTTCCGCTTAGGCAAGTGGATGGAGTTGGCCCAGTTCCAAAAATTAATGGGGATGATATCGGCAGCAATAAAGGTAGTGCCTCTGGGACTGCTTAAAGCACGACCACTGCAATGGTGGATAAACAAATTTCCACTTTACCCCAAATTACACAGGTGAGTGATGTTGAAGGTCACACAGAAATGTGTTCAGGCTCTGCGTCCATGGATAAGAAGAAGCAGGTTGGATCAAGGGGTTCCTCTGGCGAATATACCAGCAAGGAGAATGGTTTTGACAAGCGATGCTTGTCTGTCTGGCAAGGCAGAACAGTCAGAGGCTCATGGATGTTCCCCTGGACCATGGAACACATCAATGTGCTGGAGCTGAGAGGAATCTATCTGTCTTTGAGACACTTGATTCCGTTCCTACAGGACAAGCATGTCCTTGTAAGGACCAACAATATGTCGGCAGTTTATTACAGCAATCATCAAGGAGGCACCAGGTCATTGCACTGCCTCCAGGAAACCAGGAGACTTCTGTTTTGGGTATACCCGAGACCTGTTTTGGGTATACCCGGCCTTCATTACCCGGAGTAGTGAACCGGGCAGCCGATCTCCTTTCCCGAACTGGACCTCTCCCGGGGGAATGGCGATTACACCTGGAGGTGGTGAATCTGATATGGGCCCGGTTTGGAAGAGCCCACACCGACCTGTTTGCATCAGCCGAGACAACCCATTGCAAGATGTGGTTCTCTCTGAACAGCCAAGGTTGGCCTTTGGGACTGGATGCACTGCCTCACGAGTGGCCGGGAGGTTTATTATACGCTTTTCCTCCCCTACCATTGATTCCTCATGTGCTCAAACGGGTGGATCTGGGACATTGCAGGATCTTACTGATCGCCAATGGCCAAAGAGACATTGGTTCCCACTTCTCCTACGTCTGGTACAGGGCCATCCGTGGCCACTACCAACCAGAGCAGACCTTCTCTCTCAAGTGGAGGGTCAGATCTGACACCCGAACTCAGCCACGTTACAACTCTGGGTTTGGCCCCTACTCAGCCCCTCTCTTGTCAGCTAGAGGAGGCAGTAATGAAAAACATAAACAATGCTAAAGCGCCTTCCACTTGGGATAACTACCCGAGAAAGTGTTCTCTAACTTGTAAATCTCTAACATGGAAAACAGTTTCCCTTCTTGCTATCTGTTCAGCAAAAAGAGTGGGTGAGTTACATTCTTTAACAGTTAGTGAAGACTGTCTGAGATAGAAAGCAGACTATTCAGGGGTCTCTCTTTGGCCGAACCTGGCTTTCCTGCCTAAAGTTCTTAATACTTGCACGATCAATCAAGTAATCGAACTTGCAGTGTTTCAACCTGATCCTGATCTGTCTTGTACAGAGCTTGATCTTGCTACCTTATGTCCAGTGCGAGCACTTCGCACATACTTTAAGCGCACACAGTCATTACGACATTCACACATCCTACACATTCACATTGTTTTTGTGTTTTGATAAGAAAAGTGTCGGAAAAACAGCCTCGAAACAGCACCTATCTCATTGGATAGTAGACACTATTGCACAAGCATACTCCAGTCAGGGCTTACCAGTCCCAGGGAACCTGGTAGCTCATTCTACCAGGAGTCTGGCCACATCCTGGACATCACTGAAGGGGGTGGCACTCACGGAGATATACGCAGCGGCATCATGGAGCTCACCTTGTACCTTTGCCAGGTATTACAGGGTCAATGTGGCGGACACAGTTACGCTTGGGTCCACAATTTTGCTCTCGGCCGATAAGCAGGGATATAAAGAAGGAGAGGCTTCCATCCCTCGTGACCTTGATTGCACTAGTCATTCAAGGTGGTGACAGTCTGAGTGAGGTCGAAATAGATTGTAAGTTATGACTATAACTATGGATCTATGAGACCGAATGATGACCATCACCATTTCTTGTCACTGTGCGTTCCAGGCAAGTGGAAGTGTTCAGTTCATCCGGATGTTTTATAGGGAACCAACCACTTGGGGTCAGTTATCTGACATTGTTTACATTAGGTCTCGAGGAGAGCTAGCAGAATGGTGTCATTCAAGGTAAGACTGTGGTGACAGGCTGAGTGAGGTCGAAATAGAGCCATAGTTATAGTCATAACTTACATCAGGGGTGCCCAACCCTGCTCCTACCGATCGACTGTCCTGCACAGTTTATCTTCAACCCTAATCATGTCAAGTCAAGTCATCTTTATCTATATAGCGCTTTTAACAATGTAGATTGTTTCAAAGCAGCTTTAAAGAGATAAGCGTATAATTTAAGGTAACAGAGATTGTTTTGGCTTTATAGCGGTTCTTTAATAAAGTTATTTTCCAGCTAAAGTTAGTTTTGATTGATTCGCTTCCGTCGCAACGATCATTTGTTATTAAATTAGGGGCCGCTAAGACGATACCATTCTCTCTACACAGACTTTAAACGTGAACCTGTGAGAAACGCTGATGGCGTTCACATGCACATTAAGAATTGGTTCTATAGTTATGTGCGTTTGAATATATGTGCGCAGGTTTGTAATTCCCTACAAACCAAGCCTAAACAAAGTACTGGTCTTTCCTTATAAATTTTGATACAGAATTTTATTTTGTCACGTCGGGGTAGGTACGTGAAACAAATTTTGCCGACAACGCTTTATCTGGAGTGGTAAAGGGATCCTCCATAGGGAGAGACTAGTTGGCACTTCAGCACTGCGTTGTCATCAGGTCCAGGCAAAGGTCCTTCGTCAGATCTGGATACGGCCTGGATCCGGTAGGCTGCGGGAAAACCTCGGGATAAACAAAGACACTAAAATTAGCGTAGATGCCATTCTTCTTATGATGTAACGAGTACATCAGGATTTATGGGAAGTGTTCCCGGTTCCGGCTGACCTAATCTATGCAGCCTAACATTGAATTATAGAAGTCTATAATGTATTATGTGAATGCTAGGTCAAAAAGATGTGTCTTTAATCTAGCTTTGAACTGACAGAGTGTGTCTGCTTCCCGGACAATGGTAGGAAGACTGTTCCAAAGTTTTGGTGCTAAATAGGAAAAGGATCTACCGCCAGCAGTCGATTTTGATATTCTAGGTATTATCAACTGGCCGGAATTTTGAGATCGCAATAGACGTGAAGGAGTATAATGCGTTAAGAGCTCGCTGAAGTACTGCCGAGCTAAACCATTTAGTGCTTTGTAAGTAATCAGCAATATTTTAAAATGTATGCAATGTTTAATAGGGAGCCAGTGCAGTGTTGACAGAACCGGGCTAATATGGTCATACTTCCTGGTTCTGGTAAGAACTCGAGCAGCTGCGTTTTGAACTAGCTGTAGTTTGTTTATTAAGCGTGCAGGGCAACCACCCAGTAGAGCATTACAATAATCTAGCCTTGAGGCCATGAACGCATGAACTAATTGTTCCGGATTTGTCAATGAGAGCATATGGCGTAATTTAGATATATTTTTAAGATGGAAAAATGCGGTTTTACAGATACTAGACACGTGATTTTCAAATGAAAGATTGGTATCAAAGAGCACACCCAGGTTCCTAACCGACGACGAAGACTTAGAGCAGCCATCAAGTGTTAGACAGTATTCTAGGTTATTATTTGAGGAAGTTTTTTGTCCAATAATTAGAATCTCTATTTTTTTCAGAATTTAGAAGTAGGAAATTACTAGTCATCCAATTTTTTATATCAGTTATGCATTCCGTTAATTTTGTGAATTGGTAAGTTTCGTTAGGTTTTTAAGAAATATACAGCTGAGTATCGTCAGCATAACAGTGAAAGCTAATTCCATGTTTCCTAATGATATCTCCTAAGATCCTTTTTTAACAAGCGGTTTAATCATAGCCAGCTTAAAGGTTTTTGGTACGTATCCTAGAGACAAAGACAAATTAATGATAGTAAGAAGAGGATCTATGACCTCTGGGAGCATCTCTATCAGTAGCTTAGTCGGTATAGGGTCTAACATACATGTTGTCGATTTAGATGAATTAACGAGTTTGCAAAATTCTTCCTCTCCTATAGCAATAAATGAATCAAATTTTTCCTCAGGGAGACTAAAATGCACTGCCTGATGCGATACTGTAGTAGACGGTTGCATAGTTATAATTTTGTCCCTGATATTATCAATCTTATAAGTGAAGAAGTTCATAAAGTCATTACTGCTGTGTTGCTTGGAAACTTCTGGGCTTGAAGCTTTCTTTTTAGTTAGTTTAGCCACTGTTTCAAATAAATACCTAGGATTATGTTTATTTTCTTCTAATAGGGTTGAAAAATAAGCAGATCTAGCAGCTTTTAAAGCCTCTCTGTAAGTAATCGAGCTCTCCTTCCATGAAATCCTAAATACCTCTAATTTTGTTTTCTTCCAGTTGCGCTCCATTTTTCTGGCCGCTCTCTTAAGGGCCTGAGTGTGCTCGTTGTACCACGGCATTGGACTATTTTCTTTAATATTCTTTAAGCGCAACGGAGCAACTGTGTCTAAAGTGCTGGAAAAGAGAGAGTTAAAAGTTTCTGTTGCAATATCAAGTTCTTCTAAGATATCTGGGATGCTGAGATGATGAAACTGATTAGGAAGATTATTGATAAAGCAATCTTTAGTGGCAGAAGTGATAGGTCTAACATATTTATAGCACGGAGTCGGCTTTGCAGCCTTGGCTAAATGTAATTTACATGAGACTAGATAATGATCTGAGATGTCATCGCTCATCTATTCCATGTGATAATATTAGATCTAGAGTATGATTACGAGAATGAGTAGGTCCTGACATGTGTTGTCTAACTCCAATTGAGTTTACAATGTCTTTAAATGCCAATGCCAATCAAACATACCTGAAGCAACTAATTAACGTATTCAGGATCGCTTGAATATTAAAGGCAGGTGTGTTTGATTAGGATTGGAGATTAACTGTGCGAGACAGTCGATTGGCAGGAGCAGGGTTGGGCACCCCTGACTTACATTATAGAGGCAATGATGGGTGATGATGAGGTGCAGGTGTGTGTGATTGGGAATGATGTGCAGGTGGGAACTGTAGGATTGAAAATAATCCAAGATATTTTAAATGAACAAAGATATTTGCTTTACTGTTTCCACCCCCTCTTTCTACCACAAGGACCATTTGGAGTTCCTAAAGGCACAGAGGTTTCTGATAGTGATCTAGGTCTGTAGGCCAATATGTTTGTACTTTGGGGGTCGATGAATTGTCACACCTTTAGTACGGTGGGGGAAGTGTAATTATCTGATTGGTCAGCTTGAATGTCTCACATCTGAGTTTTAGTCACATGGTTAGGAAAGGATAAAACAAGATTGAAACTGTTGCTCTGTCTCTCTTGATGCTCTGTCTCTCTTCTTCTCTGGGTCCCTTTCTTGGGGCTCTCTCTCTCTTTACCTCCTCCTCTCTCTCTCTCTCTCTCTCTCTCTCTCTCTCTCTCTCTCTCTCTCTCTCTCTCTCTCTCTCTCTCTCTCTCTCTCTCTCTCTCTCTCTCTCTCTCTCTCTCTCTCTCTCTCTCTCTCTCTCTCTCTCTCTCTCTCTCTCTCTCTCTCTCTCTCTCTCTCTCTCTCTCTCTCTCTCTCTGGTGACATTTTTCATATATGCTGGGTACAATTAATAATAGAAGTTATCATCATCTCATACATCTATTTTGTAACTATTTTAAGTGTAACCATAACCATATTTTGTCATTAAACCTTTTCAATTACAACTAATGTGCTAACTAGTTTTGATTTGGTATTGACTTTGAAGTGCTACAAATTGCAATACAATATTGTCACTCTCTATAGCAACGACAGTCATCAAAAGTTGGTAAATTCTGATCTGCTTTTCATTCAAAATTCCTTTTTTATGCTTGAAAATATTTGTCTAATATAACATATCCCTGTCCTATAAAATATACACATGAAAGTTTTATTTATTGTTTGTGTACAAACAATAGAGCAGCAGCTATTTTGGTACAAAATGTAACACCCTCTCGCAACTTCATTTTTCTGTTGTTTTGAAAATGTTCTTTCTCTAATAAACATGTATTGTTAGAGTGAAGATAAATAAACTTGTTAGTGCAGTGACTGTTTTAACCTCAATTTTATATAATAAATTCATATTTATTAAAAAGCTTGTATTTATACCTATAGGTACAAGATTTATTTCCATCAAACTCCTCTTAGTAAAAACGTTAGAAAATGCAGGTAAAAGAAAATCTGAATGAAGAAAAAAAGACTTAGCCATGCATGAGGAAGCTGGAAATTGCCTATAGACCTTAACAACTTTAAAAGCAGTGATTAATTTTGGTTGCAATTCATTCAAATCATTTAATGGAGGATGTAATAATGTCAGGCAGACAAATGCAACTGAATTCAACATGGAGTTACATGGAATGTTAAATGAGTTTTGTGGTTTATAATGTTTGATCAGACAAGGCCATCATCAACACCGGAGGCTCCGGATCGGCTCAACCTTCACTTCCCTCATTCCCTCAGCGCAACAAGGACACAATGCTTCCCCATGCACTCTTTCATCTGCCTTTTCATTCGATTTTTTTATTTTAATAGCCTCTCTCTTTAGCCTGGAACTGCATAGGTTAAAACATGGCCTGTTCACTCTTTCTACTCCAGTGAACTTTCTCAAGGTGGGTTCATTTGTGAAAGTGTGTATTATTTGAAATAAAGCAGCGGAACATTTCCAGCATTTCTGCCCTGGAAACAAAGACACAGTTTAACATCACTTCTAAATCTGTAAGGTATGTTGTCACAATAGGAATTATTTTATTTATTATTTCATTAAAATTCTTGTTTCTTCTTCAGAAATATGAAACAAAGGCATCGTCTACAACATATCTGCATTTAAAGTGTATTAGGTGTAGGCTATTGGCAAAACTATTATAATTACAATTATTTTGGCTTTCCACAAAAATCTGAAGCTGTTTTCAACTTTGATAATAATCAGAATTTTTTTCTTGCACAGCAAATCAGCATGTTAGAATTTTTTCTGAAGGATCTGTTTTAAACTGTAATAATATTATAATAATATTTCAGAATTTAACTGTATTTTTGATTAAACAAACTGGCAAATATAAGAAACTATAATATAAGAAATAAATCAAATAAACATAAGAAAAAATCCTTTACCAACCCCAAACTTTTGAACGGTATAGTGTGTTGAAATTTAATATCCTTAACTCAACTTTTACTTTTGTTTGTACAGAAATTTTAGATGAGATTTCACCCTTAAAATATAGGGAACTTAAAACTCAGTCACAGCCGTGGATGAATAATGAAATCCATACTGAGTGAATATGGAAGAAGGACAGGCAGCAAGTATCGTTCGGAATTTTAAAGAGAAGCTTTGACAAATTTTGAAGGCTGTAAAAGCTGAATATTTTTCAAATATAATTAATACAAATTCAAATAGGCCAAATATTTGGTTACACTTTATTTTGATAGTCCACTTTAGACATTCTACTAACTATAAGTAACTTTGCAACTACATGTCAGTTAACTCTCATTAGAGTATTAGTAGACTGTCAGTAGACTGTTAGGTTATGGTTAGGTGTTAGGGTCCGGGTTAGTCGAATAAATTGATTTGTAGTTACTTATAGTCAGTAGAATATCTGTTGGGGGAGTATCAAAATAAAGTGTTACCAAATATTTTATTTAATATGATAAATAAAGTGATTTCTCCTGCTCCTACTAATCACCAAAAGCAAAAATAAAAAAATGTGTGAGATTTTTTGCCTTATTTTTGGTAAACAAAGTTGATAATCTTCGGGCACAGATTATCTCAGTTACATCTATTTGCTCACTGTTAAATCATCTCGGTTTATTTAGTAGTTTTGAACCTATTTCTTTATCACAGTTGGAACATCACAGTTGCGGCGCATCCATTTGATCCTATCCCTCCTCGGTTGTTGTTAAATTAGTTTTATCTTTTAGGTACTAGTATTCAATCTCTTTTTAATAGTAGCTTGGTCAATGGAAATGTTCCTGCTTGTTTTAAACATGCAGTAGTGTAGCCACTTCTTAAGAAACCTAATTGAGATCGTACAGTCTTAAATATCTACCGACCTATATTGAAGTTACTTTTTTATCTCTGTTACCTTTTATATACTAGAAAAGGTTGTTTTATCACAACTTGTTCCATACTTAGATGCAAATGCTGTTATAGACATGTTCCAGTCAGATTTTAGGTCCCTTCATAGTACTGAATCTCCCCTCCTTAAGGTTTTTAATGATATTGTATTAGCAGTTGATTCTGGGAAGGTAGTGATCCTTATTCTATTCGATCTTACAGCTGCCTTTGATACTATTGATTATGGTATTTTTTTCAAAGGAGCCGTTTTATTGGTTGGCGCCCTTAACCCTTAACACGCTCCGGCCGCCCATCCATACAAAACAGTGCCTGGTGTCTCGAGAACGTACTCCCTGAAATAGGTTCGAAGGTGCAAACGGTTATCCGTTATCTCTGCACATACCTCAAAAATAAGACTGAGTGTGTTGTTTTTGGACCCTCTTCTGCCTCTAAGGAAATTATAAGTAGGTTGAACTCTATGTGTTTCAGATCATGTCAAGAATTTGGGCGTTATCATGGATTCGGCTTTTATAGATAAACATAGAGGCTTTCGCACCGGAGGAACCTTTTCATAGTTCCTAGAACTATTGGCTAAAGTACCCAGATGTCGGCGTGTTCGCACTGCAGGAACTAGGAACGATTTTAGTTCTAGGAACTCTTTTGGAGGAACTAATTTACTCCTACTTCAGACTCAGGTCTAAACCAGCACTATAGGAACTTTCCGTAATGTTAGTGTTCGCTGATTGGCCGAAAGCACGCGAAACACCAGCACCCGCCATTTTTAAAACATCTATATGTAAACTCACAGATTATAGCCTATATATTTACTCCAGAAACTAACTATACTAACATGGAAAACAGTGATAGATAGACCTCTTAACATTTACGCTGAGGAGAAAGTCCAACGCAACTTTGAGGAGACCAAGAGAAACATGATTTTGTATTTCTGCTCAGCAACACTGGAAATCAACCACACGACATAAGCTAATAACTTTTCATTACTGTCTACTTTCTATGTATAACAGTTCTATCTAATAACATATTAGACAGGACTGTTAGACAGATCATAAACTATAATGAACACGGAAAATGCAAACACAGTTTATTTTTAGGTTCTGACTCTGAGCTCCGTCAAAATAAAAGTCACAAAAACGAGCGTGGCTTACATCACTTCAGAGTTCTTACGGGCGGTGCGGATGCAACAGGAAACGTTCCTAGGGGAACCATTAGTTCTCGGGGAAACACCCTGGTGGTTAGTTCTTACAACTAAAGCCGCGTTTGCACCGCAGGAACTTTCCCCAGGAACTAGGAACTTTGGGCTGGTACTCGATGTGTTTACACCGCAGGAACCAGGGTCTAAATGAAGTTCCCTGCTCACGAGGTTGTACTTTTTCAAAGTTCAGGAACTTTCAGGGGTGGGACTTGTGCGCTGCACAAGCTGATTGGTTGTGTTCACGCTGCATTTTGGTTGGATGACTCCACGCAGCATTTTATTTATTTTTAACCTCCCTTTTTAAAAATCTATTGCGGTTCGTGTCGTGGCTTCATGGAGTAAGAGTTGTCTGTTTGCAAATATGGAATTTAATTAAAAAAAACTGGTGGACTGGCGACGAGTTTCAGGATTTATTTTGTGGAAGAGGAAACTTTCTGCACGTTCGTCCCAGCCATCTCACGGTCAATGTCCGCAATAGCTGATAAACATACAAATTTTATATCTAACGTTAGCATTACGAGCTTACTGAACACGCTTTATCAGTGCTCGTCTCTTTTCTGCCACAGCTTTTATTATTAAGTCATTATTTTACACATTGTCATCTATTGCAAGGCACTCCAAACCATGTAATAAATTTACTATAACAGGATTGAAATAGCGCTTTGAGGTTAGTAACAAACAACTATTTACAAGACTGTCACTATTTATGATTGATAGATGGGGTTCAGGCTTTTTTTAAGCGTATTTGCGAAAGAGGAAATTTTTTGCGCGTTCGTCCCAGGCTCACAATAACTGATAACATACCATACGTCGCATACGAGTTTTCTGAACACGCTTTAGTATCAGTGCTCGTCTATTTTGTTTTGTTAATTACCTCGTTAGTAAACCAATACATAACTGCAGCACAGTTTGAATCTCCTCCATACTTATTATAAATGTGGCGCTCAAAACTGATTACTGTCCGTCGCAGACTGGGAGGAGCAGTTGCGCGCAGTTTACCTTCCCGGTACTTTAGACCGCGGTGTAAACGCAGAAAGCAACCAGTCTGGGGCAAAAAAAGTTCCTGGGAAAAAAGTTCCTGGGACAAATTGTTCCGGGTAATTTCGGTGGAAACGCGGCTTAAGTTCCTAGAACTAGCCGGTGCGAAAGCCCCTCTTGTCACTAGTGTTGTTAAGGCTGGTTTTTATCATCTCAGAACTATTTCGAAGCTGAAACCAATTCTCTCCTTTAAGGACTTGGAGACTGTTATTCATGCATTTGTATCATCACGCATTGATTACTGTAATTCTTTACTGTAGTTATCTCACTGGGTAAATTATCTTGTCTACAATTAGTGCAAAAATGCTGCGGCCAGACTTTTGACTCGTACAAAGAAGAGAGAGAGAGAGAAATGCCCCAGTTTTGGTTTCTTTACACTGGCTGCCTCTAAAATTTAAAATTGAGTTTAAGGTTTTGTTGATGGTTTATGGATCCCGCTTCCAATGCACATAAATCTTCCCCATCTGTGGATGCTTTTAAATCTAGTTTGAAGTCGTATCTTTTTAGCATAGCTTTTAGAACTGATTGAGTGAACAGGATTTAATTTTGTTTGTGTGACTGCATGTAATTGCTTTTGTTGTATTAGCTATGCTGGCCAGCACTTTGGTCAACGGCAGATGTTTTAAATGTGCTATGGAAATAAAATGTGTATTGTATTGTATTGTGTAAATAGAATCTATTGCGGTAACACTTTACAATAAGGTTCATTAGTTAACATTAGTTAATGTATTAACTAACATGAACTAATACATTTGTTACAGTATTTATTAATCTTTGTTAATGTTAGTTAATAAAAATTCAGCTGTTCATTGTTAGTTCATGTTAGTTCACAGTGCCTTAACTAATGTTAAGTTAACGAATACAACCTTTGATTTAAATAATGTATTAGTAAATGTTGAAATTAACATTAACTAAGATTAATAAATGCTGAAGAACTATTGTTCAATCTTAGTTCATGTTAACTAATGAACCTTATTGTAAAGTGTTACCTCTATTGCTTTATCAACAGTGTAATTAGCAGCTATCGCTAAGAAAATATGCTATTTTCACTAAGTGCAAATATCCACTGTATAATTATAAACCCCAGAGTTAACTAGTTAAAGTGTAAAAAGCCTTAGTCTGTTGTACAGCCAAATGTCTTGATCAATATACAAAATCTTTAGCCAATGAAAACAGAAGAAAGTCCAATAGAAGGCTGAATGTTGTGTAAGTTTGAACGGTTTTGAAGAAGCCAGAAGTCGATGCATTTCTGCTGAAGAAAGCAGTAACTCTTCAGCTTGTGGATCATTGACTCCGCAACCAGAGCTAAACAAACAGAGCCGAAGTTTCTGCCACACGTTCACTGAGATTCCACATGGCAGCTCCGCCTGAAGGCCTACAGTCACTCTCTCTCTGTGTGTGTGTGTGTGTGTTCTACCTGTTCAAGAAGTCAGACGCCAGGGGCCTGCGAGATGTGTGTCCCAGTTCTGTCTTTGTCCTCCGTTCCCCGCAGCTGCTCTGCTTGCTAGAATATGTATTACGGAAGTAAGTTCTCACACCGTGAGCCTGAGTCACACACTCTCACACACTCTCACACTGCGCTGTTCTGCACAGATTGTTTGTTTTTCTGTTTGAAAGGCCATTTGCCCAATTGACACAGTGGTACCTGCGGTCCAATTCGCTTTACGCATTCCTAGATAAGGAAAATGATCTACAAAAGGAGGAGGTTGTACTGTTTGTGCGCCAATTCTGATGTTGGAGAAAGTGCAGAATGGAAAAAAGATAAGGAGAAGCATGTGGAGTCAAATGAATAGATCTTTGAATACATAATGTACTGTTCATCTTGTTTGTCTAGCAAAAGTACATTGTTCACGGTCGGGTTACGATTTGAAAGGCTTTTGTTTTGCACTCTGACTTGTTTTGCCTTGTACATGCAGACTCTCTGCAAACTTTAAAGGGAAAATATGACCTTTAGAAGAGAGGAAGAAATGTCTTGTGTGGTTAAAAGGAGCATTGCTGTATTCTGACATGCAGACTGATATGAGAAATTCAGTCCGAGATGTAAATGTTAAATTCCACAAGAGTTTAGAGATTTGACACAAAGGATAAATAAAAGTCATCTATAAGTTTCTGCTTAGTTTAGTCTTCTACAAACATAATCTGATCAGTATTATGCAACATAATGGTTGGGGTCAACATGAAATCTGAATTTACCCTATTTTCTTTCTTAATAGATCTTCCTGGAATGACTGCAAATACTTCAGCGGAAGTAGTTATTAAGAACAAATAAATAAATAAATAATTTATGAACATGCAGCTTGATATATAGGTAGCCTATATGAATCATAACATTTTTGTACAGACATACTTGATTTATTGACAGCATCTTAAACGTAAACTCTGGAAACTGTGCTTTACAGTGTGTAATATGTGATTTTATATACAGCACACTACTGTTCAAAGGTTAAAGGTCGCTTACACATTTTTTGACACATTCTATTGATCAAAAGTGACACATTTATAATGCTAAAAAGATTGTATTTCAAATAAATGCTGTTCTTTTGAACTTACTATTCATCAAAGAATCCTGGAAAATAAAATGTATCACAGTTTCCACAAAAATATGCACTGTTTTCAACATTCATAATAATCATAAATGTTTCTTGATCATCAAATCATCATATTAGAGTGATTTCTGAAGGATCATGTGACACTGAAGACTGGAGTAATGATGCTGAACATTCAGCTTTGATCACAGGAATAAATAATAATAATAATATTTCACTATTTTCACTGTATTTTTGATCAAATAAATAAAGTCTTGATGAGCAGGAGAGACTTCTTTATGAAACATAAACGCCAGACCTTTGAATGTAGTGTATTTATTTTCCATCCATGTCAAAAAAAATATTACTTTCTAAATATTACTGAGGTGCTTTCCATTTCCTACGACTCTACAGGCACAAACCTGTTTAATTTGTGCTTTATTGAATTTCTCCTCAAATCCTCCCGTCAAACGAAATCACTTTTTGTGCTGTTATTCAGCGAGCATTGAGAGAGTGAAAAGAGGCTGCCACACATATCTACACGTTCCAAGAAAACGAACGTCTATGAGATTTTTTTATTTTTTTATACCAATTCAATAGAAAAGTTTGTTTGACAGGCTTTATAGAAGTTTACAATCCAAGAACCTGACCTCACAATAACTGTAACTGACAAGCTACAAAAGTCAAGATTTCACTTGAAGTTCCTGGTGTGACTTTCCTGAAAAGAATTGTCAAATTATGAAACCCCTGAAATGCATCGCCTGGTTTGCACTGATTGGCACTGCAATCTTCTCTTCTGTCTATTTCTCAGACTTCCCTGGTGGAATGGATTTGCCTCCTTTACTTACAATGAAGAGCACTCGGAGAGAAAACCACTCCGGCATGGGACAAGAATCTAATAAAAGAAAGGTCAAAAATGAAAAAGGCTTTTGGCAAATACAACTGGACATTGACAGGTATGGTATTTACATTGCAGGAACCCCCTGTGAGCATCGAGCAGAGGTGGAGAAACTGAGAGACTGGGATAAATGAGCTCTCGCTGTATTTGCATGCGGTTCTGATGCGACGACTGCGGGAGGCTGAAAGAGAGGAGCGTCGCTCTGATAATGACTTCACACCGGAAATATTACCTGGAGAAAAGCGTGCCGTGGGATCTGGCATTGACTTGACCCTTAGAGAGAAAGAATTGAGCATGTTGTGATCAAACTTGGGCCTTAAATGTCCTCAGAACACGAGCAGATGTTAAAAGGCTGATGCTTCTCACATTTACATGCATTTTGAAGGTGCTTTCATCCAAAGTGACGTACAGCATATTCAAGGTATATATTTTATCTGTTTTACCAGCAATTCAACTTGATGTCATTATACATTTTATAATAATTTTATATTAAATTTAATATATTACACACACACTAGTGTTCAAAGGTTTGAGTCTGTAAGATTATTATTATTTTTTTTGCTCATCAAGACTGCATTTATTTGATCAAAAATACAGTAAAATTTGTGAAATATTATTAGGATGTAAAACAGCTGTTTCCTATGTGAATATATAGTAAAGTGTTCAAAGCTGAATTTTCAGCATCATTACTCCAGTCTCCAGTGTCACGTGATCCTTCGGTTTTGCTGAATTTAATGCATCCTTACAGAATAAAAGTCTTAAAAAAAAAGAAAAGTATTAACCTCGACATTTAGGCAAAATCCTCACTTTTTTTGCAAGTTTAACTTAATGTTGTGTTGACACGTTGCACGATCAACAACAACAACCAAAAATATATATATTCTGCATTTTTACATTAAAGCGAATTAAAGGTGATTGGGTGAGTTGTTTACTTACTTTTTAATTAGTCTTCACGTTAACAACATTTCCTCAACTTCTGTAACGGTCACCAGCTGGAGTGCCCTTGAAAGCCACCAGAGGGCACTCCACACCAGACTATCATATTTCACTCACACTATATTTCCCAGAACTCACTGCCCGGACTCATTATCATTGATTGCATTCACCTGTATCTTATTACCCTGTTAGTCTCAGCCTATTTATACCTTGTACATTCATTCATTCCCTGCGAAGGGATATGTAGTCAAGAAAATGCAAGATGGTATTAATCAAGTTGAAAGGTGGGGAACAAAATGGGGATTTAAGTTTTCAGTGGAAAAAACAAAAGTTATGTTCTTTACAAGAAAGAAAGGTAGGGAATGGAATTTGAAATTGTACGGAAATAATTTAGAGAGAGTTGAAAAATTTCGTTTTTTGGGAGTGTGTTTTGATGTGAGATTAACATGGAGGGAGCATATTAGATATGTAGTAGATAAGTGTAAAAAAGTTATAAATGTCATGAGGTGTATTGCAGGATTGGGGTGGGGAGCGGAGGTTACATCGATGAAATGCATATACATAGCCTTAATAAGATCAAGGTTAGACTACGGAAGCATTGTATATGGTTCAGCAGCCAAGTCTGTGTTAGCAGACTTGGATGTTATACAAGCCCGGGCCTTAAGAGTGTGTATAGGAGCGGTTAAAACCTCCCCAGTATGTGCTCTCCAAGTTGAAGCAGGTGAAATGCCATTGTGGTTGAGGAGGAAGCAGCTGGGAGCTAATTATTGGATCAATTTAAGAGGACATGGAGATAACCATCCGACAAAAAGGGTGCTTCAGACATGCTGGGAGAAGGAGACATCACAAAAAACAGGTTTTGGGTGGACAGGGGACCAAATGGCAAAAGATACAGGAGTATATGAAAAAGAGTTTGGCATAAATGTGGTGTGGCCTATTAGACCTGTCTGGGAATTAGAAATACCATGTGTAGATTTGGAAATACTTGAGATTAAACGTAATAATAAGAATGCTGATTTAAATAGTGTATATTATAGTTATGGAGAATGTAAGTATAAGGAAGGTATTCAGATTTTCACAGATGGGTCAAAGGACATGCAAACAGAGGCAACAGGATCTGCAGTTGTTGTTCCTAGGTATCAGGTGGAAATTAGTAAAAGAACATCTGATTGTCTGAGTGTGTTTGCAGTTGAACTGTTTGCCATATTGATGGCTTTGGAATGGACAGAACATATTAATGAGAAGGAGATATTAATATGTAGTGACTCTGTAGCAGCTCTTATAAGTATAAAGACGGGAACAACTAGAAGTCATCAAGATTTACTGTATGAAGTGTTATTTGCAAACTCAAGAATGGTTAGGCAGGGGAAAAATGTAGTATATCTGTGGGTACCTGCACATATGGGAATTCAGGGAAATGAGAAGGCGGATAAGGTGGCAAAAGAAGCAGTTAAAAAAGGAGATGTTGAAGTCAACATTAAATTATCAAAATCAGAGGGGAAAGGCATAGTGTGGAGAAGTATAAATCAACAATGGCAACAGAGCTGGGATAATGAAACAAAAGGGAGACATTTACACGAAATTCAAAGCAAAGTAGGTATATCAAGAAGTAGGGGAACAAAGAGGAAAGAGCAGGTGATAATGAGCAGGCTGAGAATTGGGCATAGTAATCTTAATGGTACACTTTTTATTACAGGAAATCATCCTACAGGAATGTGTGAACAATGTCAGGAGGCTGAGACAGTAAAACATATTCTTATAACATGCAGGAAATTTAATCAGGAAAGACAAGAAATGGTAACGCAATTAAAAAAAATAAGAAGGGTAGATAATACAGTAAAAAGTTTATTGGAGTATGGAGAGAGTGTGGAGGGTAGGAAAGTGATATTTGGTTTTCTGAGGATAACTGGATTAGATAGGAGGATTTAGTATGAATGAGAACAAAGGGTAATTAAAACCGAAAGGTGGCAGTAATGCAACTCAAAGGATGCCAGCTGCCTTAAAAACCCAAAAAGAAGAAGAAGAAGAAGATTCCCTGCGAAGTCTTGTTTGTGTCACACTGCATTTCTGAGCGTTTTCCCTGGTTTCCTGTTTCTTGGTTTTTGGATTTCTTGCCTGATCCGTGGACTATTCTCTTGCCTCTGACCCCTGCCTGTCTTGTTTGTTTGTTTGTTTGTTTGTTTGGACTGCCTACCTGTGTTTTGACCCATTGCCTGTTTATTGGATTACGGTTCTGGATTGCCTCTTAATAAAAGCTGCATTTGGATCCTCTACTCTCGTGTCTTGGAGCAGATCGTGACAATTTCCCAGTTATTTATTGATTCCGTATGATTTGCGAATGCGAAACGTGCTTGAAAACAAAAGGCGAGATTCCCCACGTGAACAGAGCAATAGCCGATCATAGGTCAATGTAGGCTCCGCCTCCTCTCACATGACTTTTCTCGGAGACGTTGCTATAGAAATGTATATGTAGATCATGCCTCATTCACGTCTGCACACCCGCCATCTTGGAACAGTCAGCATGTCATCTCTCACAGTGAGAATCAATAATGCCGAAACATGCGCAGCATCTGGTTATGAAACTGCTGAGATTTAAACTCCTAAAGGAATGAGATAACAGTTCACTACTGAGAATGGGTTGATTTGTGTTTTATATGTATTAACTCAATATTGCAGGTTTTAACTATGGTAGTGATGGTCCCACTTTATATTAAGTGGCTTTAACTACTATGTACTTACATTGAAATTAATAATTTGATGTAATTATGTATATGTAATTACAGCTGTAATTAATGTATGTAATTATATTTATAATTACACTGTTGACCCTTCCCTTACACCTTAACCCACCCTTAAACCGACCCACACCACCACACCTGTCCTAACTTTACCCGTATCACACATCAATGTAAGTACATAGTACTTAAAGCAACTTAATATAAAGTGGGATTTTACTTTTATCATAATACATTTTTAATGTTATATTAGCTGATGCCTTCATCTTGTGTTAGTTTAGCAAAGCCATCTGCTGAAGTCTATTGCAGATATAGATATTAATACAAGTGTCTAACTACAGTTGCAGACTTGCTCTCGAATGTTCACGGACCAGCTTTGACTGTTCCAATATGGCGGACGGCTTACATATAGCAGCCCATAGAAACAGCCACACTAATGAGGCTTCTATATACAGTATGTATCTCTGGCTGTTCCCCTCCATATATATATAAGTACTGTATATACATACTTCAATTGATCCTATAAAGGTGGCGTTGGAACTAGGGATGTCCCGATCAGGTTTTTTTGCCCTCGAGTCCGAGTCATTTGATTTTGAGTATCTGCCGATACCGAGTCCCGATCCGATACTTCTATAATACATAAAAAAAGAATAAAGAAGAGCGAAAAAACAGATCCAGGATGTTCCTTATTTTTTATTTAATTCACCTTATTTTAACATTCAACAACTCTGTTAACAAACAGAGCACTTCTGTGAGGTAGCTTGAACAATCAAGTAATAAATAACATAAATTCTTCACTTTTGGACTTAGTGCAACAGTAAATATAAAAAACTCTATTATATATAAACAAATAGCACCTCAACTTAAAATACCCAGCAGGCATGTAAACAAATAAAAAAATAAAGTGCCACAGTGTTTGCAAAGCCAGTAATGTGCTTTTAGGAACTGCACTCCTAAAGCCGCTTGTCCACCAGCGTCTCGATTTCTGACGCGACGCCAAAGCCCATTCATTTCCCATGGAACTACGTCAGGCAGCAAAAACGTCCCCGCAAAGCATGATGGGTCACGTCGCGTCGATTTGGTCAACAGCGGCGCTGCAAAAAAGTATCTCGATGGATACTTTATGCAAATGAGAGCGTCAAAACGTGGGGCAGCAGCCAATGGAAACTCGGCGGCGAGAATTTGTGTATGGGCGTTGTGGCGAGAATTTGTGTTTGCCTTACAAAACTATCACCCCCAAGCAGCGAAAACGTCACAGGCGTCGCGTCGGAACAAAAATTGATCGGACGCTGGTGGACAAGCGGCTTTACGCCGGTTTCACACTGCACGCGTTAGCAGCGCGTATTTTTTTCGCTGCCCATGTTAGCAGATTAGAGCATTCACACCGCACGCAGAGGCGGCGCGGCAGCGCGTAGCAGAGCAGGAGCAGGAGTGCCGCAATCGTTTCGGCGCCGAGTCTATTTTTGCTGCGCCGCTTTTGCTGAATTAAAGTGACAATACATTGATCATGGCCAAAATACACCGCAGTTTTATCCAAAAAGTGCATTGATGATATCTATTGTGTTTTAAACAGTCGATCAAATGACCAACATCAATTTAAAAAGAAAACAAATGTCCAAAAACAAACTTGTTGCCAGAACAATAAAAACAAAGATGAACCAAAAGTTATATAAATGAAATTATTAATAAAATAAGCTTCTTGACAAGTCTTTTCTCTTAAATGTATTTGAAAACGAAATAAAGCAATGCCAACTTATCCATTATAGAGTAGGCTACTCTGTACACAACCCGCCGTTCAGCCGCGCG
Organism: Abramis brama; assembly: GCF_963993115.1. Taxonomy (NCBI): domain Eukaryota; kingdom Metazoa; phylum Chordata; class Actinopteri; order Cypriniformes; family Leuciscidae; genus Abramis; species Abramis brama. The sequence continues at coordinate 1,459,532 of NC_139986.1, read as the reverse complement.
TGACAAACGCTGCCAGTGTGAAAGCAAAACGCGGGTGTCCTGCTCCTGCTCACCATACACACTGCTCCTGCGCTGCTTACGCTCTGCTAACGCGTGCAGTGTGAAACCGGCGTAACTCTGTGCCACCGCATAACTATAGATGTGTTAAAAAATAATGAGAATATATATACATATATATCCGAGTCCTGATTGGGAGGTAACGTCCGATTCCGATCGAGTCTGAAAACACGTGATCGGCCCGATTGGGACATCCCTAGTTGGAACACAGGTCTTCTTTTGGCAATAAAATGTCACAGCAAAGGCTTAAACCAAGAGATGCTCATAAAACCACATTTCAAATCCAAATAAATAAGCTTTAGTGCCCGCATAAACATGCTTATTAAATCCTAATTATAGTGAACTAATGAGAAATGGCAGATTTATTTGTCATTGGACAGTGCTAGTGGTCCAATGCGGTGTAAAGCTGCTCTCGTGCCACAGACAGATGCTCGATGATACCATAATAATCAGATTCTCCACAGACAGGCTGGGATTAGTTTACTCAACAGCCGTGACTTCAAAGTACATGTAATTCCTCTATCAATAAAAACTCTAAATCCAACATGAAGTGGCAAGTTTGTCGTCTTTGTTCTGTTTACTGTGGTTTGGCAGTTTTACCCGTTGAGGGTAAATGTGTATATGATGATGATGATGATGGCGGATGCGACTTTGGAAAGAAAAGGACATGCAACGCTGTAAATGACTACAAAACACAACTTGGATAACGGCTAGCAGTGTGTGTGTGTGTGTGTGTGTGTGTGTGTGTGTGTGTGTGTGTGTGTGTGTGAGTGAGTGAGTATTGCCATCAGGTGCTCAGTATTAGCATATGATAATATGAAATAACTTTTAACTTGATTTTCTGTGAACCCTCATATCTTATTCATGTGCTTTGAAAGACACATGATACAATCTCAGCATATTACTATTTATGCAGTCACATCTCATATGCAGCGCTGGTAACACAACATATCCTACAGCTTCTGCGTGCCGCTCCACTGTTTGTTTACGGCAACACTGACAAAATATTTCATTTGTGGCATTTATATCTCTCACAATGGGGTCGTATACTTCATTAATCTAATTCTAGCGTGATCTCGGCTCACCAGAAGACAGAGGGAAAGAGTGACTGTGTCGTAGAAACCTGTTAGGAGAGAGAAGAGAGAGGCAGACAGAAAAAAAACACAAAAAAAACAAGCATATTCAGAAACTGCCTATAAGACATAATGCAGAGTAGAATAGAGGATGGTGTCAGATCTCAGACTGAATTTGAATGTGAACTTCAAGCTCCTCACATTTGATGTGTTTTTTTGGTCTTCTGAAACGTATGAAAGACTGCTCAGCATGTTTAAACCAGAAATGTAGCTAAAAGCACTATATGGTGGATAAGTGGACCATTGTTCTTCAAAGTTCTTCTTCAACGCGGACATGCATTTTATATATATATATATATATATATATATATATATATATATATATATATATATATATATATATATATATATTCTCAGCATTTGAAGTGGATCAAAAAAGTTGCATAAAGCTGCTTATAATTATTTAAATGATAATTAAATCAAATAAAATTAAAACATATTATTTTATTCAAAATGTATTTAAATAAAAAAATATATTGTTTTAATATTATACAAATGTGTAATTTTGATATTATTTCATGCATGCATACCAGTGTTATTCTAGTATAATTCAGATACTATTATAGTTTTTATTAATATTTTAAATCTGTTTTTATTTGTATATTTTCCATTTTAATTTTTAGTTATTTAATTTAGTAAAATTACATTTAGTAATTTAGTGGGTTTTTTTTAAATATGTCTATTATTAATTTTTATTTCAGTTTTAGTTTTAGTTATTTTAGCACATCAAGTTAAACTGAATATATTATAAAATATAAAAATATAATTTTTAAAATTTGATTTTAGTTAATGCTTCTTGTATTTAAAGCAGTAAAAATGTTTTTATTTATGATTTAGTTTTA